>NW_019154132.1:16222827-16409335 GCF_002288905.1 Enhydra lutris kenyoni | reverse complement strand
CTGGGTTAAGCAGCTGCCTTCGGCTCAGGTCATGATCCCAGCGTCCTGGGATCGAGTCCCGCATCGGGCTCCTTGCTCATCAGGGAGCCTGCTTCTCCCTCTGCCTCTGCCTGCCATTCTGTCTGCCTGTGCTTGCTCTCTCTCCCTCTCTCTCTCTGACAAATAATTAAATAAAATCTTAAAAAAAAAAACAAAAACAAAACAAACAAACAAAAAAACTCCACAATGAGAACATGACCCAAAGACCTTGACACCGAACCAGAGAGAGAGAGAGAGAGAGAGAGAGAAGATGGCAGGTGGCAAATAAGCGTGTGAAAAGATGCTCCACGTCATATGTCATCTGAGAAATGCAAATTCAAACAATGAGCAATCACTAGACACCCAACAGAATGGCCCCAATCCAAAGCACTGACGACATTAAATCCTGGCAAGGATGTGGGGCCACAGAATCCCTTACCGGAGGCTGGTGGCAACGCCAAATGGCTCAGCCACTTTGGAACATGTTTGGCCATTTCTTTTAAAACTGAATGTGCTGTTACCATATAACCCAGCAATCATGCTCCTTGACATTTTCTCAAAAGAGTGAAAACTTATGTTCACACAAAGCCTGTATGCTGATGTTTACAATAGCTTTATTCATAGTTGCCAAAATCTGTAAGCCGCCAATATGTCCTTCAACAGGTGAATGGATAAATGAACTGTGACACGTGGTGACAATGGAACATTATTTAGCACTAAGAAGAAATGAACTATCAAGCCATGAAAAGACGTAAAGGAAAATTAAGTGCATGTTACTAAGTGGAAGAAAACAATCTGAAATGGCCATGTTCGGTATGGTTCCCGCTGCACAAAATTTTGGAAAAGGCAGAACTACAGAAACTGTTAAAAATCAGTGGATGGGGGTGCCTGGGTGGCTCAGTGGGTTAAGGCCTCTTCCTTTGGCTTGGGTCATGATCCCAAGGTTCTGGGATCGAGCCCAGTATTGGGCTCTCTGCTTGGCAGGGAGCCTGCCTCCTCCTCTCTCTCTGCCTGTCTCTCTGCCTACTTGTGATCTCTGTCTCAAATAAATAAATAAAATATTTTTAAAAAAATCAGTGGATGCCTGGGGTGAACAGGAGGGAGGGATGACTAGGAGGAACACAGGATTTTTAGGACAGTGCAACTAGTCTATATGATACTATAATAATGGAGGGAGGGATGACTAGGAGGAGCACAAAGGATTTTTAGGACAGTGCAACTAGTCTATATGATACTATAATAATGGATATGTGCTATTATAACATTTGTCCAAACCCATAGAAAGGACACCACCTATGGACACCATAATGGAAACTATAGTCTTTGGGCTGTAATGATGTGTCAATGTAGGTTCATCTCTTGAAACAAATGCACCATTCTGTGGGTGATGTTGTAAGGGGAAGGACATGCATGAATGGGGACAGGAAATATATGGAAATACTCTGTACCTTCTGTTCAACATTACTGGGAACCTAAAGGTGCTATAAGAAATAACATCTATTTAAAAATTTTTTTAAAGGTGTGTGAAAATGTTTTTGTAAATCTTGATTCACTTCCCCAAATAGGGGGTAGAGATTCCTATGGCCCAGGGACATGATCACTGGGATATTAGAATGCAGCGTTGGAGGAGCCAAGTTTGAAGATAGGTACTGGGGGTTGGGGGTGGCTGGAAGTTAGGGGAACTACATGAAGGAAGCAGGAGGATAAAATTAGCTGGCTGTGAGAGCATTTGGTTCTCGGGAGAAGGATAATGGTCCTTCTGTAGGCAAGTCCTTTACCTCTGTTCTGGCTCAGTCCTCCGCAGACTTTTCAGAACTACATTCTGAAAGATGGACAGACAAAGAACTATTCCGAGAGGCTTTAAACACAATAATTCAACAATACACTCCCAGTGGGATATACCATAAGGACAAAACACAAAGAGGAAATAAATCTTAACACTAGTTTCTGTATTCGTATTGTCTGGGAATGGAGAGCAGTGGCATTGTTTCTCTAAGACTGTTCTGGGTCTATTGCAGGATAAAGCAAGTGAATAATGATGAGATATTCTAATTCTATCATTTCCAGTGTCCTTGATGACCAGTTTTATCGGTGCAGGAAAAAGGCCATATTTAAGATACAAGAGGCTAAATAAGCCATTTACTCCTACATTTGAATTGGAGCTTCAATATATTCTCATGATGTATTTTATCTTTTAAAAAATTTTTAAACTTCTTCTAAAACAATTTTCTAGTTCTGTCTACAGAAATAGCCAAGAAAATAATGATGAACCTCCCAGCAATGAATATCTTCAGCAGACAGATGGTGATCCTGCAATTTCAATTCCCACTAGAAGGAAAGTGCTCCTTGGAGAAATGATTGATTCAAGATCTGGGTCAGGAAATGTACAGGAGAAACCTGGAATATCTTCTCGGATCAGAAATGAAGGAAGAAGGGAAGATGGCAAAGACAACTCATTTACTAAGACACAACAGAAGGACTCAGGAGCCAACCCGAAGAAGCCACCCCCCCGGCCCAGGCTAAAGATTGAGCAATTTAAACATCATCAGGGAGAACATGTGCAGGGACCCTGGGTGGCTAAGTCAATTGAGCAACAGACTCTAGGTTTCAGCTCAGGTCATGATCTCATGGTTGTGAGATCGAGTCCTGCACTGGCTTCATGCTCAGGGTGTCTGCTTGAGGTTCTCTCTCTCTCCCTCTACCCTTCCCCGGCTCGCACACGTACTCTCTCTCTCTCTCTCTTTCTCTCTCAAATAAACAAATAAATCTAAGAGAGAGAGAGAGCGAGAGAGCAATTACAATAGATTAAAGCACATAAAATAGGTTAAAATCCACACGTTCATGAGGCAACAACTATAAAAGCAAACAAAATTAACTCAGGCTCATTGCCAAAGTGGTTACCTTTGGGGAACATAGGAGAACCAACACATTAATATGAAGCTTGTACACAAAGGGAAACAATCAAGCATTTATCCTGATGTTTCTCTGTGAGTGGTATCACGGATTAAGGAGTACGTGAAGGGGCGTTCCTCTATGGAATAATTCCAGCTCATAAATGAAGAAGGGTTATAGCATAGTATCATTTCGTGTCCCTCAATGAATTAATGTATCTACGTATTACTCATTAGTGGCTGCCAACCCCACACGAAGAGGAACCACTAGACCCTCCACATGGTAGACCTCAACACCATTTATAAAACCATCTTAAATAAAATTCATCCTACCTCTGATCCAACCAGCCACTTACAGGAAATTATAAAGGACAGAGTGATGTGTTAAAATGCTGTGGAGATCTGAGAAGCAAACCCAAACAGGGAAACTCCTGAACAGAAAGAATCACCCAGCTTTTCCACAACACACACAACAACAACAAAATTGAAGAAAATAAAATGATTTAAAGAGGGTACTCTAGATTATAAGAGACTTAAGCAACTTAGTCACCAGTGCCAGTGGTGGGCTTTTGGGATCTTGATTCGAATAAACAATGCGTAAGAATGAAAACACAGCCATTAATGCATTTATGAAACAATGATTAACATGAACATTGGATACTAAGCAGTTGATATTGATGAATGACTTAATTCTTGGGATGGGATAATTATGGTTATTTTTGAAGAATCCTTACCTTTTAGAGATACATGCTAAAAATTTAATGGATGGAATTTAAAAAGAAAGAGATCACCCTCGTAATAATAGATAGGAAAGAGATACAATCTGTTTCAGGGAAGTTTCACGTCCTCCCTACTTTACCCCCAGAAGGCAGAGTTTATTCTGCTGAGTCGTGGATGCACAAATAGAGCCTACATAGGAAGGTGGAGGTTTTTTTTTTTTAAGATTTTATTTATTTATTTGAGAGAGAGCGAGAGAGAGAGCACACAAGTGGTGTTGGGGAGGGGCAGAGGGAGAGGGAGAAGCAGGGAGCCAGACTCGGGGCTCAATCCCAAGACCCCAAGATCACGACCTGAACCAGAGGCAGACGCTTAACTGACTGAGGCACGCAGGCGCCCTTGACTTCGGTTTCTGACGAGAGCCCTCTTGTTGGCTTGTGGATGCCCATCTTCTTGATATGTCCTCATATGGTAATGCTAAGAAGGAGAGAGGGAGGAAAGGACAGAGAGAGAAATAGAGAAGGAGATGGGAGAGGGGAAAGAGAGAGGGAGGAAGAGGTGGATGGAGGGAAGAAGGGAGAGAAGGGGGGGAGATGGGAAAGAAAGACAGAGGAAAGGAGAGAAAAAGAGAGATCTTTGTCTTCTTATAAGGCCACATTCTGCTGGATTAAAGCCCAAACTTATGACCTGATTTAACCTTAATTACCTCCTAAGAGTCCTGTCTCCAAACTCAGTCATGCTGGAGTTTAGGTCTTTGACTCTGGGGAGGCACAATTCGTTCCTACCACCTCCCCTTGCAGGAGGACTTCCCTGCTCAGAGCTGGGTCCAAGCCAGTTCTCTGTGATGGTAGCCAAGTACCTGAGAGCATCTAGCTCCATGAGTATTTGCTGGGCTTCGTGACGGCCCATATGGCTTTTCACAGTCTGCCAGAGTGTGACTGAATTCATTAGATCGAATTGAAGTAGAGACTTAATAGGATATTGCTTTTTTGCTAGTTCTTTCCCTCATAAGACCAAATACTGAATGGAATTAGTCAGTCACATGACAGGAATGGGGAACGCTGGGTTTGGTTTTTTGTTTTGTTTTGTGTTTTTTGTCTTTTCATTCAGTTTCATATAATTTTGTGAAAGCTTTTTCTGCAAAGGCCGTGCACAAACACTGAACTCACCTGCTTTCAGGAGTAAGAATAATGAACGCGATACAAAATCCTGCGAAACATGGCTCCTCCCAGAAACCCTTCACAATCGCGCTGCAGGAACGAGAAAGACAAAAGAAATAAAGAAAAAAAGAACAGTAACAAGGACAACAAAGCACAGGGCAAGTCTGGAGGAAGAGGGAGGCGGTGCGTGGTGCTGGCAGGGGCGGGGGGTGCGGGGAGCCAGAGACCGCCATGGAGGAAGGGCAGACACAGTGTTCAAGAAGAGAACCAATAATCCGGAAGGACAGGGAATGGCTCCGGAGCCTTGACGTTGGTATTTCTTAAAATAAATAGCTCCTCTCTCTCTCTCTCTCTCTCTCTCTCTCTCTCTCTGAGCTTGAGATTGATTTGGGCTGAGATCATGAAAGATTAAATAATCATCTTTCCTAATTGTAATATTGTCCACACTTAGCTCTTCCTTAGCCTTAAATCATGGGGTAGTGTGTTGTCAGTGGAGAAGCTACAAGCCCCAAGTGAATAAAGTTAGTGTTGGCATTTCAGAATGATGCCAATACTACTGTGGCATGAAGCCGTATCAAGGACCCAGATGTCTTTATCCCACGATGTGCTCTTTTTGATTTGTAGGGCAGACATCGGTGGTTGCCTCCCCAGTATCTATTCTCCTTTCTTCGCTAATGGAACCATGGTTTGGCTTGAATGGCAATGTGCCTCACCCTGGGGAACCAATAAGCACAGGCGGCACCAGTTTTGGAAATCCCACTCCTCCTTGATAATGACCAAACTAGGGACTTACGGTGAGGTATAAGGGGAAATGGGCTTATGTGTTTATGGGAAAGATTTTCTTGACTGATAAAGAAGAGATTGCCTTCCCATTTTGGATGCTGGTGTGTGAGAAGGAGCTGCAGCCGCTAGATTGTGAGCAGAGGTAGCAGGCTAAGAGAACCACAAAGTACGATCTTCTTGTCTTGGTGGTGTTGAACTAAAGAACAGACTCTGAAACTCCCTACCTCAAGGCTTCTTCATGGGAGACAATGTTTCGTTGCTTAAACCCTACTGGCCTTACAACTAAGCACACTTCACTGAGAACAGGAAGCATACACAAAGTTAAAGGATATTAGTGAGACCTGGTTCAAGGATGAGGTACAAACCCCAAAATAACAGTGGTTCAAATAAGGTAGATATTTCTTTCTCTCTCACTTTAGACTCTGGCAATAATCAGTCCAGTTGGCAGAGTATCCCATGTCCTCAGAAACTCAGAAGTCCATCATTCTGGCTTGATGATCAGTAATCCGCAACCTTATTTTCAAAAGCCACCTTAGGATCTAGGTTAGTTCCTCCAGTTCCAGCCACCATAACAATTTTTCAACTAGCAGGAAGGAAAAAAGAGGGAAGAACGGGCACACACATGGAGCTTATGTCCAAGTCCTCAAGAAATAAAGGATCTCAGGTAATAACCTCAAACAACTGATCTATGTAGAGGAATCATTGAAGGAGATTCTTCCTGCTTCAGAGGCCCCCAAATATGGCACTTCGGAGGGCACAGACCAGAGGCTGTGCTGCCTGGGAGGCTGGGGCCAGCTCTGGTAGGTGGCCGCTGCAGGCACTGTGATCCCATCCTGTTTCCTGCAAGCAGGGACATTCTAGAAGGAGGGGAGGGGTGCTTGAGGTAGGAAGGGGGATCAAGAGGTCCTGGGAAAGAGGGGACTGCAGAGCCAGAAAAATTTTTTAAAGACTTATTTATTCATTATTAGAGAGAGGGTGGGGGAGAGGCAGAGGGAGAGGGAGAGAAGCAAACTCCCTGCTGAGTGCAGAGCCCAATGCTGGCTCGATCCCATGACCCTGAGCTGAAATCAAGAGTCAGATGCTCAACAGACTGAGCCACCCAGGCGCCCCCAGAGAAATATATTTATTATTGCCTGCAGGGTCATATTCGCTCAGGCCAGGACAACATAGGCTACACAGACAGCTGAGCCTCTAAGTCATACGTGATGGAGACTGAGCCATGCCGATGGGGCCGTGGGCATCAACAGAGGGAGACATAAGCCATGTTGACTCTTCAGCTCCTCAGAGCTCACCCCACTTCTAAAATTACCCCCTGTCCTCTGCTGGGTCCTGACATGGGCATGACTGAGGCTGAGGTGGCTCCCAGGGTCCATAGGAGACACCCCAACTCTCTGGGAAGTCATGCTTCAACTCTCCGGAGAACAAACGTGGTAGGCAGATAAAAACGGGTCTGGGTTTGAAGCTGGCCTCATGGCCTCCCAGGTCTCCATGAAGTTCCTCAACTTCAGGTTCCTCTCTTGTGAGACAGGCTGTAACGCTAGTCACTACTGGAGGTGGAGATCTCTTCTTGTTCTTCCTTCCCTTTCCTCCCTCTCCTTGATCATCCCCAGTCTAGGTGCCGAATGGGTCTGGTGTAAGACAAGAAGAAAGGCCAAGGCTTTGTGTGGACAACAGCACAATCCTGAAGCTTTGCCCTGAGGTGGGTGGATGGGGGGGACAGGGACAGTGAGGTGGAGGGCAGGGGAGTGGGGGAGGCAGGGGGGGGTCATGTTGGCTAGAGGAGGGGTCTCCTGCAGACGTTCCACAAGAGGGCGCTGCTCTTTGGGCTCCTGGAAGGGCTTCAAGCCTTCTCAGAACACTAAGAACTCTAGGGATCCCACCCTGCTCGGTGCCCTCACCAGAGCAACCAACCTGTAGGGAAGAGCAAGGGTAGAAAAGGCCAGAAATTTTCTGAATGAAGGAGACAGAGGAAGAGAGACCAGAGAGAGAAGGGTCACTGAGATGCCTTCCCAAAGTACCCAGCACAGTGTTTGGCACATGGTAATCACTCCGTAAAGGGCAGTGACCGTCTTTAGCATAGAAAGGACCTTGGTTCTTGTCTTGATCCCACCACTCGTAAGCGTGTTTCCTGATTGACAAAATGGGGGCTTTGAATGAGACTATCTCTAGGTTCTGTTTGAGCTCTCCTGTCTTTGTGGGGTTGGGGTTGGGGCTGGGAAGATGGCGGTGGGATACATACAGCCAAGATTAGAGACATGTGCTTGACATGATCCTAGTTCCTGCTCTGAGGTCCCCCTAAAGCCGCCTGAACCCTCAACCAAGAGAACCCCAGGGGTGGACCTTTCTTCTTCAGAATGGAAGTGCGTCTGTCTACTCTTCAAATGCTCTTCTCATATAGGAAATTCTACTCATTAAAGACTTGTCCATAAGGATTCTTAAAGTGGAAATGTTTTTGGATAAATGGTGGTATCATCTATTCAGATAAGAATGAATTCAATTTAATTGATTGTCTTTGAACTTTTAACCGACATGAGCCACGTTTAAGAAATGGGGCCTTTGATGTTAGGACACGCAAGTGGAGGGCAGAGATGAGGCATGGTGGGGGGAGAGAAGAAGGTGTGTAGGAGAAGGGAGGTCTGTGTGGGTGTTTTGGCATACTTGGCATGGGGAGGGATGCCTAATGAGTTTCCAGACTGCACTAGTGTCCAGTGGCTGCTGTAACACGTGACCGCAAACTTGGTGACTTCAAACAGTAGACATGTATTTTTTCACAGCTCTGGAAGCCAGAAGTTCAAGATCAAGGGTGTCATCAGGGCCATGCTCCTCCTGAAGGCTCTAGGGAAGAATCCTTCCTGGCTCCTTCCAGCTTCTGGAGGCCCCTGGCATCCTGGCTTGTGGCTACACAGTTCCCATGTCCACCTCCCTGTTCACATGGCCTCCTTCCCTGTGAGTCTCTCTGTGTCCTCTCTTCTGGTAAGGAACCAGTCATGGCATTTAGGTTCCACTCTAAGTCCAGGATGGTTTTATCTCAAGATTCTTAACGAATCCCATCTGCAAAGACCCTATTTCCAAACGAGGGCACATTCCGAGGTTCTGGCTGGCCGTGGTGGATTCACTATGGGACACTATTCAACTACCGCACAGGTGTTGCAAGAGTGGGGGTGGGGCACCTCGGCGGTGCCGGAAAGGAGCTGAAAAGAGCTGCAAAGTTAAGTCTTTTTTCTAGAGCTGACCCTTCCTCTCTTCTCTTGTCAGGTGAGACTTGGCCTCTCCTTGCAGAAAATCTGGCCCGAGGGGGCAGAAGGAGCCTCTGCAGATGTCAGCCTATGGTGTTGAGCTCTCTTCCATCCCTCCGACCTGCTGTCTAGCTGGAGAACATCCTCTCCCCAGCCTGCCCCTTCTCCCCTGCCTGTTGGCTCCTCCCTACAGAGGGACCCGATTCTACCTGAGACGGCGTCACAGGGATGGGGCTTACAGGGTTTCAAATGCAATAGACTGGTGTTTGAGAGTTTTGTCCAGAAAAGAAATGACTAGCGGCCTTCACTCCTGCCAATGTCAGTCTCCGCTTGCCCAAGTGCTTTTGTTAGTTATTAACACGACTCGAGCATGATTAGTAGATCAGTAGAGAGCAACCTCTCTACTGAGCACTATTTAAAAACGCCATCTCTGGGGCGCCTGGGTGGCTCAGTGGGTTAAAGCCTCTGCCTTCTGCTCAGGTCATGATCCCAGGGTCCTGGGATCGAGCCCCACGTCAGGCTCTCTGCTCTGCGGAGAGCCTGCTTCCTCCTCTCTCTGCCTGCCTCCCTACCTACTTGTGATCTCTCTCTCTCTCTGTCAAATAAATAAATAAAAAAACTTAAAAAAAACCAAAAAACCAAAAAACCAAAAAAACGCCATCTCTATGGACAAGGGCTCCGTCTCCCAGCTTCCTCGGTGCAGCGTCTTTTTAGGCAGTGTGCAAGCCCAAGGGTGAAGTGTTGGATTCTTACTAGCATTTTCCAACAGCCAAGCGGGTGTTCCTATGCAGATGGGCCGAATGCTTTCCTTTTATGTAAATGTCTGATGCACCACAGCGCTGTTCTCTGACTCCTTGCAGCCTGCTCAGACCTTACTGGGCCCTTTTAAGGTAGCAACCATTTGGCAGCTTTAATCAAAGAAGCTGGCCTCCTTCTATCAAGAAGTTAAAATTCTGACATAGCCCTAAAATTTCTCGAGACAAAAAGTTCATCTATTTTCAGTTTGATGGTACGTTAGTCATGAGTTTTCTTTTTTTTTTTTCCTTGCCTATGATAAAAGATCAATTCAAACTAGCTGAAAGCACAAAAAGGGATTTAATAGGATCCTGGGGTTTCTTACATAATCAGAGGAAACCAATAGCCAGACGGGGAAAGGGATAAGGACGGGGTTCGACTCAAGGAAGGAGCAGGAGAGCCTTGAGCCACCACAAGGATTTGTGCTGTGTCTCTGCTTCTGTCTACTGGTCGACCTCATAATCCCCACACGTGGGCCCACATCTGACATCCTGCTGAGGTCCCAGCCGGAGCAGGACTGACTCACCCTCGTGGTCTCACAGTAAAATAAAATGCCAAGGCAGGGCTGGGACTGGATCAGCCTAGGCAAGAACATCACTCCCGGATCCAAGAGCCACAGGTATCTGGAAAAGCCCCTTCCTTTGGACGGTTCATGAACCCAGACTGAGGTCATCGAAGCTAAATCACCTCTTCTTTTAGGTAATGCAATTCATGATGGCCTTGCTATGCACGTGTCTCTTTTTGAAGAAATGATGCTTTGAATACTATGTTGTTTGTTTCCTTTGACGGAACCTTTCTGGAACAGGTGAAAATATCTATTCTGGCAAAAAAGTCTGCTATGCCAAGTTTATTAAAATGGGTCAGATATTGTTTAAAACTCTGTGTTAAGTGCTATTGTGTGAAGAGCATTTAGTGCTGTGGATATTAGATTTAACAAACACCGTGATATTGTGTCTAGTGAGAAAAACTCTTCTCCATTTTAAGTATATCTGTCATTTGTTTAGGAACTAAAGCTGAGACCTAAAAGGGGCAGTTGAGGGATGCCTGGGTGACTCAGTTGGTTAAGTGTCTGCCTTCGGCTCAGGTCATGATCCCGGGGTCCTGGGATCAAGTCCTGCATCAGGTTCACTGCTTAACGAGGAGCCTGCTTCTCCCTCTGTCCCTCCTCCCACTCGTGCTCTCGCTCTCTGACTCTCTCTCTCTCTCAAATAAATACATAAAATCTTAAAAAAATTAAAAGGGCAGTTGATAAAAGTAGCTCTGGGCTATATCCCCATATTTAAAAAAATAAGAGCATCAGCAATAGGTGTCACCTTCCTTTAAAAACACAGGTCTTGGCTGCAACAGAAAAACAGCCCAGCTTCTACCCCTAGGCTCAGGTTTGTTGCACTGAACCATCATTGAATGAAGCAAAATTCTTCCCTTATCCTGTGCATTGCACATTCCTGGTTTCTCGGAGTAGCTAGCAAATTCCTCCGGGAATACTCCTTCACCCCCTTTGAAGGATGAGGACAAAGGCCAGAAGACTAAGCAGAAAGCCCATCTCTTGCTGGGATACAGCGCAGAGCGTGAGACTTGGGGCAACGGTCTTGGCTCCAGATCTTGACGAAGCGGAATAGAATACTGAACACTTCAAAATTTTGATTTTCTCAGCTCATCGCAGAGTTGAGGTAATTCTACGCAGTGCTCGTTTGAGTATTAAAGGCACAGGATGACTTGGTAAGACTTGTGTTTGGTCCCAAGGGTACCCTGACCTCATCCCCTTTTCTGGGCAGTCCCTGTCTCTCTTCCTGGTCCCCTGCGTGTCCCCAGCACAAGGCGGGGAGGATGGCCATTAAGGAAGAGCCGCACTCGTGTCGGCCTTACTGCCAGTGGCATCACTAAGTTTCTCTCTCCTGTTTTCCCATGAGCACAAGGTCATTTCCGGTTGGCTGGCCTGACACGGGGAGACACGGCCTCACACACCACCTGATACGGAGTGTCCTCGGTCCTATGTGTCCAGACGCCCCATCGGGGTGAGACGCTTGCTCTGAGCAGAGTATTACGCTGTTTCAGAAGTTACAACTTGGTCGGTTCCTCCATCCATACTTCCCTGTGTGCTCATTCCAAGTACCCCTTGTTCTTTGGAGAACAAGTCTTAGAAAGAGGCAGCAGTGTTTGTGTAAAAGCACGAGCAGCAGACTGAGGGACACTTTTGAAACAAGGGTGTTGGCTAATCCTCTCCCACGGCTGGCCCGGTCCCTGGAGGGTGGAAGAACAGAGAGTCAAGTGTGGATCAGAAATAGCGCCCTGTAAGCCCTCAGGCACCGAGATCCTCATCCAAGAAACTGCTCTGAGTGTCAAGTGCGTCACGTCTGCCAAGGCAGGACCGAGGACAGCCAGACCCGCGGCCACGGCCAGCGGAAGGCTCATATATTACCGTTGTCTTCTGGGCTCGGTAAGATCCGGTTTTCCTGGGGTAACACTTCTCCCGGTGCTAGAAGGAAGCGAAACATGTTTTTGGCCTTCTCTGGCTCTGGGTATGGAGCTTAGTTTTGCAACAGAAGAGCCCAGACTCATTCCGATGGTCCATCTCTGTCAACACAAATGTCAGAAAGTAAAGCCCATGAGGCAGCACCTGTGGAAAAATGACGAACGTGGGATACGGTTTGGCATTTGGGCCTCCTGGGCATTCAGAAATCCTGCCCTTTCCAGAAGAGCTGACAGGAAGGGCAGTGGCCGGCTGCCCCTGGAAACTCTAACTTCCAGAGTTGTTGCACAAGCGCTGAGTGGAGCTCCCGCCGGACCTGCCTTCTGCTGGATACTGTGTCTTATTCTACTGCGGACTCAACCGCCGGCCGGCAGCCAAGGACGGTCCTATTTCTATTTCGGGAACGCTTGCCATTTAATTCTGTCTCAGATAACATTCCGATGCTTTAACCCGTAAAAATAAATCCAATTCTTTGAAGTCTGGTGTGTGTTTGGATCTTCATATAGAGACAATGAGAACTATACGTCATTATTGGCTTTAATAGAAAAAGCGGGGACTAAAATGTCTGTAAGTTGAAGCCTGTAACACCGTTTTAAAGCCTATAACTGTCTTGATAGTGGGGGGGGGGGGTGGCGGAATGCTCCAGAACTCAATAAAATAACAAGGTAGATTTAAAAAACTCTAGACAAAACTTGGACTGATAATTATTAATACCACTCAAGGGAGCCTAACTTTATTTCTCAATTAGCAAAATTAGGTTTTCTTATGAAAGCTACTGCGGATTGCTTTATTTTTTAAAAAATTTAATTTAATTTTATTTTTTTTTTCAGTGTTCCGAAATTCATTGTTTAAGCACCTCACCCAGGGCTCCATGCAATGTGTGCCCTCCTTAATACCCACCACCGGGCTCCCCCAACCTCCCACCCCGCTCCCCTCCAAAACCCTCAGTTTGTTTCTTAGAGTCCACAGTCTCTCATGCTTTGTCTCCCCTCTGATTTCCCCCAACTCACTTCTCCTCGCCATCTCCCCATATCCTCCGTGTTACTCGGGATTGTTTTAGACCCAGACCATGAACGAGTGAGCACAGGAGCCAGGAGCTTCTGGGGAGCGCGCAGCTCATGCATTTGTCCAGAGCGCCACCTAGTGGAGACATAGGCAACGCTGCAGAACCGGCAGGGAGGGAGAGCGCAGTGGGTTTTCAATTTAAGAGCAAGCGAGCAGCCGTTGTTGCCTCATTTTAAAATGATTTTTTAGTGTGTCCATATATATTTTTTGCCTCGATAAATACAGCCTCGTGAACACAACCAACCATTTATTGGGCAAATCGGAATGATAGCGCATTGCGATCTTCCTTGGGAAAAATCAGTTCCCTATGTGGAGAATCAATATTTTAAGCTAGCAGCGCAGACAACGAGAGATCCCCACAAAATGCAGGTAGTTGAACAACTTTAGCCAGAGCGAAGATTCCATGAGCAGAAATGCAAAACAAAGAAGACGTAAGAACAGCAGCAGCGAAAAACCCAAAGCAGGCTACTGGTCGTGTTTGCTAAGTCAAAAGTAGGACCTGTAAGTTATAATTTTTAAAAAGCCACTCAGATCATTTTGGCCAGTGGTGAGTTTTGAGAACTGGATACCTGGAGATATCCTGATATCCTATAAGCATGAGGTTTCAGAAAAGTCTTTCCAGTGTATCCGGTCCCACTTAAACTCACGTCCCTGGCTTTAGCTTTTTTCCAGGCTGAGCTATTTGGAACAATCTATGCAGCTTCTACACCCACCCTCCACTGCCCCCCGCCCCTGGTTCAGCTTCCAAACTGTTACTAGGACTGTACATCTCAAATCTGAATGTGGATCAGAATCAGCCGGATGTCTTGATACAACACAAATTCCCAAGCCCCCTGGCCAGAAATTCTGAATTCTGACTCAGAATCTGGATTTTTATCTCGTTTCCAGGTGAGGCCGTTGCTGCCTGTGTGGCCCACGCCTTGGGAAACACTGTACCCCAGGAATAACCCTACAACAGATCGGTGTGCTCAGCCATCGCCCGAAACCTTTCGGCGTTTACAGGATAAAACCCAACCATCAAGCAGGGAACGCAGACAAATTAGTTTTTCCGGGACATCTCTCTCTCTACTCGGCTCTCATTCAGGCACAGCCAACATTTCCCTGTTCTACCACCACTGTGCCTGGGACTTTTCACACTTTCAGATTTTGCATATCCCATCCTCTGCCTGGAGTCCTTCCCTCCTGCTTCTATATTGGGTCAGACTCCCACTCATCAGTCAAGGTGCTGCTTAAATGTCACTTTCTCCATGAAGCCATTGCAGAGCCCTTCAGTAACACAATTTCTCTCTTCTCTCCTCTGTGCCCGGATTTGCAATGCATCACATCGCCTTCTGATGATCTGTTGGCACATTTCTCTACTGCCTTGTAAGCCCCTAGGAAAAAAAGCTCAATTTATTCTCTTTATCCTCGTCTTCTACATATCCCTGAGACCTAGGAGAGTGGCCAGCACAAAATACACACTAAATGAACAATTGCTGCATGGAAGACTAGACAGTCAAGGGCAAACGATGGAAGCAAAGAGTTGGTTGACTTTTCCCTTAAGTCCTAAAAACACTTACAATGAAAAGACAGGTTCACTCATTAGATGGGGGTTGGGCAAATCAGCTAGAGGGGCCTGGAAAACATTTTCAAGCCTGGACACTATGGAAAATATGCACATTTCCAGAAAGAACTCCCTTAGACCATTGTCTGCTCTCCATAGGAATTAATGCCACTTTCCCCAATCCTTCTTGTGCCCCTCCAGAAAGGCCTTAGCATTTTAAACCTGATTGGCGCTAAAGAGAATTTGGATGTGGTCTTACTCTGCTGAGCAATTTAACTGCTGTTTAAAATGTCAGAGAAATGACTTGATAACACTCTTCCCATTTGAAATATAAGAAATGCTGTAATTTGGAGGATAGAGACCCAAGGTTCTCCCTTTTATTAATATTAATGCACATATCTTAGGGATTAAAGATACTAAAGCAGCCACAGAAGAAATTAGTGTCATTAAAAAAAATTATACTCATCTACTCTCAGATTTCTAAAACATAGGCTAGGCTGGGGAAACCCTACTTTTATAAATGGTTTTAAGGGTGAGAATGTTTTTCTGTCACCGGCTGGTGTTTTATAAAACATGCCACTGTATTCAGCCTTGCAGAATTTATGCCATTAGGAGTTAGACCTTCAGATAACAGCTGGCTGGAGGAAAGGGAATTGTTGGCAGAGCATAGGCTGGTAAATGATTTGCAAAGACATGTGAGCTGGTTTGCTCTGAGTTTTAATCTCTCCTTTCAGTAAAACCTTGGCCAAGGACTTGGAGATCTGCCTGAGCTCGTACTTGGGAAGAGCAAAGTACTATCCGTCATGAGTGGTGACTGGTATTCATTTGCCCAGAAATATTCTGGGAGTCAACCCCTCATGCGAGGCAGAGTCATCTTTCGTTTATCAGTCATTGGACAAGTTGGTATTGTGGGCCGATTCTGGGCCAGGCGCTCGGGTTGGCCCCGGGGATACTCCCAACTCAAATGTGTATCTGTATGTGTATGGGGTGTGTGTGTAAATCACCATGGAGAAGAAGAAAGGCAGAAGCAGGCTAGAGGATCAGTAGAGCTGACAGCCTGTGGTTTTCCGTGAGGGGGTCAGGGAAGAGCTCTTTGGCCCGGAGACGGTAGAGGCATGGTCCTGCTGCACTCCTGGGAAGGAGCCTCCCAGGCCGGGATGTGGACACGCCTGGGGTGCTGGGGAATGGGGAGGTACTAGTGAGGCCGCAGCAGAGTGAGTGGGAAGAGTCCAGAAGATGAGGTCCAGAGAGCGTAGGATGGGGTGGGAGCCTTCTCCTATATGGCCTCGCAGGCCATTGTAATAATTTAGCCTTTTTGGAGGGTGTGCGATGGGAAGCCTAGAAAAAGGATGGACTCTCTTTTGTGCTTTAACAGGGTCACTCTGGCTCCTGTCTCCTGTGTAGGCATGAGGGAGACAGGGCAGAAGCACCGGGATGAATGAGAAGCCCGAGACGAGGATGCCGGCGAGAGGTGGGTGTGGCTTGGACAGGACCGTGGTGCACAGGTGCTGAGACGGGGTCATACTCACCGACAGGATGTGCGGAAGGACAGGACAGAAGATGGAAGGGAAGGAGAGAGTCAAGCATTGGGGTCCAAGGCTTGGAGGTGGAGCGGCCCTTCACTGAGATGGGAAGGGCAGTGAGAGGAGCCTAGAGAGAGCTCCGTTTGGAACATGTGAGTTTGAGATGCCGATGGGACGATCTGGTGGAACCTGGTCTTAGGGAAGCTGCTGAGTTGGATACAAAGTCGTCAGTCACCCGCATGTAAATGGTGATTTGAAGCCACCAGACCGGAGATCACCAAAGGTGATGTAGGTAGGGAAGAAAAGAAGCCCAAAGGAAAACCTACATCCTGGGCTGTCTGTAGGGAAGGGATCAGGAATATGAGTAAGTCAAGGAACTGAGAAGTAGAGCTGTGAGGACAGCTACGCAGATATTGAAATCGCCAACCGTGGAGACAAGAGGAGTGCTGGAAAGTGTAATAGTGACCCACGAGCTAAGAGAGTCGAGGGATAGACTATGCAAAATTTTGGTTATTATGTAACCAAGCAGAGTGACTCAAAACGCTGTAAAACCCGGCAGGTGTTTAGTCTATGAGATGCGGATTGACTTCGATTAATTATCCTTTAGCGCCACCTGCTGGACACAGGCCAAAACAAGTAACTCTAAGGATGAAGCCTCCGGGGACAGTCCTCCGTGTGGTTTTAATATATTTCATGGCAGGTGGAGAAAAATAGAAAAGTTCTCAGTGCACTGTGAATAAATAGATAATGACGTTGACATTTCACTGGAGGTAATCAGTTCGCAAATCTGGCTTTCTGAAGTAACTAGAGAAGAAGTAGAAGACAAGAGGGAAGCCCAGTTTGGGGAAGACAAACCAACAGGCACCCAAAGGGTTAAAAGAAAAGGAAGCAGGAATAAGACAGAAGAATCGTCTCTTTTATAATTTGGCTTTTGGAGGAATATATTATCCATCTCTTTTTTCATGTCTACATGTATTTCCTCCCATTCCCCCACCCCAGTTCATTAAAGTTTTCTGTAATCGGATACTCCATTTAAATATTACTAGTGACATGGTCACCCTACCACTGAGCCTAGTACAGGTCCAGGTGAGGAGCAAACGTTTAATGTTTGCCAAAGATCGGAGTAAGAAGTAGCACTCAACAGTAAAGCTCGTTGTATAACAATGGGCATATATTTAAAATACAAAGGTATATGCTCAAAAATGTTAAGATGGTAAAATTTAAGTTATGTGTGTGTGTGTTTTTTTTTTTACCACAATTAAAAATTTAAAAAAATTTAAGGACAATATGAAGGATCCTTGGGCCAAATGTAATATCTTGGTTGTGATGGTGTATGACAATTTTGCAAGATACCTTGATACATTTCTTTATTGCTTAAATTGGTGCTAGTTTGGCTATTTATAACTCTTAGGGGAAATTATCTGATAAAATGACTTGTCTAGCGGTTTGCTCTAAGAGTGGCAATGTTGTTTGGTATTGGCAAGGATGCTAGTAGAATTCATTCCATCAATAGGGCCGAGGAGAGAAACAACATATCCATTCTGACATATATTAAAGGAGCATTTGGGAAAATTCAAAATACATTTGTGGGTGAGAGATTCTCTTATCAAAGAATAAGAAAATGAATACAAAAATACATATCAGCCCTCTCAGAGAATACAGAAGCATTTGCCGAACAGAGCCACCTAAACGTGGCCATTTCTGTCCCTTTATTCCAGCTCCCATCTCTATGGGTCTCCTAAATTAGATAGATCCTGGAGTCTATAGGAAGCTGGAGGAAAGCAAGGTCTTAGGTTTAGTTGGACTCCAGCAGAGAGAATCAGCATACAGCTTTGTCTTACAGCGGGATGATTGCCTGGAGACCAGTTTTGGGGAGCTCAGGTTTGACAATGGTGGATATTAGGAAGAATGTAACTTTTGGAGTCAAAGGGAGCCGCTGGTGAAAGTCACCATGTGCCCTGATGAAGTGTGTCTGGCTACTGGGCTTCCATAAGGCTAAGTAGTTAACAAGGCTAGCTAAGCCTTTTATGCCAGTGAGATTGGTAAAGTCCATGGAGACCAACATCAGGGAACTCTCCCCCATGTACATCATTGAGAGCTGGTGGCCTGACTTCTCCTCGTGAACTCCCTGGAATGGAGACTGGTTTGCTTCCCTCTTCCCATCACTACTGCCTCCCCAGGTATTTAAATAATCTTACCTGGGTACTCCAATCAGACATCCAACAACAGCAAATCCCACCTAAGGAAGGTCTGCAGTTGGAAGACAGAATGACAAGTTGTAACAAATAGAATACATACCCAAGGAAATGAAGCTGCTGGAGGAGATAGACAAGAATTTTGTAGGGAAGAAAATATCATTACATTAAAGGAGTCATTGGCAACAGGGACAAGAATTGCTGACAGTAAGAAATATAATTTACCAACTAAGCAATTACAAAGATAAATAGGAGAAGTTTGCTGTTGAGACCCAAACTAGTAGGCTTAAGAAAGCAAGTCCAAGAAAATATCTTAATGACCAAGGTGGAGGTAGGGGAGGAATCCTATAAGACTTGGAAAACAGGCTCAAACACCTAATTCTGTAATGGAGCTCTAAATAGAGAGGTAATCCTTTAAAACATAATAAAAGAATATTTCTGTAAATGAAATAGATATCAGTGCCTATAGATATCAGGGCATACTGACTGCATATATGAGAAAAGACACAGATTTAGGAAAAATCCCAATACAAGTCTTGAATTCAAAAACGAAAGGGAAAAATCATAAAACCTTCGGGCAAAAAGACCAAATCACTTTCCAAAGAAAAATAATCAGACTGGCCTTGGACCTTTCACATGGAAAGTGAGAAGGTGAAGGACAATAGAGTCAGATCTACAGACTTCTGAGAGAAAGGGACTATAAGCCATAATCCTATACCCAGCTAAAATATCCCACGTCCCATGTCAAAGAAACTTGAAGGTAGGCGTGAGTTTAAAGACAGTATCTCTTAAGTGGCCCCAAAGGAGGCATTTTCTCAAGGACATGCTCTGAGAAGACCACAAACCCAAGCAGGCATGAAGATAAAGCAAGAAGATGACAGGAAGCCATCATGGGCAATGAAACTTGAGATATTTACAATCTGCCTAGAACCACAGCTGTGAACTCCCGAAACCAAAGAGCATTCTGTATGATAATTTAACAATATTAAATAAGTACTAAGTTATCTCAGAAAAAGTGGGAATTGGAGGGAGTAGTAACTAAAATCATTCTGAAACTTTCAGTTTAAGACCAGGGGAAGAAGGGGACCCCTGCGTGGCTCTGTGGGTTGAGTGTCTGACTCTTGATTTTGGCTCAGGCTGTGATCTCACGGTTGTAAGACTGAGCCCCATATTAGCCTCCATGATGAGCAGGGAGTCTGCCTGCCTCCCTCTCCCTCTGCCCCTCCCCCCCACGTGCACGCACACACACACTTGCTCTATTTCTAAATAAAAAGACCAGGTGAGGAAAGAGAAAGAAAAATATATTGAAAAGTATTCATTGATCTTATTGGAGTCACTGGGATATACTGGAGAGATGGTTAAACGGCAGCCACCTGAGGGAGGGCTCTCCCTGGCTGTTCAGAGCTTCCGCGGGGCACACTGAGGGTCCTGGTGTCTCCCACTGAGTTGGGAGCATTGCCTGTGTGGGTCCCGCTACACCCCTTGATCCTATGAAATTACAGGCCTTTATCAGACAGAGTGACACGAGATTGCCGACGACTGGACAGACCATATTGAACCTCCAAGTTGTATATTAGAAAGAGTGAAATGTAATGTTTTTGCCAAGGCCGTCTCTCCAGGGTGTCACTTCCTTCCTTCTTGCGATCCAGGATGTCATCCAGGAGATGTCAGTCTTTCTAGCAACTGATGTGCCGGCCAGCGATTGCTCACCTTGGGCTGGGCACACAAGCCCAGATGAGCTTCTCTACTTCTGCTGCTGGGGCTGATGAGGACTTGTTTGTGTTTCCCAGTGTGGACATCCAGCATTCGAGCGGCATGGATTTCAGCAAGTTTAGAAAGATGAAGGGAGAAACAGTCCCTCCCTGGAAAATCGCACAAATGGTCCCAAGCCGTCTAAGCTAATCAAGCAGTCACTCATTGCTGGGGTATCTGTGGAAACGGCAATTTCCTGCATTGTCAGGTTCTCTGCAATGGTAGACAGAAAAGGCAAAATGAAAATTTCCATTGCATAGAACGAAGGGGATGAAATTGAAGACATTGAAGACTTAGTCTGATAAGCTAGCATTTGTATGTTGACTGCGGAATGATTTACAATAATGTATGAAACTGACAAATTGAAACTAACCAAAACCTCCCGTCACAGGGATAAATTAAATAAATAACAGCAGTAACTTCCAACTTTTTTTAGACATGCAAATCCCCTTACATGGTTTAAAAAGTATTTTTAGCAATTTTGAGTAGCATGTGAGAGAGAACGGATTTTATGTATTTATTTGTTTTTAGAGATTTTATGTATTTATTTGAGAGGAAGCATGTGTGTGATTGGGGGAGGGGCAGGAGGAGAGGGAGAGTCTCAAGCAGACTCTGCGTTGAGATTGGAGCCGGACACAGGGCTCAGTCTCAGAACCCTGAGGTCATGACCTGAGCTGAAACCAAGAGTCGGACACTTAACTGACTGCTGAGCCACTCAGGTGCCCCGAGAGAATTGATTTTAAAAAGAAAATATTTTTATAATTTTGATCCGTACATTAAAGGCTGTGTTATAAAATCCCTTTGAAATATAATGGACAGAATCAAGTCCGGGAGATAATGAGCTAATAAAAAATAGTTAACTGGACAGAAATCTTAAGAAACAATGTCTATATACCCTAAGTAGTTTACTTTAACTTAAAACCTTTACATAAACTTTCATTTGAAGATACCTTGATGTAACACCACGGCATGGACGGAATTCTTACACAAACCCCATCCATAATGCATTATCCGCAACTGAAGTTTTAGTTTTTTCAACTGGAGGGTGAAATTTTATCAAATTTTATCAAATGATGTGAGTGTAGAGCCTTCGAAGATTTTTTTTTAACTGTCTTATCTATTCCCTTACAGCCCACAGTCAAAATACAGAAACTGTTAAAAATTAAATATAATAGCCAGTACAAATGGCATTCATAGGCTTTAGGAGAACCATAACTGACTTGGTAGATACTGAATGCAAGCCTCGGGGACAGGGGTTCTTGGGTCTCCTGGAAAGTGGCTTCCTTGACTCGAGGGGGCAGCTTCCGTGGAAAGGCTCTCTGTGCCTACGAGGGAAGGGAAACACCACAGAACTACCTGGCAGGTTTGAGCAGACCCAGAACACTGGGCACCACCATCTGATCCAGAAGATCTGGGGTGGGGGGTCAAGGACTTGCATTTATTACAAATTTCCAGGTGCAGCTGGTGCTACTGGTTGGGGGGGCCATCCTTTGAGAATCACAGGCACAGGCCAATTCAGGGAGTGGGTAAAAATCTTCTGTGCCGACTTTCTCCCACTTAACAAGCGAGCATTGCTATTCATTTTAAGCAAGGAAAAAGCATGAATTGTTGTCATGTACATTTTAGATGAGAGATTGCATTTACTTCAGGGACTGCGTTGTATTACACAGAGAGGAAATTTATGTATTAATTATCAGAAATTACTAGGAATTGAATTACTACTTTCCCGTCCCTGATGTTTAGAATGATTGCGTTCTGTGCTCAAAATAGCCAATCGCTTTATTTTTAGGACTGTAATTTCTTGTTTCTGAACGAGGAGAGAAAAGGTTTCAGACCCTTCCCTGCAAATGTTTTTCTGTCGATAACGCTTTGCAAATGCAGCTCTTACTTTATTCCAGATCCGCGAAAAACCAGCTCGGAGATAAGATGTGATTGTCACTCTTGTTTTCTCTTTATTGCCTGGGCTTTTGAAGCATGCTTGAGGTCTCCGTGTGCTGAACGGGAACTGTGATGACATGAAGTCAGGAGCAGAGCCTAGAGGTGGGTCCACAAAGCTGGCTGCTTCAGACCTCAGTTCATTTGCACTGGCCATCCTGCATGGAAGGGCAGCGGAACAGAAAGGGCGTGCAGAGAAAGCCGGCAAGGCGGCTTCTGCCCTCCCAGGTGTTCGTTCAGTCAGTCCTGGTTTCACCGGGAAGATGTTCAAATCATTTGACTTATCAGCCTTTTAAAAACAGCAATGGAACCTGCGTTCTGACCATCTTTGGCTAGGGGACCCTTTAGAAAGGTAATAAGAAAATGAAACAGTATTACATCATTAAGAAGGATGCTGCTCAGGTAGATTTATATGCAGAGAATGGCATGTGGTCCAGGGAAAAAAGCAAGCTGCAAAAAGGGTTTAAATAGCATGAGTCCATTTTTGCAGGGAAACAGTGTTGAAATACAGCCAGCAAAATGTTCCCAGCAGTGAGCTAGAGGGAAACACATTGGATTCCTGGTGTTTTTTGCTTCTTATGTTTTTCAATGTTTGCTATTCCATCTTACTTACATAACTTAAAAAAAAAAAAAGAGGCAGGTATTATTTTTAAAAAGCAAATACAAGTGATCCGCAGAGAACGTAACTGTCCTCTCCCACAGTTTATGTTAAAATAATTAATGTCGGTTTCCTGACATGAGATGTTGTACAGGAAAGTGGGGCGTCTACAGGTTATGTGAGTGCAAAGTGATCTATCCACAGATCTTTTTAGTACTACACATCTTTAAAATGCAGTATTTAGCACATAATTACTACTTCAAATACTAGCTGTTTACTGGTAGGAATAACAAACAAGGAAATAGGCACAGTCATAAATTACTGGTAATCACTATAGAAACACTCTAGGATAAATTCTATTTTTGTTCCTGTAATTGCAAAGTTACTTTCGATCTAACATAAGAATTTTACAATTCTGACTCTTTCACATATAGAATATTTCACATATATTTCACATACATGTGAACTACTTTAAATATACCTTTTAAATATTATTTGATATGTTATCCATAAGTATTCCCCCCCCCAAAATGGAGGATTTACTAAATATCAAAGTAACCTTCTTTTAGACCGGACTGGATCATCTCTCACAAGGAAATCTATATGACCATTTTTCCATTGCCTGTTAAAATGATTTGAGGGACATTTACCTAATCTTGTCTTCCTGACTCATGACTTCCTGAAGGTTGTGACTGGATTTGGGTCGAAATACCCTAGTGGTTGTTTAAAATGTAATTTTTTAAAAATTTTAATTTTATTTTTTCCATGTTCCAAGATGCATTGTTTGTGTACCACACCCTACTAACACTTTATGTTTTAAGAATGAGAAAGCCAATTATGTTATTTCAACACGTAAAGTTAACATGTCCCCTTGCTGCATTTTAGAAATCTCTTTCTTTCCTATTACTCTTCAGTTCTAAATCATCCTTTAAAAAAAAATCATGGAAAAAAGTCCCATTTACATTTGAAGTTTAAAAACTGCATTGCAGGGAGGGGTTGAAAGCTCTGGGGCAGCGGGCGTGGGTTCAAATGCCAGGGGGCACCTCAGTGGATGCCGGCGCTCTGCGAAGGGGGAGGAGCTTAGAGACGCTGAGCCATCCCTAAAGCCTTGCTTTGGGGAATAGTAATATCCTTAGAGCTTCAGAGCCGTTTCCTGGGTCAAGATGTCTGTTTCCACTTTGTCTCTCTTTCCACCCTTTCACGTGTTTCTCACTAAGGAAATACCCAGGGGAGTGTGACTCGGGCATATTTGAATCTCTGTAAGTAGAGGGGTTTCCAAGCCAGGGTCTCAGCGATAATGTCTGCATGTACTCTGCCTAGTTTTAACCCAGCAGACATGTCCCCTGAGTCACTATAAATATTTAGCACAGGCAAGAGCATAAAAGTTCAAGAGAAGATATCACTGGAGTATTTATCAAATTGGGGGATTTAATTCCCAATAGTTACTAGCCATTTGCATTTGAGGCATGCTTTGGTCATTTAAATTTGATTATTTACAGACATCTGAATGATACCCAAATCCTTTCCTAAGTGGCCTAGTGTAGTCATTTTAGCTACTCTGATATTTTCTAAGATCAGCACAATGTCACCACAAGATAATCTCCAGAGGAAAATCTCAAGACACTGGATTTGGAAAACATCATGTTTCTGGCAAGGCATTTTATATAAATAATATTCTATAACGTTATGGCATATTCCAGATGCCATTTTAATGATCTATATGCTTCTTATCTGTATGTTTGGTGTTTTTTAAAAATTCTTTTTGGGTCACAGAGGATTAAAAGGAGTACTTTTAAACTCATTATTTCATTTGGTATGATTTCATAAAGGTGGTTATCCCGAATTAACATATAAGGTCATGGAAACACAGAGAGTCCTGGACCAGGGCTCCCCATGTCACACTGTATGAAGGATGCTCTTTTTTTTTAATTTTTAATTTTTTATAAACATATTATAATTTGTAATTTTATATAATTTTTATATATTTTTATATAATTGTTATAATTTTTATATAATTTAATATAATTTTTAATAAACATATATTTTTATCCCTAGGGGTACAGGTCTGTGAATCGCCAGGTTTACATACTTCACAGCACTCACCATAGCACATACCCTCCCCAATGTCCATAACCCCACCCCTCTCTCCCAACCCCCCTCCCCCCAGCAACCCTCAGTTTGTTTTGTGAGATTAAGAGTCACTTATGGTTTGTCTCCTTCCCAATCCCATATTGTTTCATTTATTTTTCTCCTACCCCCTTAACCCCCCATGCTGCCTCTCCACTTCCTCATATCAGGGAGATCATATGATAGTTGTCTTTCTCCGACTGACTTATTTCGCTAAGCATGATACCCTCTAGTTCCATCCACGTCGTGGCAAATGGCAAGATTTCATTTCTTTTGATGGCTGCATCGTATTCCATTGTGTATATATACCACATCTTCTTTATCCATTCATCTGTAGATGGACATCTAGGTTCTTTCCATAGTTTGGCTATTATAGACATTGCTGCTATAAACATTCGGGTGCACGTGCCCCTTCGGATCACTACGTTTGTATCTTTAGGGTAAATACCCAGTAGTGCAATTGCTGGGTCATAGGGTAGCTCTATTTTCAACTTTTTGAGGAACCTCCATGCTGTTTTCCAGAGTGGTTGCACCAGCTGGCATTCCCACCAACAGTGTAGGAGGGTTCCTCTTTCTCCGCATCCTCGCCAGCATCTGTCATTTCCTGACTTGTTAATTTTAGCCATTCTGACTGGTGTGAGGTGATATCTCATTGTGGTTTTGATTTGTATTTCCCTGATGCCGAGTGATGTGGAGCACTTTTTCATGTGTCTGTTGGCCATCCGGATGTCTTCTTTGCAGAAATGTCTGTTCATGTCTTCTGCCCATTTCTTGATTGGATTATTTATTCTTTGGGTGTTGAGTTTGCTAAGTTCTTTATAGATTTTGGACACTAGCCCTTTATCTGATATGTCGTTTGCAAATGTTGAAGGACGCTCTTAAAGGTTCTGATGGGTTTTGTTCTGGAATGAGTTTTGAAAGAAACCCCACCCCCCATCATCCTCATGAGCTGCAAGAGTTCTCAGTCCTGTAGACTATAGGAACATAATATCTCAAAGGGAGAGCATAAGCAGGAGGTGACATGTGGTCCTCTGGTCATTGGCACTGCCTCCAGCCAGCGGTTCCCCTCTTCTGGATCTATCCTGCTTCTGGAAGATGTACGGATACATTGACTCGAACAGTTGCAACCCAGGGTGGCAAGTGCACAGACAAGTTGCCCAGTGTGCCAAGAGGCAACTATGGGGGAAGGGCACCAACCCAGACCAGGAGCTTTGGAGGAAGCAGTCTGAGTGGAGACATGAACAACAAGAAGGCATCAATCAGCTCAAGTAGCAGGAGGGAGAGAGGGAAAGGGGGGATCTACACGTGCAGAGACCCTGAGGCTAGGCAGGGTGTGCTGAGTTTAGGAACTGAAAGTTCAGTGCAGGTGCGTGGGAGAGCGGAGATCCTTACCATCTGCAGAAAAGAGTCTGGACTCTATCATGACAGTGAACGCAGGCCAAGAGAGGGCTTTAACCAGAGGACTGTGGTTGGAAGAGCAACAAAAGTTGTGATTCAGTTAAATGGTAGTTGAGTGGTGACAAGGGAGGGGAGATCTTCAGAATGGAGACGCATCTGACCTGGTCAGTGATTGGATGTGGATGGTAAAGCGGAGGGAAGAACCGAGCCTAATTCCAGTAAGATAAGGGCCAGCAAACTCAGTTCAGAGAGCCCACAGGGAAGTAAGGCACTGACATGAGGGTGTCCTCCCAGAGCCCCTCCCCCCACCCCCCCACCCCTGCCACCTGGACATCCTCCCAGCCCCTACACCCAAGAGAAGTTTTTTCTTTTTTCATACTTAATTCTCAAGAATTGGATATTGCTAGCTTAAGCTAATACGCATGAAACTATTATTCAACCAGCTTCAAGATACGGCTTTAATCCCTCACCACACAAAGAGAGTTAAAACAAAATAACTAAACTCTACAGATAAGAAGCCTACAGATCATGAAAATACAGAATACACATCCTCGCATTTGGTCTGAAGGGACCCTCAGAGGATGGGCATAGCCAAGGACCCGGAGCCAAAGAGAAGGGTTTCATCTGGCACAGGCAGGGTGATGTAGGCTGGAAAGTATTCATCAAGACATCTTCACGATGTTCGAAGCCACACTGGAGGAGGATGCCAACTGCATCATATGGAAGCTAGTCAGATCATCTCGGTTTTTTCCCTTTTGTTAGCGTCGGCATTTCATTTCCTCCGCTTGGCTCAGCCACTGCAGGTTACACAACCATCCCTCCGCCCACGGCACATCCCAGCGGGGTGAGGTCAGGCCGCCAGAAAGCACAACAGCGACCGACGAGGATGGCCCCAGCTGGGGGGAATTTCACCTTTTCACGCACTTCACGGAAGATGGCTTCATTCAAAGGCATCTTCTGCTTGGTTGTAGGACCGGTCTGACTCCACCACCCCGAGGCTTTCACAACTGAAGCTCCTTCCACAGGAGGCTGCATCGCTGTTCTTCCTCTTCAAGGGCTTTGCTCCCTGAAGGTGTGCTGGCTCCAAGGGGGCAGAAGTCGCCTCGTGGGGTCCTTTGGCAAAGGGAACCTCAGCCCCACCCGGTTCCGCGGCACCCGGGTGACTGGCCGGGGACAGAAGTCGGTCGCTCCTTAGCCTTTTTCTTATGTCTTCTTCTTTAGTCTGAAAAGCAGTATTAAAGAAGCAAAATGAGCCCAGATAACTTCCTTGTGCCTATTCCTGACATGAACCTGCATGGCTGGGCTGTGCCATCATTCAGTCACTCCACAAACACAGGCTGAGGCACTGCTGAGGACAGACACAGTCCCTCCCCTCCTGGAGCTTCTGGGTGGCCTTTGTTCTCCCAGGTAGGGGAAGGAGAGGTCGGCCAGGTAGGGAGATGGAGGCAGAGGTGGGCAGCCCACAGCTGTGAAAGCTGCTTCCAGCAGGATGGGGGACACAGGGTGATGGAGACCCGGTGTCCTCTGCAAGGCCTCCCCTCATCTGCCCTCTTCCCCTGCCCCTGACGCCTCCTCCCACCCCCACTCCAGCTGAGGTTTTCTTTTTCCCTATGAAGCAGACCCCATACTCAGAAGTGAACAGTGTTTCCTGAGGCTACCTGGATGGAGCCAGCATTCAGCCAGCTTCAGGATGCTTTACTCCTGCACCCCACAAAGAGAATTAAAGGAAAATGACACAGACAGCCCAGAAAGCCTACAGATCACTCCAGTACTTGATCTGAACCCTAAATCAGTGGTTAGGAAACGCCTATGTGGGTGCACTGTTAGCAGGCAGCCCTGCTCAGGGGTGAGCTGGGGGACCTTCCTGCGCCTCTCCACTGCCCGCATCTTCTCCTCCAGCTCATTCATTGTGAAAGCCTTTGCTTCCTGTTTGATCTTAAGCTTCTTCAGCCTGGCTGGAGGCTTTCTCAGCGGTGTCGTGTTCACCTGGAGGAAGACAGTTTTCAAAAGGGAGAAACAGACATTACTCAGGGGGCGGAGGGGAGATCCAGGAGAGGTGGCATGCACATGGTGTAAAAGGTTAGTCCTAAAAATCTAAACAGGTATGTTGGCAGAGTTAAAGACCACCATGTGAATGCTGGGAACAACAGAACTAAGTCCTATAAAATAATAATTTAAAAAAAAGGTCTATTAGATGTCTAGGAAAAAAAAAAAACCAATGACAAAAACAGGCTCTTCCTGAAACCCATCAAAGAATGCAAGGACGTTCGGGAGCTGGAAGAGGATTCAGGAGAAGAAAAGATTCTGGAGAAGAAACCTAAGGCAGAGAAAGGAGGCAGACGAGTGATGAATGTGTAGTTCAAGGTAAAAATAAAAAGTTAAATCTGATAATTTTGTAAATGCCGTGGGTTACAAACGCCTTTCATTTCGGATCGAGATAGGGTTTTAGTACTCTGGGTCTCACAGAGGAGAGAATTAACAATTACTGAGCAGCGACCCTGGGCTGGCCTTTGCTGTCAGAAGACTTCGAGAATGTTTTCATGACGTTAGGAAAAATCCCTCACTCGTTCATGTCACTGACTACCCTTTCTGGAGTTTAAAGTGATGGGATAATGACTTTCTGATTAATTTCTACTTATAAAAAAGTAAGATTGTAAAGGGTTTTTTTTTTTTTTTTAAAGATTTTATTTATTTATTTGACAGACAGAGATCACAAGTAGGCAGAGAGAGGGAGAAGCAGGCTCCCCACTGAGCAAAGAGCCCAACTCGGGGCTCGATCCCAGGACCCTGGGACCACGACCTGAGCCGAAGGCATAGAGGCCCAACCCACTGAGCCACCCAGGTGCCCCTGTAAAGGGTTTTTTTTTTTTTTTTAAATATTTATTTGACAGAGAGAGAGATCACAAGTAGGCAGAGAGGCAGGCAGAGAGGCAGGCAGAGAGAGAGGGGGAAGCGGGCTTCCCGCTGAGCAGAGAGCCCGATGTGGGGCTCGATCCCAGGACCCTGAGATCATAACCCTGGCCGAAGGCAGAGGCTTAACCTACTGAGCCACCCAGGTGCCCCCCCTGTAAAGGGTTTTTAAAGAAAGTTTTAACATACATCTTTTCTCTTTTTAAAAATTATTTTTTTAAAAAAATTTTATTTATTTATTTGACAGACAGAGATCACAAGTAGGTAGAGAGACAGGCAGAGAGCGAGGCAGAGAGAGAGAAAGGGAAGCAGGCTCCCAGCCAAGCAGAGAGCCCGATGCAGGGCTCAATCCCAGGACCCTGGGACCATGACCTGAGCCGAAGGCAGAGGCTTTAACCCACTGAGCCACCCAGGCGCCCCAAAAATTAATTTTTAAAATTATTGTATTTATTTATTTGAGGGAGTGAGAGAGAGCACAGCAGGGGTAGGGGCAGAGAGAGAGGGAGAGACAGACTCCCCGCTGTGTAGACACCCATGCAGGGCTGAGTCCCAGGACCCTGAGATCATGACCTGAGCTGAAAGCAGAAGCTTAACTGACTGAGCCACCCAGGTGCCCCTAAAAATAATTTTTTATAACATACATTGGTCATGAAAAAGTAAAGCAATACAGAAATAGTTTCCCAGGCTTCTGTTTAAACCACCTGGTCCCCAGTTGTATTCGTCAGCATGAACTATTTTAAAGAGTTTGGTATGTGTCCTGCCAGAATTCTCTATGTGCATATATTTATATACATATGTATGTGTAGTACATCTGTAATGTTAAACCAAACGTAAATAAGATTATACTCTCACCAGGCTCTGCAATTTGCCTTCTTCTCTTAATTTACGATGGACATCCTTCTAGGTCAGAATATACAGATTTATGACAACTGGGGAAGGTCCCAGTGAACTCTGGGGTTTCATTATAAATAAACTGATTTGTCCTAGGTAATTTCTCTAAAGACTTCTATTTTTTTTATTTTTTATTTTTAAAGATTTTAAAAATTTATTTGACCAAGAAAGAGAGATCACAAGTAGGCAGAGCAGCAGGCAGAGAGGGGGTGGGGGGGAAGCAGGCTCTTTGCTGAGCAGAGAAACTGATATGGGGCTTGATCCCAGGACCCTGAGATCATGACCTGAGCCGAAGGCAGACGCTTAACCAACTGAGCCACCCAGGTGCCCCGTCTCTAAAGACTTTTAAAGAAAGGGAACTAGTGATATTCATTGTAATATCTAATAGACTGTCTCTTTATACTATAAGACTGCCCATGCTGAAAATACGTCCAACAGAGAAGAGGTCTAGCACAATAGAAAAAGATACCAAACCAAGACTCAGACAGACCTAGGTTTAAGACCTGGCTTGGCCATGGTGTGTTTTTGCCTGAGTTCTTCAGCTCTATAAACCTTGCTTTCATCTCTTTAAAAATGGGTTTAATAATACTTACTTCACAGGATTTTCTTTTTTAAGGAGGTATCAGTAATCACTCAGGAAACGGTAATTACATTTCATTCAGTGAAAGGAGTGACTTTTTAAATGAAGTTTTTTAAAATGTTAATTCCAGTACAGTTAAAATACAGTGTAATATTAGTTTCAGATGTACAATAGAGTGATTCAACACTTCCATACAACACCCAGTGCTCCTCACGACTTAATCCCTCCTTAATCCCCTTCCCCTATTTCCCCATCCCCCACCCCTACCCACTTCCCCTCTAATAACTATCAGTCTATTCTCTATAGTTCAGAGTGTCTCTTGGATTATTTCTCTCTCCTTTTTTTTTTTCCTTTGCCCATTTGTTTTGTTTCTTACGTTCCACATATGAGTGAAATCATATGGTATCTGTCTTTCTCAGACTTATTTCGCTTAGTACTATACTCTCTAGCTCCATCCATGCCGTCGCCAATGGCAAGATTTCATTCTTTTTGATGGCTGAGGAATATTTCATTGTGTATTTACACCACGTCTTTTTTTTTTTTTTTTGAAGATTTTATTTATTTATTTATTTGACAGAGAGAGATCACAAGTAGACGGAGAGGCAGGCAGAGAGAGAGAGAGAGAGAGAGAGAGAGGGAAGCAGGTTCCCTGCTGAGCAGAGAACCCGATGCGGCACTCGATCCCAGGACCCTGAGATCACGACCTGAGCCGAAGGCAGCGGCCCAACCCACTGAGCCACCCAGGCGCCCCTACACCATGTCTTCTTTATCCATTCATCAGTCAATGGGCACTTGGGCCATTTCCATAGTTTGGCTACTGTAAATAATGCTGCTATAAACATTGGGAAGCATGTATCCCTCTGAATTAGTGTTTTTGTATTTTTTTGAGTAAATACCCAGTAGTACGATTACTGGATCCTAGGGAGGTTCTATTTTTAACTTTTTGAAAAACCTCCATACTATTTTCCACATTGGCTGTACTGGTTTGCAATCTCGCCAACAGTACCCGAAGGTTCCTTTTCATCCACATCCTCGCCAACACCTGTGGTTTCTTGTGTTTTTGATTTTAGCCATTCTGACAGGTCTGAGATGATACCTCATTGTGGTTTTGATTTGTATTTCCCTGATGATGAGTGATGTTGACCATCTCTTCATGTGTCTGTTGGCCATCTGGATGTCTTTGGAGAGATGTCTGTTCTTGTCTTCAAGTGGTGACTTTTTTCAGTGACAGCCCACAGAATCATCACCAAGTTACAGTATTTGTCTTGAAGGATGGGAATGGGAACCTGAATCCCGGAGGCCAGCTGGAGGCCTGGGCTTTAACCTGTAGACCACTAATACCCATGGTATCACCCGAGACAAGTCACCTCTTTGGACTCTTGTTTTCTCTCACGTAAAAATAGTGAGGATGCTGAGGACCACTAGGGTTCCTTCCAGCTTTAAGAACCATGATTCTCGGAAAGCCTTTTAGAAGGAAACATTTGTTGAAGTTTTGGCACAGTTACAGCCATCAGACAGTTTTATGTGGTGAGAAGTTTTTCACTACATGAAAACCGTGGGATGTCTGTCAAAGCAAGCTCCCCCTCCCCCATCACTGTATTATTTTTATGACAATTGGCTCTCAGGCTCCCTGCTGGCAAAAGCCATTTTCCGTGAAGAGGGACGTTCTTGCTGTAGTGGTTCAGCTAAAGATACTGTGAAATTAGTATGAAAACAGTTTTTTTGGGAAGTTCACTCACAGAGGGCTAAAAGAACATGCAATAGTAATCCCAGATTCAGTGAAGGAAGACTCTCTGAGGCTTCCCACGGGAGTCGGCATCTTGACTAAAGTCGTAGACAGTAGTTCTGAGATACTTGGGATTTCTGGTCTGGGTGGACTCTTCCTGTGGCTTTATCCCGGACCATACGTACAAAATCAAATACTTCCTCCTGCTTCCGGAAGTGAACCTCCCTGTGCAGCCCTCATCCTTTCCTGAGTCTGACGATTGAAATAAAAGCCTTGAAAGACTACTTGAAAGGGAAAGTATCTGTATTCTTTCCCACTGGATTTCCTGAAACCAGGATTTACCAACTCTCGGCACTTGAAAATAACAGTGATACACTCGGAGAGGAGTGAGTCATAGAAACTAAAAAAAAAAAAAAAAATCAACTTTAAAACCCATAGAAGTTGCTAGGTCAATGATTTTCTTTCAGAATACCAGCAGAGGGGGAGCCTGGGTGGCTCAGTGGGTTAAGCCTCTGCCTTCAGCTTAGGTCATGATTCCAGGGTCCTGGGATCGAGCCCCGCATCTGGCTCTCTGCTCAGCAGGGAGCCTGCTTCCCTTCCTCTCTCTCTGCCTGCCTCTTTGCCTAGTTGTGATCTCTGTCTGTCAAATAAATAACTAAAATCTTAAAAAAAAAAAAAAAAAAAAAGAAGAACACCAGCAGAGGACTGCCCCACCCAAAGACGGTGTGATAAGGTTTGGATCTTTTCAGCCCTCCTTGCTTGTATATATATAATTCTTCCTGCAGCCACTGTGCATTCCTCAGAGCCTCCCAAAGTAACTGTTGACCCACAGATGAACTACCCTGGCTAAGTTCTGTCACCAGAGTTGTGTGCACAGAACGGGTCGGAGCTTCCCGCAGTCCTGCTCCCTCCCTGTGAGACCACCCAGCCAGGCCACAGCGTTGGCTGACATTTATCTTATCAGTCCGCATCCTCCTCCTTAAAAAAACTCCCCGTGAGGTTCAACAAATAACATTAGAGACTCTGAGGCAAGATAACCAACTCCCTCACTCTACTGAAGGATACCAAGGGCAGAAGTGGCCCGGAGGAGGGAGTCAACTTTGGCCACAGAAGAAGGAGTCAATGGAGAAATCATCTTGTGTTTGGAGACCGTGGGTGGCCTAAGGGATGGGGGGAAAGGAGTTTGGGAAAAAAAACATCTCAAGTGGATAATGCCGAGGTGGATAAATGAGAGCCCATTACAACTCTTGTAGAGATCCATACCAACCAGACACATAGTTTCATGTGTATATAAAGTCCGTACATATTTATAATAAGCCACTTAAGGCTCTTTAGAATGTTTTAAAGTATACTGAAAGATTCACTTAGTCTGGTATTTACCTTACATATCATTGTAATTCCTTCTGAGTGAGGGTAAATTCTATTTGTATGAATCTGCTGGAAAGCATGTTATCTGGGAGAGGGGGTCACTATGAAACTGCTGTAGTATTTGCCAACAAGAAAATGAGAAAAATTAAGAAAAAAAAAAGATGAATGGGGCCCTCTGGGGGACAGATACTGCTGTGGACCTCTAGAGAGAGACTGGCCCATGGAGGGGGGGTCCCCAATTCAGCAGATGAGTGGAGGACCCTCACTTTACACAACCTTTTCTTATATTTCCCTCTACATGAGAACCGAATTGCAGAAGGGGTCAGATCTAACATTCCCTTATATTTATACACTTGGTCTACATAAGAAGTCTTGTTTTTAAAGTATTCTCACATTTCTTTCTTTCTTTCTTTATTTTTAAGATTTTATTTTTATTTATTTGACAGAAATCACAAGTAGGCAGAGAGGCAGGCAGAGAGAGAGGGGGACAGCAGGCTCCCTGCTGCGGGGCTTGATCCCAGCACTCTGAGATCATGACCTGAGCCGAAGGCAGAGGCTTAACCCACTGAGCCACCCTGGTGCCCCAGTATTCTCATGTTTATTATTCCATTCCCCCCTAATATTTGATTTAAATGATATCTTTGGGATCGATGAAGAAATTGTATTAAAATTTCTCGTTGGCTTCATCACATCCTAGTAACTGCTGATATTAACATCCCTTTTGGTTTGTTTGTTTTTTTAGCTAATTTTATCATCTGTTCTTTTTTTTTCCCCTCAACAAATATTATTAAATATTGGAGAGTTAAAAGTATGATTCAATTAACTATCTAATTAAGTATGATAGTATAAATAAAAATATGATCCAATTAACTATTATTAGATATTGGATAGTTAAAAATATGAACTAACAATATTTCCGTTCTTAGTATGTTCCCCCTTTCAGTATTCACTCATCTTTTTACATTGGCTCCTAACTTTTCCTAAAATATTAAGACTCCTGGTGTCTGATATGTTCTCAGCTACGCCTGAATTGAGAGACTTTACCTGAGATACTGACAAATTGTATCTCTCCTTCATTTCCATATGTTCCTGGGTATACCCTTAGTTCTCTACCTGAAAATGTGTTATGGCATTATAATAATAATCATATAATTACATATAACATATAATAATAATCAGTTATAATATAATATATAAATACCTTTATATATTATAGTTATAATAATATATTTATATAACAATGTAATTTATTATTTTAATACAATATTGAATAATTATAATATTAATATATATTTATTGTATTTTTATACTATTAATGTATACATAATATTACAACATATTTTCAGGAATACTTTAGAATTCTTTTTCATAATGAATGGGGGAATTCAATTTCAAAAGCTTTAACCCTCTCCAGCTTTATGATGAATTTGAAGGCTTTGTGTCCACATTGGTAGAAACCCCAGGGCAGTGGTTCTTTGCCTGGGCTGCCCACCAGAATCACCTAGGGACACTACAGCCAGGGCTCCCCCCCAGCCACTAGTCCCAGGAGGGACCTGGGCACTGGGATTTTTTGAAAGCTTTCTAGGAGACTCGAATGTGCAGCCAAGTTTAGGACCACAGCCCTAGGCGATAAAACACACAGCTGTGTTGTTGCAAGTCTGGATTATACCGGGACATCGTACAAAGCAAAAAACAAAAGAAACGAAATGTGTTATTCTTGCCTACCTCTGTGGTCCCGTCAACTTCAGATCTTTTTTGAGAACAGTCCAGCTAGGTTCCTGATAATCATTCAATTTCTCTATAATATAAACGCAGTCTTCATCTGGGGCTCACCTAATGATGCTATTGAAGGTCAAGCCCATAGTTTTCATTCTTCAATAGATACCTTTCTTTCATGATTTAGTTGATATTACTTAACCCTGCTGGTGCCCTTGTAAGGTCTCAGTTTGAACTCATTCATCTCTGACCAACATTTTAATGCTGTTCCCACTGCTGTTAGCATCAGGGTTCTACAGCATTTCCCTAAAGAAGGCATCGCTTCGCTACTCAAAGTTTCCACAATCCATCCTTCTCCAGATCGCTCTCCTGTCTTTCTCCTTTTGACACACCTTCTTTTTTTCTGACCTCCAGAGACTCACTTACAGCTAGAAAAGAATCTCTCCCCCCTGCTTTTCCATGTTAAAGACCCATCTTCTAGTACTTTCATATCAGATACAGTATCCTAAAGTGCCTCGTATCACAATAGCGTCGCCCAGATGTAAACTGTCATTACACTGACATTATCTTTTCCATTATATAATCTATTTTTACCTTCCCCTGCCCCCTACACCCTCCTACTCCTGGCAACCTGATAATATCATTCATGAGGTTTAGCAATCTCCTCTCTTTTCCCCAAATACCTTCGTATTTTCCTTCTTCAAAAGAGAATGCCACTTTGGCTTTTATTCATGAGTTCTCAGCATTTCCTACACGCAGAGAAGGAAATTACCTTTATTCAAACACTTAAGTGACTCGGTCAGGGTGGCACACTTAATTTAAATAATGCATCTTTTTTATTCCCAGTTGGTTGTTTTCCCTACAAGACCAAGATGGGCAGCCATCCAGAGCCTTTAATGTTCCTTCTGATGGGGCACCTGGGTGACTCGGTCCTTAAGTGTCTGCCTTCCACTTGGGTCATGATCTGGGGGTCCTGGGATCAGGCTCCCTGCTCAGCAGGAAGCCTGCTTCTCCCTCTCCCACTCCCCTGCTTGTGTTCCCTCTCTGTCAAATAAATAAATAAAATCTTTAAAAAAAATGTTCCTTCTGGTCCCTATTTCCATCATTTTTGTGTCTTTCTTTTCTTTTTTACTCATTTCTCCTTAGGCTTCTTTTCTCTCTCAATTCTTCTTTTCATCTTTTCGAGGACAATGGGGGGCTGCCTGGGAGCTTTGGTTAACAAAAGAACAAGAAAACAGACGAAAACCACAACAACACCACCTGCCATCCTCTTCAGGGGCTTAGCTAGAACTTATTAAAAAATGAAGGACTCAAGACTTGGCTCACAACCAGTTAAAATCTAAGTAAAAATACTGCCCACACTAAGGAAAAACGATGATCAGTTGGTCAAGATGAATCAGTAAAGAAAAAAAAAATAAATGTATGAAGATTTTTATCATTGTATTTATTTCCTCATGTTGGACCTTAGTGTGTATGGAAGCCTATGTATTCTAGCTTTGGCATTTAGGTGTATTTTCCTACTATAGAAATTGGATTCCAGTTTATAGTCATAATACCTAGTACATAGCTAAGGCTTAACAAAAATTATTCAAAGAATGAAGGCAGGTTATTCAACAGGGATAACTGTCTCTCAAATTCAGTAAAATCCAAGATGTTTTACTGGCTTCATTAATCATTGATGATTAGGGCATTCTTGGGGTACCATGACAGCTCAGTCAGTGGACCATGAAGCTCTTGGTCTTGGGGTCGTGTTTCAAGCCTCACATTGGACGTAGATAATATCATTGGACCTGATAATAAATATATGAGCTTAAAAAAATGATTAAGGCGCTTCCTGAGAGAAGGGTGATGTGTAGACAGGAGAGATAAGTTATGGGAGAAAAATCTGGCTTAGCTAAATGCTACAATCTGCGTGGTGCCTTGAAGAGTTTGGAGACTGTAATTCGTGATCGATCCTATTCTATAGCTATTTTTAACTATAAGCTAATGTTAATTATAGAATTACTTGCCATGACATCATAGGATTCTCCATTTTTAAATACTTTGCTGTGGCTCTGTATTATTCCTTGGACAATTAATTCCTCCAGAATATCCGATGACTTCTGTCGCTCTTGGGTCTTTAGGGGTTGGGGTTTACGGATTAATCCATCCATCACTAGATCTATAGGGAAAGAAAGAAGGAATAGAAATGTAAACATGAACATTTTATCAATCAGATGCTAAGTGGATGCCTTACAAATGACATTACTTAACTAAATCTTAGTCTCAACACTCTAACCTACGTATCTGTGTCAATTACATAAATCTTTGAATCGTTTGAAGTTCAAATTCTGAATGTCCTTACAGAGGATACACATCAGCAGAATATACAGTTTACTTAGCAAGCCCTGTATTAACATAACAAAAAGTCTTTCATGTGCTGCTATGTACTACTTTTTTGTTGTAACAACACTTATACACTTGAATATGACTACATGGGTTCTTTATGCTAATTATGAAGCACAGTTAGGAAGGAGATATCCTTTCAGTGACTCCTCTGAGTTGCAGTTTGGTTTCTATGCTTTGTATACAAAGGATAAACAGTGGGATGTTGCCAAGAGACTTCTAGTTCTGCAACCTTGAGTTTCCAGTGACGCCATCTGCTAAAGCTATGTAAGTAAGAGTATGCCTTTTTGAAAAGAGTCTTTGAACTAAATCACAATTGAAGTCAAGCGGTATCAGCTACATATTTACGATCGATTCCGAAAATGGCACCGAAACAGTTTCTCGGGGAGCCTTTATAAACCGCACTGATGAGAGAGACCCCCCCATTCGAAATCACCCATTTCTACAAATACGCAAGCAAACATCTGTCCTTATGGATTCCCATTATTAAACAAAGGTGCGGGGAGGAGTCCTCAGGAATGGGCTCTCTTCTGTTTTGCAATCATCGGGAAGTCCTGATGGTAACATGAATCATTCCATCTAGTGGACAGAGTCTTTTTATGAAAATTTCTACCCTCACTGGTTAACAAAGACAGTTTTCATGGATTTGCAGTGGGAAGAGGTGAAAAAACGCACAGGCACACACACCAGCCAGTGAGATGTTTCTCCCGTCAGAATATTCACCTTGTTGTTATAAGACCGCTGCAAGTAACTTCAACGAATTGTCGATAATCTCATTTCTCGTCCAGTGCTGTGCCTTCTAACCTTCCGTGTGTTTGAAATAGACTCAATTTTCACTTTAAAGAGCTGTATACAGCTTTCGGTACAGAGCGGTAAAGCATGTCTTTCAAGTAGGTAAACCAATAAACTAAAGCTTGAAATGATAGAGAAAAATTTAACAAAAAGTTAGAGGTAAAACCTCTTCAAAGAATTAAGGGGATTTTTTTTTTTTTCTTTTGGAAGGTGATCTTATCTGGAAGGGTCAATAGAGTAGTCACTATTTACTGAGCACTTAGGTACCTGGTACCATCTTATGTCCTTTATATACTTTGTAACATTGGGAATTTTTAAAAAAGATTTTATTTATTTATTTGTCAGAGAGAGAGAGAGATAGTGAGCTGATGAGCGGTGGGGAGGGGCAGAGGGAGAGGGGGGAAGCAGGCTCCCCACTGAGCAGGGACTCTCAGGGAGTCTGACTCAGCACTTGATCCCAGGACCCTGGGATCATGACCTGAGCCAAAGGCAGATGCTTAATGGACTGAACCACCCAGATGTCCCTTGTAATGTTGTGAATTCTGTGAGAGAGGTATTATCATCCCTATTGTATAAACTCTATGAGAGCGGCGAATTTACTTGCTGAAGGAGACATGGCTAGGAAGAGAACCAACTAGGGTCTGAATCCAAGAATGTCTGACTTCAATCCCCAAGTTCTCTGCCACCTCGGTGCCCTCCTTCCCCAAGGACCACTGTGTGGTCCATTTCCGTCTCAGGATGTGTCTAAAGAGAACATCATAGTTGATGACTGTCACTAACATGATACAATTATTCAATTATTAAAATGATTATGAAATAAAAATAATGAACTGCCTCAATCAATTATTTTTCTGGGTCCAAAATACTGGCTTGGCATTGACAGTGATCAGCCTACAAAGAAACCCCTGCACTATGGAGGTCTTGCAACTAATCCTCGTGATTTCTTGGGATGCTGAAGACAATCGGGGGGATGTTGGAAAGTGACATGACCCCTCTTTCTGGTTATGAAAGTCACACATGGTTATCAGAGTAAACTTGGAAAGTATAGAAAAGAAGAAAAAAGAAAAGAAAAATGCCCATCCTCTTACCATTCAGAGATTACCCTTATTGATATGTCAAATTTTACTTTTACAAATTTGACATCATACTGAACATACGGGTCTGTTTCCTATGCAGTTAAGGTACAGATTAGTGTTTTCTCACAAGGCTAGAAATTCTTTGTAAGTGTCAAAAGTAAAGTTGTACAAGAAAATGTAGGTGAATTCGTGTTTAACTCTGGCGTAGGGAAAGACTTTCTAACTATGACTCAAATTCCAGATTCAGAGAAGAAAATTGATAAATTTTACATTAAAAAACGTTTGTAAGGCAAAGAAAAAGCAATAAAGGTCAAATACAGGTATTGCATGACCCTTGATTTGATGTACTAAGCAGGGTATAATATCATTTTTGGTATTTTTGCTAAAAATGGATAACCCAAAGCTAATCATTAGGAAATATCAGCCAGACACAAACTGAGGAAGTTTCTGTAAAGTAATGGCTTATGTCTCCAAACACATCAATCTGATAAAAGACAAAGAAAAGCTGAGGGACTGGCTCCAAATTAATGGAGAAAAACACCGCATGATGTCGACATTAACCATGTGATCCTGGATTAGATCTTGAACCTGAAATTTATTTATAAAGGACATTTGTGAGACAATGGATAAAATTTGAATATGCAAATGAGATATGTACTGCATAAGGGGTAATTTGCTGATTGTGATCCTTGTCCTGTGATTATGCAGAGAATACCCTTGTTTTAGGAAACATATACTGGTGTACTTCAGAATAAAGTGTCATTATGTCTGCGATTTGCTCTCAGAAAAAACCTGTGTGTGTGTGTGTGTGTGTGTGCGTGTGTGTGTGTGTGAGAGAGAGAGAGAGAGAGAGGGAGAAAGAGAGAGTGAGCGTGAAGGGGGGGAGAGAGAGGGACTGTGATTCCTGTAATTATATCACATTCAAATGTGATATAATGTTAGCATTTGGGGAATCTAGGGGAAAGAATACAGGCATCCTTTGTTTTATGCAACTTTACTCAAATCTGAAATTATTCAAAATAATAAGTTTTTTTTCATTTTATTTTATTTCTTTTCAGTGTTCCAGAATTCGTTGTTTATGCACCACACCCATTGCTCCATGCAATATGTGCCCTCCTTAATACCCACCACCAGGCTTACCCAATCCCCCACCCCTCTCCTCTCCAAAACCCTCAATTTGTTTCTCAGAGTCCGCAGTCTCTCATGGTTTGTCTCCCCCTCTGACTTCCCCCAACTAAAGGAAGTTTTTTTTTTTTTTTTTAAGGAAAGACAGGAAATGTTAGTGTGAAGCTTGAAATTTTTAACAAATATACTCTAAAGATGGGCAGATCAGGGATCCAGAAAAGAGACAGAGGAGAAACTGGGCAGAGAACAGATATAAAGCATAGGGCACTGGTTCTTACTCATTCAGAGGGAATGGCTTTCCTGGAAACTAATTTACACCACATCTTGGAACACCTGCTTTAATAATTCACTCCCTCCCCAGGCTGGTGTGTCTGTCAGCATTACCCTGCTGGACAGACTGACTGAGGGTACCCATGTGTCCCCGTGCCCCTGACGGTCTGCCGTCTGTAGCACCATAGACATTGAACATCCGTGTCGCAGTCTAGGAGGGATTCCCATCAACGGAATTATCATCGAGAAAAAAAATGTACGTGCTGGCCAGACACACAGAGAGAGAGGGGAGGCCTCCCAGCTGTATCCCCCGTCTCCTACCTCACATCAGACCCACAAGGTGAAGGTTAATATGAAATCTATTATAAAGAGAGTGTGCCCCAAAGTCCAAGGAGAAGAATCTCATTTACTAACCCATCTATCTTCCAGCTCTAGCAAGTGCTTTGGGAAAAAAGGACAGCAGTCAGGAATGACACGAAAGCCTTCCCCTCCAATAAAACAGAGCACTTTTCCTTGAGTTCTATTGAGTTCAATTTGTTTCAGAGGCTGATAAAGTCTAACTAGGCATTCTTAAATCAACCCTGGGAGTTGGTGGGGGCGGGGGGGGGGGGTGTAGGTAACTCAAGGAAAGCAAGACCAACCACGGGAAAAGTCAAAATAGTTTCTAAGGAGCACACCAGGTCATAATGACTTCTTCTGTGTTTTTGAAAGATGACTGTTTTGTATATTTGCTGATCCTTTGGATGGGAGACACCAGGGGAACAGTTTGATGGAGGCTGCATATATTTTTGCAAATGAGAACTTTCTCTTGGAAAGGTGGGAACATGGCAGAAGTCTACAGGAATGTAACCAAAGCCTAAGGTCTGTTTCCCACCACGAGCAAGGGCTCCTTGCTTGAAAAAAAAAAAAAAAAAAAAAAGGAAAAAATCAAGATGGTTTTAGTCACTTCATCTACAAGAAAATTAATGGTTAGCATTATTTATTCACAGAATGAAGGCCTGAGGCTCCATCCTCGTGTCTCAGAGATGGGGTCTTTGCCATCTGGAACACTGCCTAGTCCACAAAACTGATAAAAGGGTTGCTAACATATGTTATACAACATATTTAGAGAGACAGTATTTTGTGGAGATTCATATAAACGAGGGCCATTACCTGAATTTATTCTTCTGTTTTTTTCACTAAGAGCTGGGGAGGTTTCTGGTATGGTTCCAGGTAAGCTTCCCAATGGAGTCTGTTTTTCCAGGCTGTCGGGGCTGCTCCCAGTGTCCTCGGGTACCACAGCTTCCTTCTGGGGCCTGCCGTCCTCCCTGGAATGAGTCCCTCCGACATCAGCCTGTGAAAAGGGAATGGCTCCCTGTGAGAGTCAAGATTTCTTGGAAGATGGTCTCTTGGAAGACGGAAACAACATCACAAGGTCTGCTTTGCGAATATTCAGCCGACTGGTACCTGTAGTGGAGGCTGACTGGCCAGAGCTCCCTGGAGATATTAGCTTGCATGTGGGTGTGATGCGTTTAAGGACCCTGAGTGGGCTCAGTGATCCTGGAGTACCCAGGCGTAACCACGAGGGTCCCTATGAGACGGAGGCGGAGGGAGACGAGGCTACAGAAGTGGAGAAGGGGATGCACCCGGGAAGCCGAGAAGCATTGAAGATGCTATCAGCTGCGGACAGAGGAAAGGCCACCAGCCGAGGAATGGGAGGAATTCAGCTCTAGAAGCCGGGACACACAAGGAAGAGGATTCTTTCCTGCAGTCCCTGAAAGGAACCAGCCCCGCCAATCCGTTGACTTGAGCCCCGTGGAACTGATTTTGGGCTTCAGACCTCCAGAATGGGAAGAGAGTGAAATTGTGCTGTAGCGAGTCACCAAGTGTATGATAATTTGTCACAGCAGTGATAGAAATGGGTACAGTATCTGCTAGCAATCTGTCAGGGACACGCTACCACGCTGGGCACCCGCACGACGCCAAGATGAACACATCCATCAAGTGTGAAAAGTAAAGATACTGCAGTGTAAAAAAGTCTTTTTTTTAAAAATGAAAGTATCTTTATTGTTTTTGCTGATTAAAAATGTAATACAGACTTATTGTAAAAATAAATAATACAGTAGGAAATTGGTGATGATCGGTTTTATGAGTTAACTAAGCTAGTCTATAGCATGGTTATTCCATCAAACAGAACCTAGGCATTGTTGTGAAGGTGTTTGGTAAATGTAGTTAATGCCTCCAATCAGTACATAAAAGAGGGTATCCTTGATAATCTGGGTGGGCCTCATCCAATCAGTTGAAGGCCTTAAGAGTAGAACTGAGGTTTTCCTGAGGAAGGAGGAGTTCATTCTGCGGACTGCACTTTCAACCCCAACCTGTCCTTTCTGACCACTTATGCCATTGTGTGGATTTTGGACTAACCTAGCCAGACCCCAATTGCATAAGCCAATTCCTTGTAATCTATCTATCATCTATCTATCTCACCAGCCAGCCAACCAGCCAGCCATAATCCTGGTTCAGTTCTTTTGGTAGAACTTGAATGATACAGAAACACAGTAGAAAGTAAGCACCAATCCCTAGACAAAAGCACTATTAACATCTCAGTATGTAACTTCACAGATGTGTTTGCTGAAAGAAATAGGATCTTTAAAGGCAAATTGGAATTGGCTAATTAGCACATGAAAAGATGTTCAGTATCATTAGTCATTAAGGAGATGCAAATCCAGACCAGAAGGAGATACCACCGCCCATCCACCAGGATGACTTATAAGGAAAAAACCCCATGATAAGTGTGAGCAGGGATGTGGGGAAATTTGGAGATTTTGTACAGTGCCCTGGAAATGTAAATGGTGCAGCCACTTTGGAAAAAGGTTTGAGGGTTTCTCAAAAACTCAAACAGGGGGTCCCTGGGGGGCTCAGGTGTTTCAGCATCTCCCTTCAGCTCAGTTCATGATTCCACATTGTGCTCCCTACTCAGCAGGGAGCCTGCTTCTCTCCCTCTCCCTCTGCCCCTTCCCCTGCTTGTGCACGAGGTATCTCTCTCTCTCAAATAAATAAAATCTTAAAAAAAAAAAAAAGCCAAACAGAGTTAGCATTTGATCCAAAAATTCCTCTTCTAGGTATATATACCCAAGCAAAATGAAAACATATATCCGCACAAAACCTTGCACACTAATGTTCAAAATTCATATTCGTAATATCTAAAAAAGTAAAAACAACCCAAATATCCATCAACTGATGAATGGATAAATAAAATGTGGTCCATCCAGACCAAAGAATACTATAGAGCAATAAAAAGAAATAAAGTCTTCAAGTACACTGCTATGTAGGTGACATTTGAAACGTTATGCTGACTGAAGGAAGCCAGACGCAAAGAATGGTCCACTTACCGAACATTCAGAGTAGGCAAATTAATAGAAATGGAGTAGAGATTTTGTGGTTGCTTAGGACGTGGAGACTGGCCTCTAATGGATAGTGGTTTCTTTTGTGGGGAGTATAAAAATGCGCTAAAATTAGATTGTGGTGATGACTATGGATTGTGCATTTTAAATGGGCAAGTTGTATGACATGTGGATTGTATTTTAATAAAGCTACTTGTGAATAAAATAAATTAGGTTATACATTAAATAATATTGTATTATATTTCTGTAACCTGTTTTTTTCATTAACAATGTATCAGAGACATTAGTGTACCCAGTGTATATACTATATATCAGTGTATGTAGGTCAGTGTATACAGATTACAGATTTACCTCATTCTATTTTTTTCTTTTTCGATTTACCTTATTCTACTTAATGTTGGGGAGCGGTCGTTTAGTTGATGACCAGAGTGTGGTCTTTTATGTAATATGTCACAACTTGTTTAGTCAATTTCTACCAATGGCCATCTAGGTGTTTCTACATATGTTTATATATGTGATTCTATATATGTTTTCAATATAAGGAACAGTGCCGGCATATATCTGTGCATAGACATTAGTGTGAACTCACCCAATCACTCCAAGAGAACACGTCCCTAGATGTGGACATGCTGGGTCCAAAGATGTACACATTTTTTATGAATATGGGTCTCCAGAGTGTCGTCCATAAATCCTGCACTGGCTTACAACTTCACCTTTTCCTTTTAAGAATATCGATTTCTCCATACTACAATTCCATCACTTACAAATAGGTCAAGACACGGTAAAAAGGGGCCCATATGTGATTTAATAAACCAGTGACTCCAAAATGCCGGTCTATGTCAAATCTTAGTCCCACAGAGAAAGAAGAAAAGTAAGAAAAAAAATGTAGTGAGTTTTTCTAAAAGGTAAATTAATTCAATTTAAAGAACTGTCATTTATTTGGAGAGGCAATGTGTTCTTATATCGGTCTGTTCAGGAAGACTTTTTCTCCAATCCCTTCTAAACTCCTCTGCCCCCTCCCTCTCAGCACTGGCTCTTCTTTCCTTGCTTGGGTTGACTGGCCAACCTCTTCTGCATCTAAGACACACATACCAGAGGAAGCCTCCTCGGTGTCCCCAGAAGACCTAAGAACATAAGCATCTTCTCTGAGTATTGTCCTCTGGGTCTTCTTCTCATGTCTATTGATTTCACATTGTTGGCCCACGGGGTGCTCTTCTTCTCCCCTGAGTATTCAGAGGTCCCCAGGATCCTACCTCTAAACCCCACTATTTCCAGCAATGCCCTGCTACACTTGTACCATGTTGTATTTTGCTGGGGCAGCAGAAGATGTTGAAGAAGAGAAGATTCTTGAATTGGGTCTTGATTAATGAGCTTTCAGTGGGCAAGAAGAAAAGGTCACTCTAGACAGAGACAAAGCACACACGAAGAAGGGGTATGAAACAACACTGTGAGCGTATGAACTTGAATTTTTTCAGGGACGCAGAAACAGGTGGAGGTAGAGAGGGGTAGGTGTTGAGGTGGGAAAGGGATTTTATTTTAAATGCGACCAGGAATCCTTCATAGGATTTCTGTACATGGAAGTAAAATAAAATGATGAGGAGTGTGTTTTTAGAAAAGTCACTGGGGTTAGTGCAAACTGGAGGAGTCGAAGGAAGCAAGGAAGGGACAGAGCAGGGCGGTCGGTGAACATGATCACGGTTGCCCAAGTGAGATCTGATTGAACATGAACTAGGACAGTGGCGATGAACCTGGGGGAAAGAGATGGGCCCAGAAACATTAGAAAGGAAGACAGCACACTTCTCAGAACTTCCATTTAAAAGAGGGAGGTCTCTCTGGTTCAAAGTTACAACTTCAGGGACTCAAGAGAAAGCATTTCCTTTGGGAAAATTTAATTTAGAAAAATAGGACATCAGCATGAAACTCTTGGTACTCTCACAATAAAAATCATACAAATAAAAAAAAAAAACTTAAGCACATTTGTTCACTTTCTGGAAGCTCTCCAAAGTGCTTTGAAATCCCTCAGAGGCTAAGTAGAAATCACAGTTGATAGGTCACGGCAGCTCCAACCTGCCCCAGGTTCTTGTCATTCAATTAGGGATTCTTCTATGTTCATAGGGAGACTCACATAGCTTCTCATCCCCATCCTAGCATAGTATGATGACTCCAGCTAAATCAACATCACTTCATCGTGCTGAGAGTTAATTAGTTCTGTGCTTCAAGACAACACCGGAAAGTATGAAAAAGCGACCAACCGAATAAACAAAAGAGTAAGCGAACAAAAAGTCAATCGATCTAAAATACAAATGGCAGACAGAGAAAGCACGAGAGCAACTATATGCTTATTCTTTCTCTCTCCATTTGTCTTTCTGCACAGACACAGTTACTGCTGTGCAGTCCCTGTACAGTAAGCTGACCCAGGAAAAGTGTTTATAGATAGGACATACTGTTATTTTATCATATAATAATAATCTTATGATATCAGACAGGGTCTCTCTCTCTCACATGCACACACACACATTTATGCACCCATATTTCCCACATATATAAAAACACATATTGTTACATATAACAAAGGAAAAGGAGAATCTGATGCTTTTTCAGGGGCTCACAATTCATGCTGAAGGTAAAGCAAAGATCGTGTTAGGTATTCTTGTCCCTCTTTCCAAATAAACTATGAAAAACCAATTATCTGCAGTGATGGTAAGACAGGTGATTTTACAACTTTGTGTTGTTTTTCAGACCCTTCCATTTTTTGAAGCTAGGAAGGCACCGAGTGAAACACTGGGATGAATTCTGCCGTCGAACATTTCCCATCAGAGACCCTGACAAATTTAAACACAACAAACAAAATGCCCATATTGGGGCTGAGAGCAAATTTGAATTTCTCAGTCTCGGAGGTGGCTTTTCACAAAGATATTTTGCTGTCGACAAATCAGAGTATATTTAAGTATATTTAAGTATATTTAACCCCTCATGATCTCCCAATGGCTTCATCAAAGCCACGAACCCAGACCTTAGCAAGGATCTTCATCCATTTATGCTTACTTCCAGTCTGCCTTTAAGCTCTGTTAGTAACCAAAGCTTAAATGGTAATAGAAGAAACACAATCTTTTGACATAAAATAACATACACCAGCCTTCAGTTTCCGGGGCAGAAATGTAAGGTTTATCTCTTCAGAAAGCTGGGACTGCCTTTCAAATATCTTATCTATATGCAACACATTCTGGAAATTCTAACCCAATTTCATAATCTAGACTTGAGAATAGACAGAGTTCAAAGACCAATGATATTTACAAATTAATTCTGTCTATGCCCCTCGGGGATATGGCGAAACAGATTTCTTGTTCTTTATAATGCATGCAAGGTTTATATTTTCACACCAATGAGAAGGCTATCTGCCGTGGTACTGGGGAGGGGGTGGGGAGGTGGGTGGAAGGTTTTATCCTTTCCTTGAGATGAAGTTGTGGTAGAAGTACGGAATCAATACGTTTCTATATTTTGTATCAATTCTATTTTATACTGCATTGTCCTAGGGATAAAATCTTATCATTATAGATAGAATTGAAAAGCCGAGAATTCTAAGCTAACGGGATGCATGAGAATCATCAGTATTCCAAAAAGGATATCACTTTTAACTACAGACAGAGTTGGTTTTTGTGTTTTGTTTGTTTTGGGTCTGGAGGTACTGTAGGTTGTGTTCTAAAGCTTTTGGGAAATGCATCTGTCAAACATTTTGGAAGGAGTCACTTGTCAAGTCTCCCCTGAGCTGAAACCTTAAATCATGTGATTGGCAGATGCATTTTATAAATATATTTGTCTTGCAGACATATAGGGAAAATGCATTCTTCAAAATTTGATTTTTCTAGTTTACATCTAATGAATAGAAAAACAAAAAGCAACCCACCAAAAACCACTCAGTGGTTTTTGAATCTTTTCTTTTAAGAATCTTTTAAGAATCTGCAGTGGTGGGGCGCCTGGGTGGCTCAGTGGGTTAAAGCCTCTGCCTTCGGCTCAGGTCATGATCCCAGGGTTCTGGGATCTTTTAAGAATCTGCAGTGGTGGGGTGTCTGGGTGGCTCAGTGGGTTAAAGCCTCTGCCTTCAGCTCAGGTCATGATCCCAGGGTCCTGGGATCGAGCCCCGCATCGGGCTCTCTGCTCAGCCGGGAGCCTGCTTCCTCCTCTCTCTCTGCCTGCCTCTCTGCTTACTTGTGATCTCTGTCTGCAAATAAATAAATAAATAATCTTTAAAAAAAAAGGAATCTGAAGTGGAAGAAGCCACTTGATCCCTTTTATTCTGATGATAAACAAGACTTTTCTGGTCAAAGCCTAGGGAAAAACTGTGAAGGGTCTATAGAGATTGTCTATTCCAATCTAATCTGTTCCTTTTCATAATAAGCCAGAAACTTGGAGTTCATTATACAGAAGAATGTTTCTCCAACTGAGAAAAGTTTCGCATGCTTTTCTTATCAAGCATTATTTTATTATCATATCTTTTTACCCCTTTAGACTAAGGTAAAAATGAGGAGAAAGCCAGTAGGCAGGTCTTGGGAAGTTCAATTCAGAATATTTTCAAGTTGTGCCATTAAGAAACATAAAAATTTCATGCAAGCAAACACGTTCATCTTATTTTAAGGACACCGCTGAACTACAGAACCCTCAGCTCATGCATTTAGGAAGCTAGCAAAAGCAGCACTGCTCCGATAGCTAGAGAGTGTTTAATTAATAATCACACCTTTGCTGGATCAGATTTCCAAAGTCAAGTACTTGGGTGGCGGGGGGGAAGGAGGTACAGGCGTGAGTCGACTCTGAGTCAATTTTCCGGCTATTTTAATACTGAACTTCTTCCCTGCTGACTGTCGTTAGTCCTAGTTATGCGACTAGGACACAAGAAGATACCAAGGAGTTGGAGGAGCCAGGAGGGACATGGAAGTCACTCAAGAAAAGTTCGTTAGTGCTTGTCTGCATCGGGCGCTGTAGTGAGCACATGAGATGCAAAGACAAAGAAGGTAGTAACTCAGGATGGAGGCAAACGTGAACATGAATAAATGCAGTAAGATGTTTTGAAACATGGTAGGAGAAGGTCTAAGGTCAACTCTGCCAGCATGGTGGCAGTAGCGGGGAGGGGCAGGGGCAGGAAGAGGGGTCTTACGTTGTCGTGAAAAATGGGTACATATTTGCTATGTGGCCCAACAAGGAGGAGAGGAAAGGTTTGAAGGGAGGATAAACAGCAGGATAAACAGCAGGCGCAAAAGCATGGAGATAGAGACAGAAGGAGTTTGGGGAGCAACGAGGAGCGAGGTTTGACCATGACCGAGTGTGGGAGGAGACGAAGCTGGAGAACGTGACCCGAGGCAGCTCAAGGATGGCTGGTAAGACGTGCTAAGGATTTGGGAATTTATCTCCCATAAATCATCTCATGATAACAACAATTGTACTACTTCCTATTAAGCACTTAGTCCGTGCCAGGCGTTGGTAGGATCATTTCACATGAATTTCACCTTCGTCAATAACTCTATGAAATAACTAGTATCAGTAGTACCCTCATGTTGCAGAGAAGGATACTCAAGCACAGAGATGCTCAATAACTTGACCAAAGTCACACCGCTAACACACAGTGAACCCAGAAATCAACCCGAGGTGGTGACATTCTTGACCACTGACTTGTGTGCCTACCTGATGGCTTGGTCACTGTTTTGTCCCCAGAGGACGACATAATCAGGTTTTGCTTTAGAAGGATTGCCCCGGAGGTCATGAAGAGGGAGAACTGGAAGGAAGGTGGGGGTGGGCAGGGAGGACCCAGGGAAACCAGTTGGGAGAACCGAACAAAAATCCAGTGGAGACGCAATGACTTTCATACCCAGGGAATTCAGGGAGAAATACAGAAACCCTCCCAAGCCTGAGAAAGCTTGGCTTGGAAGAACCCGGTGTATCTCACATGCAGAAAGGATTGCTTTTTTTTTCACTTCCACCTGCTCTATCCTCCCCCTGCTCAACAAAATCATTTTCAGTAATAACCACAAAATGAAACAAAGGGTAATGGCCAGATAAGAAACACAGAGAGTGGAAATTTCCTTCTATGGAAGTCTTATTCGTAATCATGCCAGTAGAGTAAAAAAAAAATATTTTTCATACAAGAAAGATAAAAGCACAATGGGTTAATATTTTAAATCATGTTAATATAGTTTATTTTTTAAAGATTGTATTTATTTTTTTGAGAGAGGGTGTGAGCACGTAATCTATGAGGCAGAAGGAGCTTTAAATAAACACTTACCACGTGAGGAGTGTCACAGCAGTAGTGTTTGGGCCCGGTGCTGAAGGTAAGTAGGAATTCCTCAGGTGAACTGGAAATGGGAGCTTGGGAAGGGCATTCCAGGAAAGGGGAATGGCATGGGGAACAGCATGGACGGTGTTGATGAGTGGAGGAAGGGAGCACTGCAGGTTCCTGCGGCACACCCGGGAGTCCACGAGTGTGTGGGACTAGACAAGATGATGTTAGAAAGACCAGTGGGACCATGTGTAGGGGGTTTTGCACACTCTGGGGAATTTTTCCTTAGAAATAGAGGTAGCAGTGTGGGTGGGAGGCAGATGGGGTAGGGAGGATGCCAATGGGAGAGGCAGGAAGAGCCCATAAGAGGTAAGAGGGCCCTAAACTCAGACAGAGACAGCTGGGGTAGAAAGGAACAGTGTCAAGGAATAGAAACTGTGTCAGGATGGGTGGGCACCAGGTCCTAAGCCCGAGTCTCTGGTTTGTCTAATTATGTGCCCCAAGAGCCTGGCCTGTGTACCACACACAGTACCTGCTGCGAGAGGCACCAAATGGCATCTTGCACATTGTCTGCTAGAAAACAGGTGTGCACTTTAGACAGCTGCTCCAAAAATGCCCTTTTGCAGGCGTGACCCTAAGTCCTGGTTTCCTGCAGACTGTATGGGCTCCAATAGGACATGGCAAATTTGTTAATAGTGTTCCTTTTCACTCTTAAAAGTGTCCTGCTTTTGATGATAGAGTATATGGTAATATTATCTTTGGGTGACCCCCCTCCAAGGTATAGCTCTGCGGGTTCCCACTTTCATTGGTGCAATACGGCCGGCGGTGAGGATGGGAAGAAATCCTGGACCTCATCCCTCCATGCCGCACCCTGGGAAAAAATCCCCTTCATGTCTCCAGAAGAATTATGGGGTTTGCAACCTTGAGAAGGAGAGAGAGCGTGCAGAGAGTACTGGAATGAGACTCTTGAAAATCAGAGTCTATCTCCAGCTCTGCCCCCAACCAAGCTGTGCAGCCTCAGGGTCCTCAGGGTTAGGTAAGCGGGAGGGCTCAGCCAGAGAGAAGGCCTCCAGGATCTCTTTGAGCTCTAAGTAATTCTCAAAGGCCCACTTTCCAGAAGCCAATAAAGTAGGGCAGCTCCCCCGCACCCCAACCCTCCCCTGAGAGTCCCCAGCAACCCCAGCTCTGGGCAGAACGCACAGCTCTACCTTCTACTCCGGCCTCTGCCCTGGGGGGTGATCACCATCTCAAGTTCTTGAACCACAAAAGGCTCTCAAAGCTAGTCCTGAGGCAGGATGAGACCTGGATAAGACAGCAGGTGAACACGGCGAACACAGCGGCTCCCACCCGGGAGGGCTGCGAGCCCCCGGCGGACCCAGCCCCAGCCTACTCCAGTCGCCCCTCGCCCCCAGGCGTGGCAAAGGGCTTTGTGCCCGCTTGTTGTTGGGTTTGCTTGTTTTACCTTAAATCCCTCTTCCCAGCCCTTCCTGGGCGCGGGCACGCGTCTCTGGTCCTCAGCAGTCTGGGAAGGTCCGCAGCCCATGCCGTGCGCCGCGCGCTTCCCCTCCGCCCGGACCTGCAGTGCGCCCCGAGGGGTGCTCCCTGCTGCGCCCCTGCGTCCCACCCCAGCGCCCCGCACCCCACCCCTGCGCCCTTCGCCCTGCACCCCCGCCCCTGCACACCGAGAGCCGGGGCTGGAGGCGCTCGGCAGCCGGGCAGTTGCCGGGAACTGTTGCCACAATAAACCGCATCACGCGGACCTGGGACCTGGGCGGCCGTGGGATGTTTGTAACTGGAAACAAGATCCGAGGCGTCTAAACCACAGAGACAGTGCAAATCGCAACCCTCTGCAGAGGGACGGGAGGGGTGGGAGGAGCCTGCTGCCTGGATGAGTTCGTTTTTCAAATACCCTGGGTGAAGGCATCCTGCGGGGACCTCCGATTTGTTCCTTTCTGAGGCCCCGTGGGAGCCTCTCCCGGCCGGGACGCTGGGGACCGCGCGCAAGGTCGCGGCGGAGTCCGGCCGCAGGAGCAGCTCCCGAGCCGCCGGGCGGGCAGTGCAGACAGCCCGACAGCCCCCGACGGCGGGGTCCCAGGCAGAGCTGGGGAGGACGGTCACGCAGACAGAAACGCACACCATGAAGAAAACCAGGCATTAGGATCAGAACAGCTCAGCAGCCGAGAAATGGGTCATGCAAATCATTTTTATGGAGACTGCGTTTTATGAGCTGTTACGTGGTAAGGAGAGTGCCCGGCGAGGCATGGTGCTTTCAGAGAATTAAGTAAAATGGTGTTGTCCACTAAAAAGGGGAGACCAGGAAGATCACCCAGCTAAGCAACAAGTTCTTTGCTAGATTTCTTTTCTTTACTTTTTTTTTGGGGGGGGGGGTGTGTGTCCTAATTTTAATTAATTTTTACTTTCAAGAATTAAAAACAAAAAGCTGAAAGGGATCGTAGACACCGTTTACCAACCCCTTGTTTTACAGGCTGTAAACCTGGGATGGGAGAGGTTGACAGATTCACACTGCGGTGGGGAGGCTAGTTAATGTGGGATCTGGAATGAAGAACAGCGTGGCCTGACTCAGTGGGTCCGTGAATCCACACCACCAGGAAGATTCTCCTAAGGATTCTTGGAAATGTGAAAATTCTGAATCCTTGCGGGGAAATTACTGGTCAGCTCTGTTAGAAGAAGCTGATCATTTACATTATAGCATTTAAGTTCATTCCACTGCCTCTCCTTACTGCTTAGATGGTGTTACCTGTCAGTTTTCATTTCACTAAAATTGAGGAGAGAGGAAAAGGGATAAAACTCAAGTCCAAGCATTATCGTTATTGAGCAAGGAGCTTGAAGGATTTGTGAATGAAGTTGGAACAAGGCTCAGATGGTGTTTGGGGAACATATCTGAAAGTATTAACTTGTAGTTGTAATAAGTCCCATGAAATAGTCCAACTGGGAACTGAAAAATTCTTGACTAAAATAATCTGACACAACAGACACCAATGAAATGTTCTTGAGAAAGGTTAATGAAAGTGTGCAGGATGAACAGTGAGAGGGGTTTCCTTCCCGTCCGTTCCCTTTCCCTCTTTTCTTTCCCTATTTTCTTTCCTTTCCCTTCCCTTCCCTTCCCCTTTCCCCTTCCCTTCCCCTTTCCCTTCCTTTCCCCTTCCCTCCTTTCCCCTTCTCTTTTTTCCCTCCCCTCCCCCCTCCCCTTCTCTTCCCTTCCTTTTCCTTGCAATCTGTGAACAGAGATTTGCTAGGACATGAGTATGAATCAAGGGGGTGGAAGCCAGATGTGTTGTTCGGACATGTCGGGAAGCATCCTGTAACTTCCAAAGTTGTGAAAATGTCCTTTTTCTAATTTTCTAAAATGCTCTTTTTCTAGAGCCTGCTTGTATTGCCTCAGGAGGGCTGATCGTCAGGAATATTTGGACCTAACTGCTAAACACAGTCGTCATTAAAAATCAAGTTCTATACATTACGATTACATTAGTTATATTAAAATCAAGGTCATAAATACAACTCATCAGTTCCTAATTATTTTACTACGATTTACTGTTGTTACCTTTCGAGCTTGCACGCGTTTCCTGCGTCTGCATGGTGTGCTGCTGTGGATCTCTAACTCCGCCCCCAGTGACGTCACAGCCAAAGTGGCAATATGGCCGCCATGAAAATTGATAACAGGTAACAATCAGGGCTTTCTCCCCCCACCCCCAGCCCTGGAGCTGGTTATTAAATGTTTACCAGCACATCACTGCCATTTCTCATATTCTGGAGCACACGGGAATTGCTCTGCCCTGCTTACCTTTCTCTGATTTCTGCAGGCGCCCTACGCCCAGCCATGGAGAGTGTGTGTATCATTTCTCCTTCTCCCTTCATCCTGGAGTGTTGTGCTGAGACTCTGTACTGTCAACCCCCAATGATCATGCTGTGGTCTCGGATAATTCGTTTCCACTTTGAAGGCTGCCACTGTGAAAAAGCCTTTGATTTTCATCAAAACAGGGCCATCACTCACGCCCCCTCCCTTTTCTTTCTTTCTTTCTTTTTTTTTTTTTTTTTTTTAAGGTAAGCTCTGTGTACAAGGTGGGACTCGAACTCACCACTTTGAGTGAGATCAAGAGCCACAGGGTCCATGCCTGAGACAGCCAGGCGCCCCATCACTTGCCCATTTTAAGGGTTGACTACTATCCTCGGTTTTTCTTGTCAGCTTTGAATAATCTCTTTATCAGTCAACTCTCTACTCCCCTACCGGATTTAAGCCTGGGCTTTGAACTGAGCTCTTTTTACTCTGGGATGATGAGGATATTATAAGGACTCCCAGAGACCTCATTATTTATTTGACAGAGAGAGAGATCACAAGCAGGCAGAGAGGCAAGCAGAGAGAGAGGGGGAAGCAGGCTCCCCGCTGAGCAGAGAGCCTGATGCGGGGCTCGATCCCAGGACCCTGAGATCACGACCTGAGGCTTTAACCCACTGAGCCACCCAGGCACCCCGAGACCTCATTAAAATGCAGATTCCCACTGGTAGGTTTGGAGCAGGGCCAAAGACCACATTCCTAACCAGTTTCCAGCGGTACTGTCAGTAGAGCACCACACTTGGGGTAGGAAGGGTCTAGAACCCATCTGAATAGTAAATCATGACTTCAAAAGACAGAAAGGAAAGATGGGAGGAAGGAGAAAGGATTGAGGAGGAAAACGAGAGGCAAGAATGAACATGAAGTCCATACTTCATTTTACTTCTGTCTAGGAAGTACCTTTAGGCATAATATTACAAGGAGCCCCAGAGCCACACCAGTTACTTATCCCTCCTCTCTGGTAGAGGATGGGTCTTTGTGAGTACCTGGGTCACTGCGAGGGAGAAAAGACAGGCGGTTTCCGGTTGCACTGACTAGAACAATTCTATGCTGACCTTCATTCCCAAATGTGTCCCAAATGACTAATCGCCACAGGGATGGCTGACATCTTGCGTGCTTGCTAAAGATTAACTGAGAGAGGGAAGATGATATCTATGTTGGTATTTCTATTTTATTAGTCAATTATTGGCTTCAAGTGTGCACTGGAAATCTAGGCCCCCCTGGGGCCAAACTGGGGGCCCACTGCCTGTCTTCATCTGACATGTGAGCCAATAAAGGTTTTTACATTTTTAAAGGGTTGGAAAAAAAAAATTGAAAAAACCTGAAAAACAAAGACCATTAATTAGTCATTTGGGACGATTAGACGAAGCTCCAATTTCAGTGTCCATAAATAAAGTTTTATTGGAACACAATCCATCTCATTTTGTTTACATATTATCTAGGGTGGCTTTTGGGCCGTGGGGGCAGAGTTCAGTAGCTCTGACAGAGACCATATGGCCTGCAGAGCTGAGAACGTTTATTATCTTGCCTTTTACGGAAAGTGTTTGCTGATCTATGATTTAAAATGATAAAGCAGTTCCCACAAGCGTATTAAATAACTGTGTGGAACCTTAATGGCTGGGAAGAGTTTGTCCTCCTTCCAGAAGGACGAAAACCTCCTGGGTAATAGATGCCACAAAGCGGGGATTTATCGCATCAAACTAACTGAACTCCCGGGCCTGTAAACAATTTTGTTAAGTGGCTTCACTCAGCGGCTAACCAACCTGCCCCACTCCGCACCCCCCACCCCCGGGCTTTGCTGAGGCACCCAGTCCAACAGGAAGGTGTTGGAGTGGGGACCACCACCTCGCTATGTGAAAAGGCTGTTCTGCAGCCTGGGGGGTAGTGGAGGCAACACCGTAGCTTCTGGAAAAGGAAAAGAGAGCACCAGATTGTCAGAAACGAGTGGCATTTTCAGTGTCTTCTAGGATTTAAAGACCTAATTAAAAAAACCCCATCTCGTTCCGGTTCTTCATGTTCCTTTGTCAGACACTTCAGCCCAAACCCTGTGTATCTGGAGAACAGTCCTCTCCTTTGTTCACACACATCGCGGCGCTCGGATGGGAGGGTCCCTGAAGTTTGCCTCTGCGCCAGACCTAGCATGTTTAGAAACCTCCCGAATCTCTCTATGAACTACCACTAATAAAGGAGGAACAACGGTACCAGAAGAGTGTCACAAAAAAGACACAACGACTCCGTTGTCTCATGAAGGTCTTTGCCATCCGTGTTCGAATGCTTGTGCGAACACAAGCCATGAATTATTGGACTTGCCTCAAAATGCAGAGGGCAGGCACGTCCCAGGCCTCACTTTCAAGGACCAGACAGGACAGATTCTTGCAGAGAACATCCAGAAACAAAGATGTCAGCCCGCAAACAGGGCAAGGGTTGTTCGCTAAACTTTGGCATCAAGCCAACCATCCTGAGCTCTGCTCATTCAACACAGACTGGGTCCATACCGAGAGAAAACCCCCATCTCAGGGTCAGGGCTCAGGGAACAGGCAGCTTGACCGTAAATTTAGCAATAATCATCTCAGAGAATGAAAAAGACTTCCCTTTACATGCACCTTCTGAACCAGTTCTGGAGCACGTTTAGGGATTATGTGGGTCTAACTCCGGCTGCGAGCGGAATGGGGGATGTGTAAAGGGAGAGACAATGCTCCCTGAGCGAGCGGCAGTTGGAAAGGCGAGCTCGCTTTTGAGAAAGCACATGGCAATTTTCACACACCGATATTCTCACAATTAAAGAAAAGTAATATTTAAATGATTTTCGCTGCTTCCAATTTTGGCAGTACGTGGGCCCACAGCACCGAGACTTCTCGAATTGCTGGTGTGATTTTTATCAAGCCAGCCTTGAACTGAATGATATGGGGAGAATAAAGCTCCTTAAGAGACTTGCATGATTTTTTTCCCCCCTCTTTACTGGAATGTGGTGGAAAGAATGCTGGGCCAGCTGGCTCCATTCTGACCCAGGTCTTACTCTGGGCTAGTGGACCACCCTCCAGGAAGTAATTTGATTTCTGGGGGTCGGCCCCTCCCTCTTCTGGTGGAGGAGCTGGGCTAGAAGATGCTGAATGGTGACCTGGACAGCCTGCCTGGTTCGCAAATTGAGCTGGTAGCCTGGGTTTCGGACCACCCGCAGCGGCTCGTCATCACCACAGACTCCCAGCAACAAGGGCCCACCTACTGGGTCCGACTCTCCGAGGAGGGTGTACTTTCAGCTATCTTCTTGGGTGGTTCATGAGCACAGACAGGCTTCTCCCACTGCAAAGAGAGCAGGAAGAACTGGGGCTTTGGAGAGAGACCAACTTGAATCTCAGTTTACGCCTCTTTATTTTTAAAAATATTTTATTTATTTATTTGAGAAAGAGAGAGAGAGAGAGCACAAGTGGGAGGAGGGACAGAGGGAGAAGCAGGCTCTCCACTGAGCAGGGAGCTCCATGTAGGACTCAATCCCAGGACACTGGGATCATGACTTGAGCTGAAGGCCAATGCTTAACCGACTGAGCCACCAGGCGTCCTCAGTTTACTAATCTTTAAAATAGGAAATAGCAGGCGTGCCTGGGTGGCTCAGTGGGTTAAAACCTCTGCCTTCGGCTCAGGTCATGATCCCAGGATCCTGGGATGGAGCCCTGCATCGGGAACTCTGCTCAGCAGAGAGCCTGCTTCCCCTCCTCTCTCTCTGCCTGCCTCTGCCTACTTGTGATCTCTGTTTGTCAAATAAATAAATAAATAAATAAATAAAATCTTAAAAAAAAAAAGAAAGGCCTTAAAATAGGAGATAGCAATAGTACCTACCTCCCAAGGTTATGGGGAAAAATAATTTTGAAAAAAATAAGGCATAGAAAGGACATCATTGACTCTGAGGGACTATGCAGTATAGGTCAGCTAAGATGACCGAGGCTACATTTTGACATTTAAGGTAGACCTATTTTTTATGGTAAAGGAGATAAAATTCTAAATCTCCTCCCTTTTTTTTTTTAAACAGGAGAAAATAAATTTAATAGGCATACGGATGGGGAATCCCCATAAGGATAGGCATGAAATTCTTGATAAAATTCTAAATTCTGACCAGAAGTCCACAACTTTGCCAAATTAACATCACTGCAAAGGAAGAAAACAATTTTTCTGTTGTTGTTGTTGAATAATCAGATTTTTTTAAAGGATTTTATTTACTTATTTGACAGAGAGAGAGATCACAAGTAGGCAGAGAGAGAGGGAGAAGCAGGCTCCCTGCTGAGCAGAGAGCCCGATGTGGGGCTCGGCTCGATCCCAGGACCCTGAGATCATGACCTGAGCCGAAGGCAGAGGCTTAACCCACTGAGCCACCCAGGCACCCTGAATAATCAGATTTTTAAACAGGGTTGAATGTTTTATTTATTTATTTTTCTAACCATGAGTTTGATCGCATCTCATTTCTACAGCAGTGAGGACAGTTCATCTGCCCTTGGCCTGTTGTATCACGTCAGGCCATAAATGCTCTAGAAAAATTAAGAAAAGAGTGCAAGTATCATGTGTCACTTACCACCAGCCTGACTCGAGCATGGATGGGACCCACGCTCTTTCTTGTGGAGAAGCCCCTTCCCAGCACAGACAGACAGGGTTCACGTGAACTCCATGATTCTGGGCTTTGCCTTCCCGCCCTCTGTCTTCCTTTGATCGGGCTCTGTAATTACAGCTGCCTGCTCTGTTCTCTTTAGAACGACCCGCACGTGAGGGCCTCAGAGTCAGAATTAGTTGGAGTGAAATTATAGCTCTGCTCCCCAAGAAGTCTGTTGAGTCTCGCCGGGAAAACCATCACAGGGAGGCTGCTCTGGATTTCTCTCTCTCTGTGTGAAGACTTGAAACTCAGGCACAGGCCCACGCTGTTGGGGGGTTAGGGATGGGGGAGGGAGGGAGGGAGACAGAGACAGAGAGAGAAACAGAGAGAGAGAGACATTGAGATGGTTGATAAAGGGACAACTTTCTCAGACAGGTGAGGGGCTGGGTATGGGCCAACCTCCACTGGGAAAGAGAAACTCGGTTCCTCAACTTCCCTATGCCTGACTGGGTTTCGTCCACATTCCGGGGGTCGGGGGGGGGGGCACCTGTGTCATTGCTTGCAGAAATGGCTCGATTCCATTGAATTCTGCAAACACGGATTGGGGACCTTCCTACTAAGGGTCAGGTGCTCCACGGGACCCATCGTTGGCCCACGGTAATGTCTGCATGAGGCCCCCCTATTGGCTGTATGTTGCGGGTGGAATTCTCACGGTGACACCGTGAGGAGAAGAGTCGGGCAGATGCTGAGATGCTGTGGACTTAAAATGAGAAAATGTGCATTCTTTAAAAAGTCTTTGTTAGAAATGCCAGTGCGGAAGGGGAATGCACCAATCCCAAACTCTAGCTCAGTTCTGTAAACCTTCCTGAGTGGCTGCCCGCAGCTTCAGTTACACTTAGGTAACTGGGCCCTGTGCTTTCCAGTACTACTACCGGCTAACTGCGTGGGGCACAGAAAGCCTGCGCTGCTCCCCGCTCCATACAGCCTCCATCAGCCCGCGGCTTCACGCTGCACTGGCTCTGGGGTTGGGGCTCTGTCCTTCCAGCACCTCTTGTTTCTAGTTCTTTCCTGAGGGAGGTTTTCAGGCCATTGGCCCCATTCTTACACATCCTTCCTCCCCGCCACACTAGACTGCTCCCCAGCTGGGCCCGCTTATACCAACAGACTCCTATAATATCTCCAGTGACCTGAGGGATTCCACTTAAGAAAAAAGATTTTATTTACTTATTTGAGAGAGAGCTTGAGTGGGAGGGGTGGGGGAGAGAGAGAATCTCAAGCAAACTCCCCTCTGAGCGTGGAGCCCGATGCGGGGCTCGATCCCAGGACCCCGAGATCATGACCTGAGCTGGAACCAAGAGCCAGACGTTTAACTGACTGTGTCACCCAGGTGCCCCAGACGTGTTTCATTCTCACTGGTGAGGAAACATCATCTGTGGCTTTGGTCTAGTCGAGCCAATTTTCTTATGAGCCAGTCACACCAGTCAGCCTGCCGTTTGTTCCACGTGTTTGCTGATTTATTCACTTGACAAATATTTAGTGGGCATCTGGCACTGTCCCACATGGTAGGGATATGGGAGAGAGCGAAACACAGCTCCTGCCTTTACGGAACATACGGAGGGGCAACAGAGCAAGGAGATAAGTAGACATGTACCATAGGCGGTGTTGGAGAGTGCTATGCAGGGAGAAAACAAACAGACTTGGAAAGAGATAGAAAGTGTTGGGAAGGGTAGAGCAGACGAGACGCTTAGGGCTGGAGGTGGGTAGAGAGGGAAGAGTAAACAAAAATGCTCTGGGTAGGGGCGCCTGCGTGGCTCAGTGGTTTAAAGCCTCTGCCTTTGGCTCGGGTCATGATCCCAGGGTCCTGGGATTGAGCCCCGCATTGGGCTCTCCGCTCAGCAGGGAGCCTGCTTTCCCTTCTCTCTCTCTGCCTGCCTCTGCCTACTTGTGATCTCTGTCTGTCAAATAAATAAATAAAATCTTAAAAAAAAATGCTTTGGGTAGGAACATGCCTGGGACGTGTGAAGGAGAACATGGGGGCTGGTGTGGCCGCAGAGGGGACAGGAGGAGGGAGGGATGAGCTCGGAGAGGTACATGATGTCAGCACCACTGCTCTTCGGACTAGGTGGGACCCCCCCCCAAAATCCCCCCCTCCCAAGACCCCCAGGTCTTGTTCTCGAGGCGGTCATGTCGTATTTATTCCATGCATCATATGAGGCTTGATGAGAATGGGGAATAATTTATCAAGTGACAGACCCAGGATGGGTGTTCCCTAGTACTTCTAAGTCCACTTCACCTGCCTGGGTCTTGCTGTCTCTTCTTCCCTCCGTAGAGTTTCTCTGGCACTCAGCGGAGAATAATAGTGTACTTCAGGGCAAAGTGCCTCCATATCTGCTCCCCCTCTACCCCACAAAATGTGTTTTACCTTGCAAACAGGTGGTGTTCCTGGCCAGGGGGCACCCAGGATGTCGCTCAGACTATGATGTGCTCCAGCAGCCACAGGAGCAGGGAACATTCTTTTCCCCTGACAGGCCCTATGGCTAAGAGCATCATCAGTCCCTTTCAGGGCAGAGTCTGAAGACTCAAAAGGAGATTGAACAACTCTCCAGAGTGGGCAGGCCTAAAAACTTCCTGATGAGCTTAGTCTTGTTCCCCTCAAGAGTTAATCCCAAATGATTCTGAATTAGACTGAGTATTTACCAGCTAAGGGCTGAACGGGCAGCCGTGAGATGGGTATTTGCCTTGATACTGGCAGTGAGACTCCCTGAGCGGGGAGAATCTTACTTTTAAGGGACACTAAGCAATGGAGCTAAGTTGTACTCTCGATGGTTCAGAGGAGATGTGTTATGGCTGAAGACTGCTAGAAGGAAATACTCAGCTTCCTCTTCTCTTATCCTTTTGGCTTCAGTTGAATTAAATTCAGCAACAATTTAAGAATTCCTCGATTTTCTGTTCTGTGAGGGGAAAAGAAAGCAAAGGATGTTTCAAAGTTTCCACAAAAGAAAAAAAAAAAAGGAGGCATCTCACCTGTCCTCTTTCCTCAGTCTGTTCTATAAAAAGAAACAAAGTGAGAAGCAGGAAAGCTATGATTATTTTATACCTAGACAGCTTCATGAAATTCTGGAGAATGATCCCTCCCACCATCTTCCCTTTTCCCTCATGTAGCATGGACCCGGTAGACTTCTGCTTCTGGTCAAAATGAATATTTATGGGAACACAAAACCACCCGGGGCCCAACAAGGCAAAATGGATAATGTCAGACATCTAAGAACAATCATAAAAAACTTAGCAGGCATGCAAAGAAACATGAAAGTATGATCCATAATTAGGAAAAAAGTTAGTCAGCCCACACTGACCTGAAATGAACACAGATGTTAGAATTAACAAAGACATCAAAACTTAGGATTGCTTTATTCTGTGTGTTCAGAGAACCAGAGAGAAGACTAAGCATGTGAAAGGGGAGACACAAAAGTTATTAAAAAGACCCAAATTGAACTTATGGAAATGAGAGTATAATGTCTGTGCTCTTAAAAAAAATGCCCTGAATGGGATCACTGCCAAGCCTAGTCTGTTCAGGCTGCTGTAACAAAGTACCACGGGCTGGATGAGTTAAGAACAGAAGCTTGTTCCTCACGGCTCTGGAGGCTGGAAGTTCAAGTTCAGGGTCCACCATAGTTGGGTTCTTGTGAGAGCACTTTTGCAGGTTGTAGCCTTCTCCCTGTATCTCCTTATGGTGGAAAGAGGGACAGAGGATTCTCTGGGCCCTTTTTATAAGGGCCTTAATCCCATTCACGAGGGCTCCACCCTCACGACCTACACCTCCCAAGCCCCACCTCCTCAGACTATGTTATTAGGGTTTTAGGACTTCAATGTATGAAACTGAGGGTGGGGGATGGGACACAAACGCTCAGTCTTGCAATGAGCAAGTAGATATTCCGGAAGAAAAGACTAGTGAACTTGGAAACATAGCAGTAGAAACTGTCCCAAATGAAGCATACAGAGAGAAAAAAGACTGGAAAGTGAACAGAGCATCAGGGACAACTCCCCATAATCTAAAATACCTGTAATTGCAGTTTCCAAAGGAGACAGGAAGGGAGTAGGGAGGCTAGGAAAGATATTTGAAAAAATAATGACAGAAAAAACTCCAAATCAGATTGAAACTGTAAACTCACAGATGCAAGATACTCAAGGAAACTGGCATGAGAAGCATGAAACTATGCTAAAGTACGTCATCATCCATTGATCCAAACTAGTGATCAAGAGGGGGCACCTAGCTGGCTCAGTGGGTGGAGAATTTGCTTCTTGATCTCAGTGTTGTGGGTTTGAGCCCCATGTTGGGTGTGGAGATCACTTAAAAAATAAAATCTTTAAAAAACAAACTAGTGATAAAGAGAAAATCTTAATAGCAAATGGAGAAAGAAAACCTACTAGGTGCAGAGGAACTTTTAAAGCACATTTAAAGTATTGTTAAAGTATCTGAAAATACTGCAGGCAAAGTGGTGACCTATCATTTTATACCCTGCAAAAATATCTACCAAAAACAAAGAAAAAAGCAAAGACTTTTCAGATATATAAAAAGTGACATAATTCATCACCAGCAGACCCTTATATAGAAATGTTACAGAAAGTCCTGCAGGAAGAAGGAAAATAATACCCAGTGGAAATACGGATCTACACAAAACAATGAAAAGAACTGAAAATGGTAACTATATGCATGAGTAGATGAGATTTTATTACTACTTAAATTTCCTTTAGGAGAGCATTGATTGTTAAACAAAAATAATAACAATGCAATGTGGGGTTTATAATGTATGTGAAAGTTAAATGTATGACAGCAACTAGCACAAAGGCCAGGAGGGGAGAAATGGAAATATACTGGAAACATATAGGAAAAAACAATAACATGCTCTCTGGATAAACCCCCAGATATTTGGAAGCCAAATGATCTTCTAAATAATCTCTGAGTCGAAGAAGCAACCAACAGAGAGAAAGAAAGAGTCTTGACATGATTCCTTTTCCCGGTTCTTTGGGAAATTAAAATACCAGAGAGTATCATGATAATATTTTGGGTTAGTAATTAGTAATAGTAATTACTAGGGATAGTAATTGGGAAGTGTATTAGTTTTCCATAGCTCTGTAACAAATCTCTACAAACTTAGCAGTTTTAAATAATACACATTTATTATCTCACAGTCTCCATGGATCAAGAGTCCATGAATGGCTTAGCTAGGTCTTCTGTTAAGGATCCCACAAGTGCAAACAAGGTATTAGCTGGGTCTCACCCGGGACTCAGGAACCTCTTATTGCAGGATTCATTTCTTGGCAGCTATGGAACCCATTTCAGGAGAGACTCTGCTGCTGCTTCTGTCTCTGACCTGCAGACCCTCCTTTAAAGGGCTCTCCTGATTTGGCCACGCCCACCCAAGATAATCTCCCTTCGCAAAATCAGCTGCTGTGGAACCTTCATTATATCTGTAAATGCCTTCACCTTTGCCATATTATGTAACGCAGTCATGATTGTGACACCCCATGATAATCATAGGGCCCACCACAATCAAGGAGAAGGGATTTATGAGGATTATCTGTCAGGGTCCTGGGATTTTAGGGGCCATCTTAGACTTCTGCTGCACCACCAAAAGAGAAAGGAATAAGTATAGGAAAGGATATTATCTGTTACTCATAATCTCTTGTAAGTGACTGAATATTGTTCTGGAGGCAAACAATTAGCTTTGATCAGCTTTATATTATTTTTCTTCCTCGAGACCATTCAGAAGGTTTTGAATAAACTTAAGAATAATTGTAGTAACAATAAAAGCTAGCATTTCATGGATACTTAAGCCTGATATTTGGCACAGTATCTTACATATAATATCACATCAGATCTTCACAACAAGCATATGAAGTAGGTATTATTTTACCCATCCCATAGCTAAAGAGGAGATCCTAAAGTTTAGAAATCAAGTAACTTGCCAAAAGTAACACGACGAGTAAGGGAGGAGTCGAGATTTGGAGTCGAGATTCAGACCCAGAACTGTCTGATTCTAAATCCAGTGCCATGGAGAAAAAAATGGGAAGGCAGATATCAGGAGAATCTGTGTTTCCACTACTAGTTCTGGTTTTTGAACAGCTTGTCATTTCTTATTGAATTGTTTCCATTAAAGATGAATGCAGACATCTTCAGCTTTTGGGAAATGCTCTCTCTGTTGGAAAGAACATATAACAAAGACCAGTGTGTAAACACACACACACATGCACACACACACACATTTCAACTCTGCCAAAGCATTTTCTAGGTAGAAACATTGTTCCCCATAGGTATCTCTCCCCTACTTTGTCTTAAAGGTTAGAACAAGACTGTATGGTTGTGAGCCATTGAATTGTGTTTCATGAGTAAGTTTCTAATTTGAAGAGTGAAAATGCATAAATACATGAAAACTCCACAGGTGACACTGCCTTAGCATGTAATTATTAAATGCAATTAATACGTGTAACTTCATATCTGATGATTGGCAGAGCTAATATTTTAAACATTTGAAAAATTTTTGTTCCTGAGACTCTGAGTCCCATAGAAATGCTAGCTCCTATCAGACTGAATATTGCACAGATGTTCTCTAAAATGGGGGTCCCAGCCAGTTGTTCTTGGAGACCAAATGGCTTCATGGCTCTGGCAGCGGTTTCCCTAAGAGGGGACAAAATGTCTTCTAGGCAAAGGGGAGCCAAACGGGTAGATTGGTAACCCGTAAGGAAGAAATGCAGATGGAGTCGTCACAGAATTTTTTATCAAGAACATACTCTCATGCTTTTTGTCTCTAGTGTAACTTGGAGAGAAGTCAATGCCGCAATCTTGAGGAGAATCTGTAGACCCCTCTTAGACAATAGCGTCTTCAAACATACAGGGCGGTGTAATTAACATCACCACCAGGGGGCAATAACACCACAGCCTTGCTGGGATAAGCTTGCCTTTACTGTCTTCAGATCAACTATAAGAATAATCTTAGGTGAATGGATTATGTGTTACTCGTGGTCTTTGATACAATTAAGTACTGATATACTAATTACATTTTTGCTTTATTTATTTATTTATTTTTAAGATTTTATTTATTTATTTGACAGAGATCCCAAGTAGGCAGAGAGGTAGGCAGAGAGAGAGGAGAAAGCAGGCTCCCTGCTGAGCAGAGAGCCCAATGTGGGGCTTGATCCCAGGACCCTGGAATCATGACCTGAGCCGAAGGCAGAGGCTTTAACCCACTGAGCCACCCAGGTGCCCCTACATTTTTGCTTTTAAAATTAAAAAGAATAACAGTAATCTACCTTTACAGCCTGTATAGTTGGGCAGGCTTTGTGGGGAAAGCTTTTATTCCCCTCTGTTACCTTTCCCCTTAGAAGGAAATTATAGCCTTAAAAGGGATTCTGATGGGAGTCATGGGGTGGGGAGGGGTGTTGTAATGGACAAAAGCAGGGAAGCTTCCAGAAAATGAAAATGAGTCCCAGAGACATGAGGCATGAATCCCCCAACATCATCCTCCTAGAAACAGGATCAGAGCCCAGAGGTCCTGAGTCACATCTACTGGGAACCCCACAAGACTATGCAGCCTTCTCAGTGAGGTTCCCTGTAGATGTGACTCAGGATCTCTGGTTTCTGATCCTATTTCTAGGAGGATGATGATCTCCTCCATGCTCCTCAGCATTTAACATGGACTTATTTGGTTCCTACTATGGGAAAAGCATTGGATTGGCCTGGGCTGTCCTGGGGAGAATAATTAATACCAACAACAATAATACATAAATGGGCCCTGCTCCCAGGAACTCAGGATCTGTTGGGGACATAGATAATGGGTTGATGCTCAAATAAACCTCTAATCACAAACTGTATTTAGATGATATAAAGGAAAGTATAAGTTAGTGGGAGATCATACAATGGGAAGAGATGTCCAAAATTGACATTTAACTTGAGGCTCAAGGGAAGAAGCAAACAAAAAGCCTGGAAAAGAGTATTCCAGGCTGACTCTAAGGTATACTGGATTATAGAAATAGGCTGGGACCATTTCATGCCACGTACCCTGTAGGCCATGTCCAGGGTCTGGGATTTCATCCTAAAGGCAAGAAGTGTTGAAGGGTTTTGTATAGAGGATTGACATGGATCCAATTAAATTTTGTAAGACCAGTCTACCTTCCATTTGGAAAAAACTAAACGAATGAGAGAGTAGGTAGAATTTTAGGGAGCCATTATAGTCATGAGATGACAAACAATGGATGCTTAATAGTGATGATGGAGAGAACTAAATAGATTCCAGATGTATTCTGAGTGAGATTTGGCAAAAGCTGCTGTTGTCTTAACTGTCAGGGTTAAAGGAGAAGGAGGGATTGAGAATGACCCCCCAGAGCGTGGGCATATGAAAGAATATATGACAGGTGACATTTATTGAACTGGGGAAGACAGGATAAGGAACAGAAGACCAAATGTTCAGTTTTAGACATGATAATTTGAAACATCAGGGAGGCATTCAAATGGGGATATAAGGCTGGAGTTCAGGAGGAAGATGTAGACTAGAGATTCAATTTTAGGGATCATTAGCATAAAGCCCTGGGAGTAGATGAGACCGCAAAGAAAAACAGGATAGAAAGAGACAAAGGCAAGGGAAACAAAGACAAAGATGAACTACTGGTATTTCATCAAGATAAAAAATTTTGCACAGCAAAGGAAACAGTCAACAAGACCAAAAGAAAACCTACAGAATGGAAGAACATATTTGCAAATGTCTTATCAGATAAAGGGCTAGTAGCCAAAAATCTATAAAGAACTTATCAAGCTCAACACACAAAGAACAAATAATCCAGTCAAGAAATGGGCAGAAGACATGAACAAATATTTCTCCAAAGAAGACAACAAAATGGCCAACAGATGCATGAAAAAGTGCTCAACATCACTCGGCATCAGAGAAATACTAATCAAAACCACAATGAGATACCACCTCACACCAGTCAGAATGGCTATAATTAACAAGTCAGGAAATGACAGATGTTAGGAAAAATGCAGAGAAAGGGGAGTCCTCCTACACTGTTGGTGGGAATGCAAGCTGGTGCAGCCACTCTGGGAAACAGTATGGAGGTTCCTCAAAAAGTTAAAAATAGAGCTACCCTACAACCTAGCAACTGCACTACTGGGTATTTACCCCAAGGATACAAATGTAGTGATCTGAAGGGGCACATGCACCCCAGTGTTTATAGAAGCAATGTCCATAATAGCCAAACCATGGAAAGAACCTAGATGTCCATCAACAGATGAATGGATAAAGAAGATGTGGTGCATATATATACAATGGAATATTATGCAGACTTCAAAAATGAAATCTTACCATTTGCAATGACACGGATGTAATAGAGGGTATTATGCTAAGTGAAATAAGTCAATCAGGGAAAGACAATTATCCTATGATCTCACTGATATGTGGAATTTAAGAAACAAGACAGAGGATAATAGGGGAAGAGAGGAAAAAATAAAACAAGACAAAATCAGAGAGGGAGGCAAACCCTAAGAGACTCTTAATCCTAAGAAACAAACTGAGGGTTGCTAGAGGGGAGGGGATGGGGTAACTGGGTGATGGACATTAAGGAGGGCATGTGATGTAATAAGTGCTGGGTGTTATATAAGACTGATGAATCACTGGCCTATGAAACTAACAATACATTAAATGTTAATTAATTGAATTTAAATTAAAAAAACTCTCCCCTTTATGAACGTGTTCAAATCAAAGAGAACTCTGAATCATAAATGCCTAGATTTATAGTTTGACATTTGCAAGAAGGAAGAAAAAAGTCATAGAGGGAAATATAAAGTGAAGAAAATGAAACTCCACCATATTCTCTCTAATTTGTCATATGATTACTTTTAACCCAGTCAAAAGCCCTATCACTTAAGGACAAACAGAGAAAAACTGCCTTCTTTCCAGAAACCAAATTGGTGAACTGTCCTGATGGAGATCAATCCCGGGAGCCATGTCCTTTGACCCTGTCAGCCTGATGGGAATGGGAAACAGATCTTTCAAAATATTCCTTGAATCTAAGAAGCTTGTAGTTCATTGATGCCTCTTAGTAAATACTAATGACTAACCATGGAAATTTTTTGCCTCCTGATCAGTTTGAACAGTTGTCTTCCTTTTTCAGCATCAAGCAGGAAGGTCTCTCCAGAACTGTCATCTGTCCCACATCTCAGGTCCACAGTTGTGTGTGGCATGTGTTTTTTGCCCAACGTTTATCAAAGAACAAAGTGCAAAGGAGATCAGAATCTACCATTCAAACAGTCTCAGAGGGAGACAAAACAGGACTGTTTTAATGAGAGAGAACAATGGGGAAAATTCCAATGAATAACACTCCATCTTTTTCCTAGGACTCCTTGAGAAATACTGTGAGCACTCTTAGAAGTCGTTTTTCTTTCTCTTCTCTTGGGCTATCAAATGACAAGACATTGTCATTTGTGTTGCTGCAGGATCTAAAGACCCCTTCTGCTTTCCCATCTTACTGTTACTTCTTCCATTAAGAATACTTCACATTTTTGTCCTAGAGTCTTACAGAAATATAAACAGATTCTTTCAAAAAAAAAAAGAAAGAAAGAAAGAAAGAAAGAAAGATATAAAGAAAGAAAGAAAGAAAGAGAGAAGGGCCAGAGACTGGTCCCGGGAGGATGCCAACATTTAGACGTCAGGAAGGAAATGAATGCATGCAAAAGTGACTATGAGGGAGCTGATATGTTCCAGAAAAATGAGGAGAATGTGGTATCATGGGAGCCAAGACAGGATCTTTCAAGGAGGGAGAAATCCACTGGGTCAAATGTTACTGAGTGATTACTAAGTAAGGTAAGACCTGTGGAGGAGAATTGGATTAAGCAATATGGAAGACATTGGTTGCCTTCCCTAGAGCAGTTGTCAGTTAAGTGAGGGAAATGGAAGCCAGATCAGAGTATTGGACAAGAAAATGGGCACATAGTACTCCAAAATAAATCACAGATGGTTGAGGGACTTCAGTGTGAAAAAGGTAACCAAAAACTTTGAGAAGAGAATGTGGGAGAACATTTTCATGATTTTAGAATAAGAAACAATTTCTCAAATGATACACACAAAAAAGCACAAATCGTAAAAGGTATAACTTATACATTTGACTACTTTAATGTTCATTGAATATTAAGAACTCTGCTTCATAAAGAATGTAAAAAAAATCAACTTGCAAATCCCACGATCCTCCTGTTCCATATTTAGCAATGTGAAGAAAATCTTGCCCACACACCCAGAGATGTGTGTAAGAATGTGCATGGTAACATTGTCCGTAAGAGTACAAACCCAGAAACAGTTCAGATTACTGTTTATACCATAAACAGATGACTGTTTATATACCATTTCTCAAAAGAAATGGTATATAAACTTGTAGTATATTTATTGAACAGGATGTCACACATCACAGCTAGAATGAAAGTCGTTGAACTACATGGGTCTCTCTCACACATGTAACATTGAGCCAAACATTCAGTGTGCGGAAGATTCTGTGTTGGGTCCAGTTAGACAAAGTTTAAGAATATTATTTAGAAATATGAAGCTCAGTATCCAAAGAAAAAGCAAAAAGAATGGAAAATATTTGCCTTTTCTCAGCATACTTGAGTATAGAGAATAGTGCAGAAGATTATGTTTTCAATATACTTGCTAATATTTGCATTTTTAGAACTATGTGCATGTATTATTTTAATTAAGAATGTAAAAGTATTCTTTTTTAGGTATTTATTTAGCTGAGAGAGAGAGAGGGAGAAAGCACGGTTTGGGGGTGGGGCAGAGGAAGAGGGACAAGCAGACTCTCTGCTGGGCAGGGACCCCCTACCCCAGTGGGGGGACTTGATCCCAGGACCTTGAGATCATGACCTGAGCCAAAGTCAGATGCTTAACCTACTGAGCCACTCAGTTACCCCAAAAGTAATTTTAAAAGTAAAAGAGAGGTGAGGAAATGGGGTCTCTATGAGGGACAGCTCTGAACAACTTTGGATCTGAAGGGAGATATAGAAAGAATAGTTGGCTGACACAGGAGATGGGATCAAAGAGGGGTTGTTTATTTTGACTGCTTTTTTTAGATAAAATATATTTGATATTGTAGGGGCCAAGGGCAGGCCACCCCCAAATGTGTCACTTTGGCATATTTATTATTTCAAATATAAGTTACTTAAGACATAGCGAAGGAAAATGGACACTCAGACCCTTCTCTGTCCCCTTGAAAACAGGAAATGAATCTCCCATATGATACCCTCCCTGTACTAAGAAGTAAAAAGATATCCTTACCACCCGAGTTAGGAACTTTAAAGCAGAGAAAACTGTAGAAAGAAGCCTTGTTGCTTTTTTCCTAATCTACTACCTCAACTCAAATTCTGCTTAGAATCCCATACTAAATAAAGCTCCTAAACATGTGTTTTCTTTATCCTGTCAATTCCTCACAAATGTACCTTCTTTGTCTAAAATGTATAACAATAACTGCTTGCCTTTGCCATTTCTTTAGGTCTCAATTTCCGGGCCTCCATACATATGTAGTAAAAATTTGATGTTTTAAAAAATATTTTTATTTTATTTATTTGACAGACAGAGGTCACAAGTAGGCAGAGAGAGAGAGGGAAGCAGGCTCCCCACTGAGCAGAGAGCCCGATGCGGGGCTCGATCCCAGGACCCTGAGATCATGACCTGAGCCGAAGGCAGAGGCTTAACCCACTGAGCTACCCAGGAGTTCCCCCCCACCACAAATTTGATTTTTATACTGTTAACTTGTCTCAGGTAAATCGAATTCTTAGTTCAACTGGAAGACTTTGAAGGGTAGAGGAAGAGTTTTTCCTTCCCTGCAGTACCAGTGGGAAGAATGTGTTCAAGATGGGAAGGTCAAAGATGCAGAAGATTAGGGAGATAATAAGCCAGAGTATAGTCCCTGAGAAGGCAAGAGGAAGTCGGGTCCACACCATTTTAATAAGAGGACAGACACTTTGTACGTGATAACAAGGAGGAGGAAGGAGAGACTGAGATAGATACAGGTAGCTGGGTGAGCTGTATGGAGGGAACATGAGAAAGTTCCTGCCTGATGGACTCACTTCCCTTTTTTTGAGTGAGAAAGGATCATATGCTCAGAAGGATGGTTATAGAGGGAGGGTCAGACCTTGACAATGGGGCCAGGATGGATCTGTCATTGTCCAGTGGGGCCGTGTTGGATGTCCTCATGAAGATGAGAATCATGAGTTTATAGTGATATCAATTCTCTCACTTATATAATCACTTTGGCCAGAACTAAAATCAGGGAATCTGTTCCTCCTCGCCCCATGCTGAGATAAATGGTGATGTGCCAATGGTCACTCAAGGCCAAGGGATAAGCATGGCACCATTTCTGGAAGGTAAATTTTATATGATAATAATTAATTTAGAACATTTTATTTAAAATCCAAGAACACATTAAAAATGATTAGAACACAAAGTTCAAATAGATTTTTACAGTGAATCAGAATATTTTAAATGAGATGTTATGATTACAAGAGGTGGCTCTTCCTCAAATTCCTGGGTAAGTGACTTGTTTGCTCCCTTTTGCAGGCAGGGGTACCTGGGCAAGAGGTTTGACTACTAATGACTTAGGCTTTAGTGGGTTTGGGAGTCATACAGAAGCCAAGTGGAGATTAGGAACCATATTTTTGGACTCAAAAGCATGGGATTTTTCTACCTTCCCACATAGCATCTAAAGATTATTCTTCAAGATTGTTCATTTCTCTGTTAGAATGTTCTGTTGAATTGCATTCTAAATGATGCATACAATAATCTTGTATCTTTTTTACCTAACAGACAATTGTAAATGTGTCTCCAGAATTCCGGCTGTCAATGGAATTTTAGTAAAACCCATGGCAATCTCTGCCTGTCACTTGGCTGGTGGACTCCTTGGCTATTTTGGGCCTTTCTTTTGGTAGAATTCAGAGCTGTACAAATTGGGCTCAACATTGTACTAATTCGGGCCTCTGTTTAGGGAAATACATTTGCCTCTCTATCATCCTTGCTGTTTGACAGATGAGGAAAAGGAGTCACAGAGGTGTTGCTTGCTCGAGATCCTGAAACTCACAAGCAGAAGCTGCTCGTTTCCTATTCTGTCAGAGTAAATGGTGCAACTATTTTTGGTTCAGTGTTCTTTTCCATTTCTGGTTATCGTGATCAGAGAGAGAGAGAGACAAATTCTACTTTGTTCCTAAGATACCCTTCGATCTCTTTCAGGCAACTCACAGGCCATGCTTTGTCACTGCAGCTCTCATGCAGTAAGGTCCTTGGGTGGTGGTGGCTGGTGGGGGATTCTATGATAAAGCCCTTGTTGCAAAATAAATATATCACCTCAAATTCTGTGCCGGGAATTACAATGGAATCTGTGGACTTAACCCTTCCTTAATAACTTGTCAAAACCTGTTATCTCCTTAATGCTATGTCCTTTGAAAAGAGCCAGAGGTGAATAAATCTCACCAATATTGAGTAACAGGCATTGAAAAAGCATTTAAATAGCATTTAAAGGGGTAACATTATTTTAAGTATTTAGGGAAAGTAAAAATTCTATCTATATACTAAAAAGGATAATATGATAATGGAGTCTAATAATATAGGAGTAATCAGATTAGGGAGAGATTCTCCATGGACAGGAAAGAAGAGACGGGGATCTGGTGCCGTTGTCATCCCAGGAAGGGGCTCAGTTTCATGGATACTAGAGGGGTGCACCCATTCCTTGCAATGACTGAGAAGATGCAGGGAGAAAAGCAAATTAGGAGAATGTTGTAGATATGGCCAGAATTTTCCGTGGTGATTTTTCAAGTGAGAGCGTATTTTACAAGGCAGGGCATTGGGCCCCAAATTACCCATCTCCTGCCTTCCCCACCACTTACAACTGACCTACTACTGACCATCCCCAAGGGGGGAATATAAGGAAAATAGGGGTAAGGAATAAGATCAGCCAAAGGTCATCTTAGACCCTACACAGAGCTGTCTTTCCATGGCAGGTAGACTCTGAGAATTCCCACCCCCAAATCCCCACCTTCTAGTATAAATGCCTTGGTGTAATCTCTCCTTGAGTGTGGGCTGGTTTAGTAATCGATCTCTAACCAGTGCAATCCAGCAAGATGATGCAAGCTCCTTCCACATTTAACCTATGAGCCTAGAAGTGGATCCTTCTCCATCTCAATCCTTAAGTTAGACCCACCTTGGCTGCAGTCCTGTTAGAGACCCCAACACAGAGAATCCAGTTAAATGATGCCCAGGCTCATGGCATAGAAAACCAAAACCACGAGATTACAGATGTGGGTTTAAGCTGGAAACAACAAAGACAACAGCCGGGAGAGGGAGAATATCCTCTTATAAGAGCATGAATTCATTACGCTCTCTCAGCCTTCCACACTTCTGCCCAGCTCTGCCTTCTGCCCAGGACTGACCTTCTTTGTCCCCTTCCATCTGGCAGACTCCCAGTTCTTCTTGCAATATTTTTTACAATATTTTTTTTTTTTAAAGATTTCATTGATTTATTTGAATGAGAGAGAGAGTGAGGAAGGGGAGGGGCAGAGGGGGAGGTCCAGGCAGAGGGGGAGACTGCATTGAGCCTGGCTCAGGGTGGGATGTGGGGCTGGATCCCCGAACCCTGAGGTCACCACCCCAGCCGAAACCAAGAGTCAGCCACTCAACCAACTGAGCCACTCAGGTTCCCCCAAAGTATTTACAGTATTAGTATCTACCAAGTGGATAAAGACTGTCTAGAAGAAAAATACCCGGACCACCCATACCTTTGTGAAGGTGCCAAGGATCACGAACTCACTCTGGGCAAATCTCGTTGTCATTGACGTTTAGATAAACCAACGTTTCCCAGTTCATGCTGCTGTGGCCCCACCATTTTAAAATCATACTCATTGCACTCACTAACATTTCAACACAGACAAAAGAGGTACTGAGATAATCTGTTGCCAGGAAATTTTATTGCAGCGAAACACAATGAGCATTCCAACCCTTTCCAGGCTCTTAGCTCATTTTGCATCCATTCCTGCTGTCCCACGGCCACATTCCTCCTCCCACCATTGTCCTCTGTTTCTCTTTTGCCCGGCCCTCTCCAGCCATGGCCTCCGAGCTGGCTGTGTTTTGAATCACTGATAGGCGTAGGTGGTTGGTAAAGGTGACCTCTTTACCCTCCCTGCATCACCAGGGACATTGCGATCTGTGAACTCGCTCTGTCCACTATCTCTCGCAGCACTTCTGTCTAGGAGAATTTTTTATTGGCTCTTCCTTTGGCCACACTGACCAGTTTCAAAGCCTCATAAGGGTGTGCTGGGAGATTGCCTTAAAACTTAGACATTAAGGGCATGGGATGTTGACTCAAATGCACAGCTTTCATTCACTGGCTGTGTTCTTTCTCTGTGGGCAAGCTTTTTCTCTGTGCTTCTGGTTCTTTATCAGTAACACAGGGTGGTAACAATAGCACTTATCACATAGAACTGTTTCCAGAGGATTGAGTGTATGGATGTCTCTGAGGCTCTTGAAATAGTCCCTGGCACTTTAAGACTTGCTCTTGTTGGAGACTCCAAAGTTTGCCAAATAATAAGAAATGTGTGAAAAGAGATACACATGCTAAATTCCGGCCAAGACAATGCTAGAGAAACATTACACAGGAAACATTCGATATTGTGCCATTGGTTACAGGTTATGTTCAAGGATGCAGTTGTGTGGGTTTTGATGCCTATCCCTGACTTTCTTGCCTTTTCTATTTGGTTAAGATGATGACATCCGGGGGGTGCTGGGCGGTGCAGTTGGTTAAGCATCAGACTCTTGGTTTCCACTCCAGTCCTGATCTCAGGGTCGAGAGATCAAGTCCCATATCAGGCTCTGCACTCAGCCCAGTCTGCTTGGGATTCATTCCCCTGTCTCTCTCCCTCCTTCTATGCTCCTCCCCCCCCCAAATAAATGCATAAATAAAATCTTTTTTTACAAAAAGATGATGACAACCTTCCTTCAGGTATCTCTGCATCCTGATACCTTCATTTCGAGGATCTTGGCAATTATCCCTTTCACTGTAAGACAGGACAAGTGTTGCCTGTTATTTTTTTTTTTTTTTTGAACAGAAACTAAGGCACCAAGAGAAACAACAGGAGCCGATGGATACCTTTAGCCCACATGTATCTGAAATCCTTTTAGATGCAAGCTTTCCTGTCAAACCTACATGGAATCATGGTAGTCCACATTAATTTCTCCTTTTTCTAAAGCTTATAACGTGCTCATTGTTCAATTATGCACCTTGCTGTTGTTTCCTGTTTCTTGTGTATTAGTCATGTTTTAGCTGAAACCTAACTGAAAACTTATCAAGGCTGGGGACTATATCTTGCACATTTATTTTCGCTCTTCATATAAAACATCTGATGTTGGGGCGCCTGGGTGGCTCAGTGGGTTAAAGCCTCTGCCTTTGGCTCAGGTCATGATCCTGGGGTCCTGGGATCAAGCCCCGCATCGGGCTCTCTGCTCAGTGGGGAGCCTGCTTCACCCCCCGCCCCGCCTGCCTCTCTGTGATCTCTGTCAAATACATAAATAAAATCTTAAAAATAAATACGTAAATAAATACATAAATAAAATCTTAAAAACAAAACAAAACCAAAACACCCGATGTCACAGTTGGTCGGGACCTGGAAGATAGTGGGTGGAAGAAAGCCTAGCAGTGCATGCCCATCTCCAGGATAATGGGAGTGCCTGTGTGTCTGTAGGGAGGTGGCTTTTCCTTGGTTGTGTTATCAACTGAACATACTTGACTTCAACCTATCTGGGTGCTGGTAAGTTTCAGCATGGAAGTTAATAGTGATCCCAGCAAGACATACACAACTCCCCGCAGATCAGGCAGGTCTGTCCTTTACTCCTGGTCCTCATAATGCCAGCCTGTGGCCAATGGAAATCTGCTTTTTCCTTCTTTTTCTTTTTCTTTTCTTTTTTTTTTTTTTTTAGAGAGAGAGAGAGAGAGAGAGAGAGAGAGAGAGAGAGAGCATGAGGGGGAGAAGGTCAGAGGGAGAACCAGACTTCCTGCAGAGCTGGAAGCCGGATGCAGGACTCAATCCCATGACTCCGGGATCATGACCTGAGCCAAAGGCAGTGGCTCAACCCACTGAGACACTCAGGCACCCCTGCTTTTCCCTTCTAAGAAATTTTTAGTGATCCATGCTAAAAAAAAAAAAAAAATGCCTCTAGATCACCTTGGCTCAATAAAAGCGAAACTAAATCTTAAAAAAAAAGTTTGCACCATTATATTCCAAAATTATTAGGTCAACCCAATGAGTTTTCAGTGCAGTGGGAAATGGACATACCTGCAAGCAATGCTTAGCATATTTTCTTTCCTAACTTCTGATTTGTCTGGCAACAGGAGCCCTTATCTTCTCATACCCACCAATGATTCATAAAAGTCTATATTCTCATGGAATGTACTGTTTACTTGGCTCATTACAGTGATTCTTTGCCTTTACTACATCCGATGGCGGCTTCTGCTTGTTTTGTGATGGAAGTCAAATTTCTTGGTAAATTTCCTTTCTCACCTAGGTCACAGTGAACTTAAGCCTATTATATATTCACGTTCAACTTCCCTTTTTCATAACTCATTTTGCCTTGTTGACTCTCACTTCAACTTTCCCTTCCCATATGAATGTCACATTTTTAGAACAGATATTTCTATATTTAACAACCTCTGGTCTTCACTTTGCCCTGAGGTCACGGAATGGAGGGGGCAAGAATGAAATTTCAGGTGTTTGACCCTGGATTCAGATCATGGCTCTACTTCTATATGCCTTTGAACAAATGCTTCATCCCCCCCTTTAAACTTCATTTGCCTCCTCTGTGAAAATGTAATAATATTTCCCTTACAGGGTCATGGCGAGGATGAAAAGGATTAACATATTTCCAACCCTTAACACCATACCTGAGACAGACCAAGAGTTTACATTTGTGTCAAAGGGAGGAATTGTAATCGCCTCAACATGCCCTGTGTCCACTTCCTCAGGATGCTCTGAACGTGTTAATGCAGTTACACCATTCCTGACCTTGACTTAGTATCAGCTCTCTTTGTAACCAACTATGCCTCCTGCAATCTCAAGCGGTTCTAGACTTTCTCCTTCTGGATGGTAGACATGTGGAAGGCTTCCTGGGGTTGTTTAGTCATCCACATCCTACCCCTGCCTCATTCAGGAAGTCCTGCCTCTTTGCTGCTGCAGCGACCACTGTCCCTACCCTACTCCTCCAGGGAGCCCCCCAGAATTTATCAGAGAAAGCAGAGTTCCTCAGCATAGTTTAGGAACTCCTGAACTCGATCCTCAAATATTTAATGAGTGAATGAAAAACCACATTTAAGCTTCCAACAGTCAAGTAGCAATTTAGGGAGTGTAGAGGCTGGATTACTAATGTGCTGAGTATGGAGTAGAGATTACATCCCACGGCAAATCTGAAGGAGAAGCAGGCAAAAACCCTGTATCAAGCATTATCCTGCTGGGTCCAGAATTGGACTATTTCTTCTGTAGTTATAGTCTACTTCCCATGCTTTTGTTTTTGTTGTTTCTTTTTTGATCACTATCCGATCCATATTCATGTCAAGCCTCTTAAAAGATCTAGTCAGACTTACTTTTCTGCTGTAATCCTTTCCTATTAATAACTGCTTATCAAGATGTCATTCTCATGCCATAAAGTTTTCCCTTCTAAAGTGTGCAATTCAATGGTTTTTAGCATGTGAACCACTACCTGGTTCTGGGACATTTACATCATCCTGAAGGAAACCCCGTTTGCATAGTCAGTGACTCCCCATTTCCTCTTGCTCCAGACCCTGGGAACTGCTGGTCTACTTTTTGTCTCCATGGATTTGCCTTTTCCCTTGAGTCTGGCTTCTTTCACTTGGCATAATATCGTCAAGAGCCATCCATGTTGGTGGGATTTATTAAAATTCCATTTCTCTTTCTGGTTGAATACTGTTCTATTACATGACTCTGCCACGTTTTATTTTCCTGTTCCATCAGTTGATGGATGTTCGGATTGTCTCCATTTTTTGGGAATTGTGAACATTTGTGTGCAGGTTTTTGTGTACGCCTTGAGACTTCTTAAATATATATATATATTTTTAACTTTTTATTATGAGAAATTTCAAACATAAATGAAAGTTGAGGAAGTCATGGCCTTATCATTTAGCTTCAAGAACAATTATTAGTTTATGTCTAACCTTATCTCACCTTGACCCACTCCTTCTTCTCACAGCTTCTGAATTATCTTGTGACAGATTCCTGATAGCATATTATTTATTCATAAATATTTCAGGAATTATTTATACTTTAGAAACAGTTTCATTGAAATAAAATTAATATACTATAAAATTCACCTGTTTAGAGTCTATTCTGGTATTTCCTAATTCTTTTTAAATTTAACAAATTAAATTTATTATTCTTTTTAAAGATTCCATTTCTTTATTTGACAGAAAGAGAGAGAGAGAGAGCACAGGCAGGAGGAGTGGGAGGGAGAAACAGGCTCCCCACCGAGCAGGGAGCCCAATGTGGGCCTTGATCCCAGAACTCTGAGATCATGACCCAAGCAGAAAGTGGACACTTAACTGACTGAGTCACCCAGGCACCTCCTCCTAATTCTTTCTTAAGAAGATTTATTTATTTATTTATTTATTTATTTATTTATTTATGAGACAGAAAGAGAGAACTAGCAGGGGAGGGAGAGAGAGAATCCCAAGCAGACTCAACACCCAGTTCGGAGCCCGACATCCGGCTTGATCTCACAACCCTAAGATCAGGACCTGAGCAGAAATTGAGAGTCAGATGCTTAACTGACTGAACCAACCAGGCACCCTGAATATTTCCCTAATTCTGCCTGAGAGAGGTCTCTGGCCCCCTCCCACCATATGAGAACACAGTTAGAAGTCCCCTGTTATGGACCAGGAAGAAGAGTTTCACCCAAATGCTGGTGGTTTGGTCTTAGACTCCCAGTCCCCAGAAGTATGAGAATGAAATTTCTGTTGTTCATGGCATTTTGTTATAGCGGTCCAAACAGACTAAGAGGGATTATTGATATGGATAGGCTTTGATCTATCATATTTCTATTGGGCTTTCGTCATTTGAAGCCCATAAGAATTGGGCTTATTCTTCATTTCTGTTTTCTTTCAGATTTACTGCTCTGCTTTTTATTCTTCTATTTTCTTCACTAGTTAACTGCTATACTGTACATGTCTATGTGTGTGTATCTGTGTGTGTGTTTTAGTGGTTACTGTAGGGTTGATATTTTACATCTTTAAATTATCATAGTCGATATTAAGCAATATTATACCTTCGTGTACAGCAGAAGAACCTGATAGTCATCCTTCCCATTTCCTTCCTCTTGGCCTTTGTACTACTGTTGTCAAGCATTTTGTGCATCATTATTACTTTTTCTTTAAACAATGATCTTTCTAAGAGATTGAACATAAGAAAAATTGTTTCCTATTGATGCATTTACCTGCCATTTCTGGTTTTCTACATCCCTTTGTGTAGATCCATATTCCCATCTGGTACCATTTTCCTTCTCCTTGATGTACTTCTTTTAATATTTCTTGTAGCATACCTGTGCTGGTGATGAATTCTTTTGATTTCCCATCCCTACAACCTTGGGCTCAGTGGGTTTGCTCAGGAGTCTCCTGATACCCAATGGAAAAATCCTTCCGCCAGGGAACAGAGTAATGTTTCCATTAAACTGGATGCTGAAATTGTTCCCTGACCATTTGGGGCTCAGTGGGTCACCAAAACAACAGATACAGAAGGGAGAACTGTATTTTCTAGAATTGTCAGTATTGATTCCTAAAGGGAGATTGGATTGTTGCTATATAAAGTGGGTGGGAAAGACTATCTAGAACCCAGGAGGTTTGCTGGGAGGCCCCTTAGTATTTCATTGTGTCCTAGTCCCGCTCAGTGCAAAGCTGAAGTAACCAAGTAGAGACAGGGCCACCAAGGACTCCAGCCCTACAGGAGTAAAGGTGTGAGTCATCCCAGCACATAAGAAACTCTAACTCTAACGTCTGGCATGCTGATAGAGGGTTAGGGAAATGTGCTACGGATGTGGAAGAAAGAACCTATGAATATCAACCTGGGTCTTATGACCAGCTATTGAATCAGTTACATTTTATGCTAATTAGTTTTTCATTTTCTCCAGCTACCTTATAGGAGGATTATTGATGATGGCTATTTTTTTAATCACATATGATATTTTATCCCTCCCCTCCATTTTGTCAATACATATCATATTATATATATGTATATTACATAGGTAGAATTACTGATAGAATTTTGTGCATCTGTTGTCATTTTAAGACTCTTTTCTCATTCTTCTTGCGTCAAGTGTGACCTGGAAATCCCTGCCAGGATATTTTCCCCAGATTTCTTTTATTAACATATAATATATTATTTATTTCAAGGGTACAGGTCTGTGATTCATCAGTCTGACACAATTCACAGCACTCACCATGGCACATACCCTCCCCAGTGTCCATTACCCAACCACCCCGTTCCTCTTACCCCCCTCCACTCCAGCAACCCTCAGTTTGTTTCCTGAGGTTAAGAGTCTCTTACGGTTTGTCTCCCTCTCTTGTTTCATTTTTCCCTCCCTTCCCCTATGATCCTCTGTCTCGTTTCTCAAATTCCTCATATCATTGAGATCATATGATAATTGTCTTTCTCTGGTTGACTTATTTTACTTAGCATAATATCCTCTAGTTTCATCCACATCATGGCAAACGGCAAGATTTAATTTTTGATGGCTGCGTAGTATTCCATTGTATATATACACCACATCTTCTTTATCCATTCATCTGCTGATGGACATCTAGGCTCTTTCCATAGTTTGGCTATTGTGGACATTGCTGCTATAAACACGGGGGTGCCGGTGCCCCTTCTCATCACTACATTCAAACGTTTTCTAATAAATAATTTCTCTCCCTAAGTCTAAGTCCACTTTTTACAAGAAATCCCCTGGAAGAGGAGAGCAGAGGCTTTCTGCCATCTTGCCACACATTTCACAGCAACTCTCCATCTTACTACTTAAGCAAGCTATCGACTCCCACACTCAGGTTTTTATAGCTTTGAGTTCAGGCATCACAAATGTTAGTGATATTTATCATTAATTATGTAGGCTAGAAGTAACAAACTAGGGGCCCGAGGGAGGGAGGTGAGCCGGGAAGCACAGGTGTGTGTCTTCCACATCAACTGTAATTATTCTACCGGTCCTTACCTCTCTCCAAACCTCCTCAGTTTCTATAGCTAACATCACTTCATCTCCTTCTCCCAAAACAAATCTTTGACAAAGGGGGTTCTGAGCCCAGTTCAACTTACCAAGACTTGAGGATGACATAACAAAATTAAAAATAGTATCCCTCTGTCTTGAGACTGCTGTAAGGAATAAATGAGTTAATACACGAAAGTGGTTAGAACGTTGCCCGACCCATCATGTGTGATCGGCATAGGCTAGTTTCTATCATTGTTATAATTATCGTTGTTATTATTAAATAATTTGGCTCTGCATCTTAAAGTAGCTGAGACCAACACTAGGAAAGAAGGAGACGAAATTGGCCTGGGGAAAGGGGGAATCATTTCTCTGCTATATCACTGATATTTTCTCAGCCATTAGAATCACATGTAAAATGCTATTTTTGCAGGACAAATCCAATCTGTGCCCCTCATATTCATAAGGATCTTATCTATGTGGTAGCTGTTTTTCTAAAAATACAAAAATCTAGGTTTTACGAAGTTAATCTGTTAATCTAAATGGAGAAAGACTCGCAACACAGATACCTCTTCCTTTCTTTTGGGCTGGAACGCAAACGCTATGTAGGAGATGAGCCAGCTTCGCGTGACCATGGAGCAGTGAGCATGAGGCCGGAAGTCACATTTTAAGGACATCTGAGAAGAAAGGTATCACCGTGGAGCTGCCCTTCGGGCTTTTGACTCCTACTTTTGTGATAGCCGATCTAAAAAGACAGAAGATGACTTTTGGTGAAGCCATTGTATGTTTGATTTTCTTTGGTTTGCCAAAGGTTCAAGCATAGGCAGAACATATGGCTATCTATATGAAAGGATTTAAGGAAAAACGAACAGATAATTTTGGATAAAACAAAATAATCTCTTCTACTTCCTTTAAATAGTGCAATAGAAATCATTCTTTTTTTATACATAAAGTTTTCATGTCCCCTTTAAAACTCAAAATTTGGAAATAACTATATCCATTGGAATATGTATGGACTATGTTCTCTTATTTTCTGTATTCTTGATATTCTGACATCCGGGGCCTCGCTGACCTGAGAGGGACTGGGCCTCCAAAAGCGAGCTGGTTCCTAGGGACAGTAAACATCTTGTGGAATGTGGCTTGGATATACTAAACAACCAATCCAGAGCCCATACCATCACCGTCTCCTTTTTGGGGGTCACCTTCATGGAGATGGGATGAATGTGTACTGCAGGTGTACAGAAATATTGGTTAGCCAAAGGGGTGGGCTGTGGCATAAGGCAGAAGCTTTTGTTGCTTTTGTTCTGGTCCTTTTTGTGAAATCTCTTCTCTACCAAATATTCCAAGTGCCAACCCTTTTGATCTTAATCCTGCTAATTCTGTTCATGTGTGAGAACTATGAGGGAAGTATTTATCAACTATGTCCTGCACCACAAGACCTGTGATCCCGTCACTTCATCTAAGGAAGCTTGAACTATTTGACAATCCCAGTGGAAACTAGGGGAGTGCAGAAGGTTGCAGTTCCTCCAGATGTATCCCCAAGTGGAGGTCTAATCAGCTATGGTGTGGGTGTGAGGGCAACAAAGCTAGCTTCTTTCAGCCATCTTGAAAGCAGACAGGGACTTTGCAATGCCAGCTGTGAGTTACCGGTAACATCAGATGGGAAGTGGAATCGTCTGGTGAAAGGAAAGTTCTGGAGCCATGCTGACCTGGTTTTGAGGCCTGACATTGCTGAACCAGCTTGAATGGGGCCCTCAGCTTCGCTAAGTTGGAGATCACCATAAAGGGCAAATGTATGGGCAGACCCTGCCTATTACTGTGCCTGGTATGGAGTATGTAATGAATCAATGGAAGCTGCCTTTTTTTTTTTTTAAAGTAGGCTCTATGGCCAGGGTGGAGCCCAATGCAGGGCTTGAACTCACGACCCTGACATCAAGAGTCAGATGCTTAACCAACTGAGCCGCCCAGGCATCCTGGAAGCTGCTACTTTTATCTCAAAAGTACATGCAATATAAGTCACCACTTTCTGGCCTTGGTTAATTGGGTAAATAAGGTTCCTTTATTTCTAGGCTTACTCAGGCTCCCGGGGTGAGTCAACCCAAGGGACAAAATTACCTAGAATGCCTCCCTCAATATTTATCCATTTTCAGGTGACTACCAGGCTTTTTCATCTTGCTTTGCATTACTTGCAAATGTCAAAAACCTCCTGGCCACTGAAGTAATAAAAACAGTAGCATGTATATTTCAAGATCCATATGTCATGGGTTAAAATATTAGATGCGACAGCTAGGGTCAGAATGAGGTTTTGCTGATGTCTTAATGGTATGCTAAGAAAACTCCAAAATGCGTGCCCCGTCCCCATCCTCTAACCATCAGAGAGGGCACTGGAAAGATTTTTATTAATAATACATGGGATGGCCTATCAGGCTGACCCCAGCGTCCTGCTGTCCGAAGTTCTTCCTAGGACAGGGAGGATATAAACAAGCCAACCGATAAAAACTGTAACCGGGGAGACCTTCACCATGGGAATATAATTTTGGGAGGAAAATTCCTATACGCCAGTTTAGCAGACTATTTTTAAGTTTGTTCCTGTGGCAAAAAGTCCATTTTTTATGTTAGTCTACAACCCCATCACCTCTCCTGAGCGTGGGCTCACTCCCATGAGCAACCAGATGAAGAGGGAAGACGTGTTCTCATATTGAGGGCCTGGCTGATTTTAGTTTGATTTGATTCTTTTTTTTCATTTAAGTGTGAGAGGATCATTACATAAGCAGTCGAGACCTATGAGAGGTGATAGCCACACAAATACTATATGAACTTAAACCTCGGAAAACCCACTGCACACGGACAAATGGCCAGATTATACCCTGATTCGTGTGCAGAGAAAAGGGCTACAATATGGGCTATTGGAGTGCTTTTCTTCTTGTTCTAAAGCTGCTTAATCCATGTAAAATATTGTCCCAATTTATTGCTGTTAAATCCCCTTACCCTTGCTGCCGCCGTAAGTGCTGTAAATGTATCCTTCTGCTAGAATCTCATGAAATCATTGCAAATCAAAATGACACAAATGGCTCAGAAATAAATGTAAAACCAAGGAAAAGAACGGTCTATATTGAACCTTAGTTGTATACTTTAAAACCTATCTTTTTGTGTTACGGTTTCTTCTCGAAGAAAAATGCTCTTCAAGGTCCACCTTTAAAGACGGTCGAGATATCGTGTATCTGAATTACAGGCCTCCTTGTGCTGCATGGTGACCAGAATACATTCTCTGTTGTCGAAGGAGGCCTCCGTGGCATATTAATTTCCTTTAGTCACTGATCTTCACTTGGAGCTGAGACTGTGGCAGGGCTGTGATAACGATCTGGAAGGCAGCAAGCAAAGGGATAAAATAGAGCAGAGCACACTGCTTGCTCAGGTTATGCTGAGGCCAAGTGTCTATAAATGGAATTAAGAGAGGAAATGATTTTGGACCAGATAGGGGAACGTGGACTTGAAGCCAAACTCATTCTTCAACTTAAATTCAGTCTTAAGCACCAGACAAACAGCCAGAGGCTTTATTTCCACTTACCCTACAGTTACCCCAGCACAAAAGCATCATAAGTGGTTGACCATCACTGACCATCGTGGCCGTCAGCAACTTCTTTAAAAGCCACGAGATAGAGAATGGGGCTTGAGCCCAGCTCATACACTTTGCAACTTTGTATTTACCTAATGCAATACTGTCCCTGTCCTCACAAGACTTCCCAAATGACCAAGTGAAGAGGGAGTAGGGTGAGGTGGGAAAGTGCACTGGCTTTAGAACTGCAGACCAGGTTCAAAGTCTCCAGGGCCCTTTGCTGTTCCTGGGCTTTGGTGAAGCCTTCCTTATCAGCAACACAGCAATAAAGATACTAAATTTCTAGGGTCGTTGGACGATGAAGGGGGATAGTTTATGGAAATCGTTGTGGACACAATAAACAGTGGTTGATGTTATCATGGTAACCCAACTGTGTTGATATTATGATCATCCCTTCCAAAATGTTCACCAGTGAGTAAGTGGAGTGCCCTCAATTCTTATCCCCCCAGCATCCTCCTCTTGACACTCTGAACTGCTTCTGCTCCCTGTGCTTCCCCAGAGAAAGTTTACCATGTGGGCCATCTCCCCTCTGCTGTTATCGATAATCTTGGGCCACTTGGTCCCCAAGGGAGAACACCTTGCTTTCCCTTGTCAGTCTTGTCCCCACCTTGGAATAGGTCCTTTCTCTTAATTGTCCACCACAGGGCAGACACCTGCCTTTGCCCTAATCATAGTTTGTTGGAAGTTCGGAAATAATGTATGGGAAGCAGAATTCAGACAGAAATTTACCAACACAGCCCAAGTGCTGAGCCATCCCCCCAGGTGCCTGGGCAGGTCCTTACAAAAAGAACTCCAGCCTGCTCCAGGTCTCAGAGTTCAAGCCCAAACCACTCCAGGCCCCAGAGAGGAGGGCACTTTCCCTCACTCCAATTTAAGACCTGCCTCTGAGTCCACTTTTCCTCCTACATGATTAACTCTACCTAGTGTGGTTCTTGTAGGAGAAAACCCACACCACACCACCCAGAGGAACATACTCTGGCCTTGGTCAAATAATAGTCTCACAATAACTGGGTGGAGAAGAGAACCTCAACTCAGTTGTGCCACAGAGACCCAGAACTTGTGCCTCCCCCTCTCCCAGCCTTTCCTGGGGTGTCAGACTTGCTGAGCCTCTAGGGTTGCCAAGCAGATGAAGTTACGCAACTGGAGCCCATGTCTGAGCCCTGAGATTCACTTCCAAGCTCCACTAGCTCACAGCACAGAGGTTGTGGGTGTCCTGTCTGCCCTTTCACTACTGGCTCAGGAACTGGACCAAAAGGAGCCTATAAGTCTGTAGAGAGCTGAAAGACCTGGAGAGGGGAGACACAGAGAAAGCAAGTGGGCCGGAGGAATGTGTGTGGCCACTCTGACACCTCCCCCAACCCCCACATATCTATATATACACAACCATATGCAGGTACATATGTGAATATATAGTATGTATATAATATTGACTATCACAGTCAATTGAGTATATATTTGAATATAGGTATGGAATATATACAATCGAATATGTGTACTTATATTAGTCAGGGTTCTCCAGGGAACAGAAACAACAGAACCGTGTATATATAGAGAGAGAGACAGAAAGAGAGAGAGAGAGAGAGAGAGACTTTTTTTTATAGGAATTGGCTCATGCAGTGGTGAAGGTCCAAACTCCCACAATCTGCCATCTGCAGACTGGAGATCCAGGAAAGCCAGTAGTGGCATTCAGTCCGAGTCTGAAAGCCTGACAGTTTTGGTGGGGGCAATGGTGCGAGTTCCTGTCTGAGTCTGAAGGCCCAAGAACCGGGGATGCTGGTGTCCAAGGGCAGGAGATGATGGATGTCTCAGCTCGAGCAGAGAGAGCAAATTCATCCTTCCTCCATCTTTTGTTCTAATCTCAACTGACGGGATGATACCCACCTGCTCTGGTGAGGATGATCTTCTTCGATCAGTCCACTGACGCACATGCTGATGTCTTCTGGAGACACCTTTCCAGACACCCCCAGAAATAATGGTTTATCATCTATCTGGATGTCCCTTAGCCCGGTCAGGTTGATACAGAAAATTAACCATCACATGTGATGTCAGTCCTGTGGTTTTGTTCCATTATATGATTCCATGTTCCTAGCAGACTCGTTCTAGTCTGTCTGTGTCTGTCTATCTTTCTCTCTGTCTTGCTGGCTCTTGAAGAAGGAAGCTGCCATGAACCCAACAGTCACAAGGAAATAAATTCTGCCGACCACTTAAGCAGCTTGGAAGCAGGTCCTTCCCCAGTCAAGCCTCCAGATGGCAGCCCTGACCAACATCTTGAATGCAGCCTTAGTGGACCCCCCCAGCTCTTCCTGGACTCCCGACCCAAAGAAATCTTGAAATTCTTTAAGCCTTTTAGTTTCCAGCAATTTCTTATACACCGTAGAGACCAACACAGTCAATAATTCTACCGAATTTTTTTTTTTCGATATTAAAGCCTCCAATCCTTTCAGTATGTCTGGATCCTCATGCCTTGAATGTTTCTTAGAAGCAGCACATAATAGAAAAAATATTAACTACCACATTATTCAATTGTATACATATGTTTATATATATGCATGTATATACCTCTATATGTATATGCATTTATGTGTGTGTGTATATATATATTCAATTGCTCTCTTTAAGTCTTTGGGTTTTACTCCATGCATCACCTCTTTTTTAAAAATTTTCAACTATTTTCTTTCTTTCTTCTACTTGTCTCCTAATCTCTCCTTTAAATAGAGCCACAATGTGAGACTTAATCAGTTTTTTTCCCCAGTAGGCTCCACACCCAACACGGGGCTGGAACTCATGACCCGGGGACCAAAAGTTGCAGGCTCTACCAACTGAGCCAGCCAGGCGCCCCAAGACTTAATCATTTTTATCTGTTTTCTTCTAACTTGTTTTCCTGTTAACAATTTTTTACATGCAAAGTGGCTGAGCCTTAATTCGATAGTTATCTGTTTTTTACTTACATAGCCTCCAAACACCTTTTTCCCATGGTCAGTGACCTTTTACAGAGAAACGTCCCCACCTTTGTTCTAAGTAAACACTAGACCATAGCACCAAACAATGCTGCCTGGCGACAGAATGCTGGGTAACATTCTTTGCAGTCCAGCCAACCTGGCAAGGAAAATGTTCAAGAGGGCTCTTTGTGTTGGAGCAAAGCAGCAGGATAGGATGAAGGCAAAAGTGGGAACACAGGCAGAAGCTTGCTGGCATCTGTGGGATTGATTCCTACAGGTTTAATATAGCTCACGCTAAGAGAGTACATGTTGTTGCAAAGTCAAGCACCACTAGAACTGACTGTTAAGATCGGTAACAGGAACTGAAGGCAAAGTGCTTGGAACAAATGTGTGGTTTTTCTCCAAGATAGGCTGGAAAGACATGCCCCGTCCAGATACTACAGTTCTGATGTGTGCCTACAACTATGTGGAAACACTGGGTAGAGCAGAATGCTGAAGGTTTTGTCATCAGAGTGAGAACGATTTGGATTCCAGTCCCAGCTATATCCCTGCTACCTTAGTTATTCTTGGCAAGGTCATGGGGGAGATTCCAGACACTGAGTCAGTCTGCTGAGAGATGTAATGGGGCAGACAAAATGTCCAGCACTTCATATGGACATAATTGATCCCAATTGCGAACTACATCCAAATAAGACCAGTCCTATCTGGGGTCATAAGGCAGTACATTTTACCTAGGAAGACTACTTTGTTCCAAGTGTCCAAAGACTATAGTTAATTAAAACAACGGTAGTACTATTTCCAGCACGTGTGTGTGTGTTTGGAGAGGGTAGACTGGGGGTGTTCCCCGCACCACCAGGAAATTCTTGGATACCAGCTGGGTGTACTACAACTCAACTCGATTCTGACACTGTCTACCAGGAGCTACTGTCAGACTCCACAGGTTAAGGGCTCAGTCAAATAAGACTGCCCTGCCATCACCTCCCCCCCCCACCCCTAGCTCCCTACATTAAGGGATCAATCACAGGTCCAGAAGGGAAATATTTCCAAATAAATGGCCTTACTTTGTTAATGTACTGGAAAATTCAATAGAGTCAAGATGCCAATAATCATCAATTGATCTATACACTCAATGTGATTCCAGTAAAAAAAAAAAAAAAAAAAAAAAAAAAATCCTAGCAGATTTGCGTGTGTGTGTGGAAACAGGCAAACTTAACCTAAAATTTGCATGAAACATCAAAGGAACAACAATCGCCAAAACTATTTTGTAGAAGAACAAAAGAACACACATTATCAGATTTTATGACATATAGTTATCAAGGTAGTGTGATTTTTACATAAGGATGTACGTATAGTTCAATGAAATAGAAAATGCAATTCAGAAATAGACCCACACAAATATGGTCAACTTATTTTTGACAGAGGTACAAAGATAATTCAACAGAGAAAGGATAGTCTTCTTAACAAATGGCCCTAAAGCAATTGGTCATCTCTAAACCTCACATCTTATACAAAATTTCACTTAGACTTTATATTTAAGACTATTTTTTTAATTATAAGCTTTTAGAAGAAAACAAAGGAAAAGTTTTTATGTAAAATCTTAGGTCAGGCAGAGTTCTTTGATATAACAACAGAAAACATAATCTGTAAAAGTGAAAAGATCATGCGGAAACTATCAAGATTTAAAAATGAAAACATTTTCCTCTCTGAAGGACAATGGCAAGAGAATGAAAACACAAACCATCAAACCAGGTCAAATATCTTCAAATCTCATATTCATCAAAGGACGTGGATCCAAGATTTATTAAGAACACTCAAAGCTTAACAAATAACCCAATTTATTTTATTTTATTTTTTATTGAGATTTATTTTTATTTATTTTAGAAAAGGGGGGCAGAGGGAGAGAGAGTCTTCAGGAGACTCTGCATGGAGCACTGAGCCCCAATGTGGAGCTTGATCTCACGATCCTGAGATCACGACCTGAGCTGAAACCAAGGGTGGGTCACTCAACCAACTGTACCACCCAGGAGCCCCACAAATAACCCAGTTTAAAGATGGCATCTGACTAGATACTTCCTAAAGTGTAGTCATATCAACCAAGTGCATGAAAAGATGTTCAACCCCATTACTCCTCAAGGAAAGGCAAATTAAAGCCGTGATGGGCTACCACGACATGTCTGTAAAAATGACTAAAACAAAAATAAATGTATAAAGCTTGCAATTCCAAGTGATGGTTAGGAAGCAGAGCAACTAAAACTTCCAGGCATTGCTGGTGGGAAATGGCCAATCATTCCAGGAAAGGGTTTGATGGTTTTTTAAACAACAAAACGTACCCTTATAGTCTGACCCAGCAATCCCGCTCCTAAGTACTTAACCTAGATAAATGAAAACACAGGTTCTCACAAAAGCCTGTCAATGAATGTTTACGGAAGCTTTCTTCATAATCACTCCAGGCAGGCAACAACCTCAGTGTCCTTCGGTGGTGAATGGATTCATAAAACAGGTGATCCAAACAGCGGATTACTATTCACCATAAAAAGATACCAGCTATGCAGATGAATCACAAATGCATCGTGCTGAGTAAAAGAAGTCGGGCTCGGGGCTACATGTTATATTGCTCCCTTTCTATTACATTCTGGAAAGGACAGAGCTACAAGGATGGAGATCAGTGGCTGAACGGACTCACGACTGGGGGAGGGTTTGACTACAAAGGAGTAGCAGGAGAGGATTTTGGAAGCGAGGGGACTGGTCTGGATGCTAATGGTGGTCATAGTTGAATTGATGTATGTGTTGAAACTCAATGAACTGTACTCTCAGAAAGTTAATTGTACAGTATGCAAATTAAAAAAAATAGAGAAGACGAACCTTGGATTATAAAGAACCTCAAGGAAATCATGAGTATAAAACAGAAGATGGTGGCTGCTTTCTGAGTGGAGGGGAGTTGTATTGGGGATGTACTATGTGGAGGAGATTTTAAGGTGACTGGCCACCTTTTATTTCTTTACCTTATAATCATTCACTAGGCTATTTACTCGTATGGTTTTCTGGATATATATGTTAACAACAAAAATGTATGTAGATATTGAGCCAAAAAAATTTCAATAGGATTTTATGTAAAATTTTTCGAGAAAGTGAGTTCTAAGGACTGGTAATGTCCGTTTCTTAAGCTGGATGATAAGTATTTAAGTATTCATATTGTTAATATAGTTTAAACTCTATATACATTATCAGTATAGTTTATACTCAACACATATGTTTTAGATACTCTTTTGTATGTATGATCTAGGTCCCAGTGGGGTGGGGGGGAACCCTTTAAATTACACATTATCCAGGCCATTTTCAAATACACTGAACACCTATGTATTACTTATAAAACTAACATTTTCTTCTTCTTTTTTTTAAATATTGTTTTTATTTATTTGACAGAGAGAAAAATCACAAGTAGGCAGAGAGGCAGGCAGAGGGAGAAGGGGAAACAGGCTCCCCGCTGAGCCGAGAGCCCAATGCAGGGCTCGATCCCAGGACCCCGAGATCATGACCTGAGCTGAAGGCAGAGGCTTAACCCCCTGAGCCACCCAGGCGCCCTAAAGTAACATTTTCTTAAACACCTATGTTATACCCAGTATGTGCAGGACATTTGGAGGTACACAAGAGAAGTACAAAGTATTACTTGGCTATTTTACATTGAGAATGTATTCATGTATCATTCATGTATTATTCATGTAAAAAGATAAGTTGAATTAAAAGTCAGAAAACTATAAAGCTTGTTTCTTGCTTCAGACAATTAGAATCTTAATTTAGGAGATGAGAACGCAAATGGAAAGGCCTTGGAGAGTGCTAGACTGATCTTCTGGACAATGAGTGTGTAAATAAGTATGCCATGGGGCAAGGGTGTGCCCTTTGGGGGAGAACTGATACACATTTGTTGTAACCCAGACTACGTGGACATTCACCCCAGCCAAACGTAAAGGAAAGTTCATAAGACTTTTCAGCACCTTCATTCCAGGAGAACATATAAGCACTTGAGCAACGTATTTTAAATTGCAATTCTACAGGAACCACAAGCTATCGGAAACAGAAATTTATTTCACAGGCAGCTTTTCAGGGTTGTACCTCTTTCAAATGGCAGAGCACACCTACTTACTTATTTAGCATAAAGAAGCTAAAGGAAGGAAGACTCCAATTTCTCTATTCTGTTATAATTCATTACATTTTATTACCTAGTTCATCTGCCTTCTGACTATGTCCCATAATCCTGATACCTTAACATTCTTCTATTCCTTTGCTGTTCGTTTAGAAACGGAGCAGCCAAGGATGATTAGCTTAATCTCGATTTAGAAGAGTTGGTGGATTTTTTGCAGGACCCTTTTGGGGAGCACTAGTGATGACCCCCATGGGGATTTCTGCACTTCCTGAACCTCTTTGTTGAAGTTGGTATAATTAGGGGGCCATAGCATGGAGCGTCCAAGCTGGGACACTTTCAAAAAGGAGCGTCACTGGTAATTACTTGACAATAATGTGTGTAAACGGGGTCTGTCCTGGACAAACAGGGACATACGTCATCCTAGTCATAACCACACTGGAATGGACAAAGGAGAGCCACCAGAAGAACGCAGGTAACTGAAATCGTGGTGCATGAGGAATGCAGACAGAGGCCGTGCCCATGTGGTTGGAGACATGGGGGCCGAGGTGCAATGACCATGAGGCAGGGCTTCATGCACTGGATGAGCAACCGAGCTGGATGACCTCCATGAGCCTGATTCCTGTCACTGATGGAAAAGCACTGCCCCATCAAGGTTGTGATTGTGGGTGGTATGCGAGAGTCTCTGCTTTGTGGTGCGAGACTGTGTGACGGTGTGAGGGGCCGTGGCAGAAGTGGATTTGGTCAACGCCCCTCCTTCTTTGCACGCTTTCTGGATACTGCTGTATTTTTTTATGGGGATGCTGATTTTTTTATAGAGTGTGCTTACTGCTTGCCTTTCTTGAGTAGGCATAGAATCTGTTATTATTTCTAGAGGGTTCAACATGACTTGTCTTTCCTGAGTCGTAAGTGTTTATAAAGTTATACCCATGGGTCATGAGCACATGTCTGCTGGTGAGATGAGATTCACAAAGGGGGAAATGGAGGGAACAGAGGGCCCCAGAAGGTGCTGGGAGAAGAAATGGATCGTATACAGTGAGATAGAAGCAGAAAGGTCTCAGGAACCCACGTACCTAAATATGTAGCAATGACGTCCTCACCCTTTCCTTATCACATCTTTGCCTACTGGTCTTCCATGATAGCATTACTGTAATCACCGCCACCAGTAAAATGGATAGTATACACCTACCTAATGTTCTTTCATTCATCAACAATACACATTTATGGATCCCTACTCTGTGCCATGCTAGATGCTAGGTGTAGAATGGGGGGCAGGACAGGCAGGCTCAAAGCCTTCATTGGGGACGAGAACAACTATAAACCAACACAAACAGTGGAATTAAAGTCAGAAGGTGACGGATGTGTGCCGTGCAACCGAAAAGTTCAATCCATGTTTATTGAGGGTTTACTCTATGTCTAGCATTGATTTACATGCTCTATGGGTATTAGTCGATCTAATCCCCTCAGCACTTGGATGCTGCTAGTGACAATATTATCATCCCCATTTTATAGGTGAGAAGACCAAGGCACAGAAAGGAAGGTGAGGTCACTGTCCAGGGCCACGTGCCAGTAAGTGGTAAAACTAAAATTTAAATACAGACCATCTAATTGTGAAGCCACATCCTATGCATTTCGTAACATGGATTTCTGCAGGGCTACGTGCACCAGAGGTCCATATAAGGGTGTCAGGTGCTGGGTGGACTAAGGCTGGGATGAAGAGCCTGTGTTGAGTAGAGCGGTCAAGGAAGACCTCTCAGAGCTCTGAAATGCCTTCAGTTAAAACCCAAGTAGGGCACCTGGGTGGCTCAGTTGGTTAAGCGACTGCCTTCGGCTCAGGTCATGATCCCAGAATGCCGGGATCAAGTCCTGCATCGGGCTCCCAGCTCCACGGGGAGTCTGCTTCTCCCTCTGACCTTCTCCCCTCTCATGCTCTCCCTCTCTCTCTCAATTAAATAAATAAAATATTTAGTTAAAAAAAAAAAAACCCAAGTAATGAGAAGTCAAGTCTCATCATCAGATATGTAGAAACTGAGGGTAGAATTTTCCAAGCCCAGAAATCAGCTAGTACAAGGATCTGAAGGCAGAAATGAGCTTGAGTTTTTCGAGTGACAGGAAGGGAACAGTGGGGTGGTCACGATGGTCATGAACAAGGAATCCCAATGTAAAGCAGAAAAATCTGGTTTACTATCAGAATCAGTTTCTTGGTCTATAAAAAGGAAATGACACCCCCAACCTTACCCACTTGTTATAGAACGAAAGCAATAGCATTGTCACAATCGCGGCTATAAATACCACATCCACAGTAAACAGAGCCTGGCTCTCTTGCCTTTTCCCATAAGAACATGTCCGTGTTACGGGTTAATTTTGAACTGAGCAGCTACTGTCTACCACGCACAGCGCACACACCATCCCAGTCATCACATCTGGCCTGGAAGGGACCTACCACCCCCATTCTGTTGATGAGAAACTCAAGCTCTCAGGGGGTAATACCACCGACCTCAGCTGTGGTTCTAACCCAGTCCTGCCTGACTTCAAAGCACAAGGCGTCTCTTCTACCCTCCTTTGTCAGTTGCAAACGCATCCGAAGCCGGCAGGGAAGGGTGTCTGGTCTCTATTAGAGTATCGCCTACAGACGCAGACGCGGTGCAACAAATCTTTCGGCGGGTGCTCTGATGAAGACGATGATGGCTTTGAAGCGATGACGATGATGTAGAACAGACGGACGCCTTCAGCTGCGCTCCTGTCCTCGTGTGTCCAAACGCGCCTGACAAAAGGACGCTCTTCCTCTGCTCGGAGGCTGTGCGGGCTTGGCCTGAGAGAATCAAGAATAAAGCTGATTGCAAACTTGGTGCCTAACAGAGAAAATAAAGACATCATTTACTGACTGATTTGGACTAAGAAAAGATGTATTTACTTGCAGTTTATTATGTTGAATGTGACAGGCATACATTTGCGCTTTTTATTGAATGATGACTTACTACATACAGGAATTGGTGCAATTTGTAATGCAGATTATGTTTTTAAACAAAAAAGGGTGCAAATACACTGATGACTGTCACATGACTTGCTCTGCACTTCTCAAAAAGTGGCTTGAGCGTGGGCGGGACGACAAATATACCCTCAATGCACAAATGTAATTTCCAAAGAAGATGATTCTGGGCAGCTTCCAAGTCAGTCGGGCAGATTTAGACAGAAGAAATCCATAGCTAAGAAAAGCTAAGTGTCTTAAAATAGCAGGAACTGGAGTAGGATCATTTGAATCACTCCCATTAACTGCTGAGATGCCTCCAGACAGAGCAAGAAGAGCCCCGGCTCAAATCAGGCTGCGGGAGGAAAGCACGTGTTGAATCTCGGGAAGATTCCCGAACTGAAGCACCCGGGAGTCACATTTTGCTTCCCAGGATGGGAGGTGAGGGCAGGAGGGGAGACGAGGGGATCTCTGCTCTTCGGTGAAATGTAATCAAAGGCGAGTGGAGCCCACGGCTTATTTTTCTGAGTAATGAGATTTGTGACCTCATCAGCTTCTAGGCACTGAGCCAAATCTTGTCTCATGATCTGTGATCCGTTTGTGCATCCTCGAGGTGGTGGACGTGGGCTTTCCACTTCAAGTGCATTTGTGAACTTACCCTGGGCAGGATTCAGTCTATTTTCCTCCCCATAATCAACCATCGTGTTCATTTCCCTCAACATGCCACGGTGCAAACAATCTGAGGTTCTTTTTGATGGAGGCAAGTCCCATTCATCGCTTGTCTTCATTGGACAGTTTGGGCTGCGTCGCCGACTTTATCCGGAATCCACCCATTAAGAATGAGCGTTCATTCATGCTAATAACTTTCATTTCAGCGGCTCGTGAGTAATAGTCGAGAGAATGTATGACTAAAGGTGCAACCCATGCAAAGATTTGAAAATAAGTGGAAACTTTTTTTTTTTTTTTAATTTCAAGACTTTTACTTGCCTTGAGGGGAAGGCAAAGCAGGGCATGACATAATTCTCAAATTGTGTTTCACGGCTTTCTCATCGTTTAAAATTGGAGCTTTTTTTGTGTAACAGACATGCTGTAGCTTGCACAACATGACATGTCAAAATGGTTTCTTCTCTCAGAATCTTGGAGCTTCCCAATGCAGTTCTGCAATGGAGATTTGGACACCCATCTCCCCCACTTGGTAATTTACCTCCAGGCAATTTTCCCTCCCCATGATGGGCAAACCCTGTAGCTCACACATGCTGGAAAGCCATGCCCCTCCTGTGAGAGCAAATGCAACGCCCCCGTCTACATTTCAAAGAAAAGTTCAGCTTGCCAGCTCTCGTCAAAAGTTAACACAGACAGCAATCCCATTTAAGACTGGTCGCAGCAGCATTGGAAGCTGGAGCAATTTGGGTCTACACTGCAGATCCCCTGCTCCCAGCAAATGCATGAGGCAAAGGCTTGCAGGGCCAGCAGGGGCTGGCGCCTTCGTCTCCTAGGTGGTCAGGCCTCGGGTCTGTTTTTAGGCAGCGATCACGGATTTCCTTGCCTTGCCTTCCACAGATCTGCTTTTTCCTCCCCTGATTACCGAAAGGAGGCCCTTTGTGCTAATGAAGATCAGTGGGGGTGGGGGAAGGCCTCTTTGTTCTCAAAGACTCCGGACTCCTGAGTGCTACTGCTCCCCCTCACCTTAGAAGCTGGCGTTAGGTTTGATCAATGGTATTTGGCTTATTTTGTTGTGTTTCAATTTCCAGGCAGGAAGGGAAGTAGGCAAAAGGGAACAGCAAAAACCTACACCCCCTGCCCCCTCCAGCCACCCATGCTGACCACTCCTCAACCCCACCGTAGCCCCAGATCCATGCAGGCTAAATCTCGGGGGCTGGCAGGCTGGCGGGGTGGGCGGCAGTGAGGAGGAAGAGAAGAGGGCAGAGAAGGTCCCTCTTGTCCTTGTCCAGAAGTAAAGAAGTGGCATCAGGTCGAGTTCCATTCCTCCTCCGGCATGAACGCTATTTTGGTCGTGCTCTTGTATAACCTACATTGGTTGACTACGGCTGCCATGACAAAGGAGCACCCAGTGGGGGGCTTACACAGCAGAAATGGATTGTCTTATTGTGTTGGAACTGGAAGTGTCAGTAAGGCTGGGTCTGAGGGCGGTGAAGGAGAATCTGCCCAAACCCCTGTCCTAGTTTTTGGTGGTTTGTTGGCTATCTTTGGTCGTCCCTGGCTTGTAGACACATCAGCCAAAATCTGCCTTCATTTTCATGTGGGGTTCTCCCTGTGTGTGCGTGACCGGGTCCAGATTTCCCCTTTTTATGAGAACACTAGTTGTATTCCATGAGGACCCACCCCAGTGACCTCATTTTAACTCGATTATCTCTGTAACGACTTTTTCTGAGTCAGGTCACATTTGATGAGGTATTGGGGGTTAGGACTCCAACAGATCTTTTGTTGGTGGGGAGCATAGCTCAACCCAGACCAGGGCCAGGGTTTAATGTCTTTTCTGATTCCAGTATCCGCGCATGTGCAACCTCTAGCCCGTTACTGGTCATGCTTTTTCCAAATCTGCTGTTGCTGCTTGTGTCCCTGGAGTGCGATTATGGATGTTCTTGACATTCTCTGAATCCGGGATGACACTGGAAAGTGCAAAGCTTTCCTTGCTCCCAGCTTTGAACTCTGCAGGCTGCTCACTAAAGAGAAGTGACTATTTACTTGACACAAGTCTTGAGGGCCAGGACCCATAAGGGAAGGAGGGAGATACTCAGCTGATGTTGGTTTTGAGTTTCCCACGGTAGCTACCTTATCTTCAGGGACAGAAGCCTCCTTCACTCCCAGATCTGCCACACATACCTATACACACCCTTTCAACCTGTATTTGAGGGGGATGTGTGAGTCAGTCAGTCAATCAATGTCTGTCCTGGGATCAGAGCTCACTTCCTGTGTCTCAGGTTTGCAGGTGGAACTCTTCCCTGCGACGTTCTAGATTCTGGACCCAGCCAGCTTGCCTCAAAGTTGAGCGGATGCTCTAGGCCAGCTGTATTTTCTCTCTGGGTCACAAGGGCCTACTAGATCCTTTCACACATATTTTTTTCTTCTGGAATTGATTCTTTTCCTGCATGGGTTTAACCAGGTCCTACCTACAAGTGGGCTCTGTGTCCTGTCCCCATTTTTTTTAAGTAGACCCCACACCCAGTATGAAGCCCAATGCAGGCCTTGAACTCATGACCCTGAGATCAAGATCTGAGCTGAGATCAAAGTTGGACACTCAACTGAGGGAGCCACCCAGGCGCCCCTGTTCCCATTTTAATTCCGCACGTTGGCATTCTCTCCAGTCATTCTATCCCTCAGAGAGCCTATGGGGTAGGGGAGGTGGCCAGGAATGGTTGTCTTGCCTTTCTCACAGGATACCTGGCCAGAATGTGTGGCCCTCACAGTAGCCCTCTTGAATTATTGGCTACTTCCATTTTACAAATGAAGGGACAATGGTGAGGTTCAGTGAGGATGCAGAGTCAGGAAGAGATACATCTAAGATGTGAATGTAGGATTCCTGATTCAGAATCCAGTGTTTTGGCTGATATCCTGGGAGTAATGTCCATGAAAACGTGACACTCAGAGCTCCTGCTGTAGGAAGCATACCGGACTGATGGTCGCAAGCGCTGGCTCCATGTTGACCTTGCGTTCATGCTCACACATGCTTCCCCTGGGTCACTCCAGGCAATGACCCAGCTCACCAGAGTCCTGAAGTAGCCTAGTGAGAGATGGGGTGGGGTAGGGGGGGTGATCCTTCTGGCTACTTTAGCTTGCAGACTCCAGAGCTGCCTGACCAAGATTTTCTTAGAACGGTACTGCACACAGCCTGAGCTTCTCCTCAGCCAGCTCGTCTACCTTTCTCCTCTCCTTCAGAGAGTTCAGCCCTGTATCGTGTTTTGCAGACTTTCCCTGCCTCCCTTAGCTCTTGCTTCTTTTTCCCACACAGACATTAAGCCCAATAAACCTCTTGCATGTCTCATTTTGTCTTGTGAGCTACTCCTCAGAGGTCCTAAACGAACATGCCAGGCCTCCCCACTCCCCTTGTGAAATGATGAGTTCTGATGTCAATACATAACCTGTAAGAATATCTTTCATGGACTCCATGTTTTCAAGGCTTACATGAGGAGGGAGAAGGGAGGAGGAATAAAAATGTCAAAGAATGAAAGCAGTAAGGGGGAGGGAGGCTGAATGTCTCTATACCGTGGTCCTTGCCTCCAAGATAGGACTACTGTACATGGAACACTAGGGAGATACAAGACAGCTGTATCATGACCAAATTATCAACAGCCAGCTTACAAGTGGAATACTGTGAGTACTACAGAAATCAAAAGATAACTGTTAAGAACCCTGGAGTCTTCAAGAAAGATAAGTTGTCATGGAAAAGAGAGAATGCTGGAAAGTGGGCTTTGAGGGCTGAGTACGATCTTTATAATTGCCACATATGTGGAGGGCATCCCACATGGGGGAAACATTGTGTGTGGAGCCAACACGACCATCCTGGGAAACAGATGAGCTGCATGAATTTCGGCATTTTTTTTTTAAGGTTAATACGCCTCTCTGGGCCCAAGTTTTCTCATGTATAAAATGAGAGATAATAATATTATCTGCTTCCCAGGGCTTTTATATGGGTTAAAGAGTTAATATTTTTAAAGCATTTAGAACAGCTCTTGGGAAGAACACATACAATTTAAGTGTTTGTTAAATAAATTGGTGGAGATGAATTCAACACGATTCCAAACTTTAAAATGTGAGTGATTGAAAGGGTGTTGGTGCCATTGACAAAGACAGAAGAAAGAACAGATGTGGCTTGGTTGGCTACAGGACACAGAATTTTTGGGTAAGACTGGATGGGGGAAGGAGATCTGAAGTGAAACTGTTGACAAAGGTAAGCTCTGGGATCCAGATTTCAGATTCATTGATGTTAGTTGTGGAGCTGAACTGAGAGTCCAAAACTCATGACTGAACCACAGAAGGCCATCTCCATGCTGGCTGGAAGGAGTTCCTCAGAGCTGGTCCCCATTCCTGGTCTCGCTCTGGGGACACAGAGTAGTCCAGTGGCTACTAAGCCTGTGATCCGTGTGATACCTTTGTTAATATGTAAAGGAATCCAGCAGGTATGGAAACGACTAATAACTAACTAATAGTTCATTTAGTTTTTGAAGTTCTCCATCCGTATTTCCCGATTTTTTTCTCAAGCAAGTCTCCCTGTGGAAAACCTGCACGAAAGGGGTGGTGATATTTAATTCACTCCTACCCAGCCACACCACAGCCTGGGTTGGCTTATTATGGTATTTCACAGGCATTCAGACAAAACAGAAAATATTTTAAGCATAACGAGGAACCTGGCTTCTTGCTCGATATCCTCCGGTTTCAAACAAGACATTTTTAGACTTCTTTTGACTGCAGTGTTGAGCCACATGTCACAACATCACACAGATACCTAAACCTGAAATCATTACTAAGCGTAGGGCACTTCATTATCTTCTTTTCCCTAATCCATTCTAATCAATTTTATTTATTGTAAAGAGTGCCCTCTACCCCCCCAACTAAACCCATTTTGTGACCGCTGACAGGTCCTGACCTGCCGTTTGAGAAACAGTGGCTCAGCCTACGTGACCATCCACGGCAGCCTGAGCCCTAGGAAGCCAGCAGAAACCCAGCCTCTCAGGCGAGTAGTTGAAGGTCAAGGCACACTTGCTTCTCTGCTGAGTTTCACCTTGAGTCCAACGTAGCCATCAGGTTCTTGTTTTGTCTCTTACACTCCAGTTCTAATACTGGATCGTGATTTGAGGCCCCAGGGCAAAACCCTCTTTTGTGTTTTATCTCTCCTCCACTGAAGTCTTGCTTCTGAACTCCCAGCCGGGTGGTTGTGCCCGTGCATGTTCGTGGACTTCCCCGACTCTGACTTCAGTCTTCAGGTAGCCAACCATGGCAGCCTACAAAGAGGAGGCCATCATTGGCCATTGAATAAATGCAGGTACGGTTATGGCCACTGCTTACCACAGAGTCAGCACGGTACTAACTTTCTATTTCCCAGGACTTCTTCTTAAGCCCATGATAGGCCTGTCAAAGTGTCTCATTTCCCTCTGTAGCCCTCCTCAAGTTGAACAACTCCAGCTCTACCATGGTGGGGAGGCCTGGCTAGGAGTCTGAAGCCCATCAGAATGGGGGCTCTGGAGTGGGAGGGCTTGAATGACAGCAGGGGCCCAGAGCGTCTGAGATGGAAAGTCAGGGGCAGCAGAGGAAAAGGCTGCGGCCCATGAGAAGCTTCCGGGAGGAATGGAGGCCTGGTAATGGGTCCCTCAGACTTGGCCCTTAGTCCCGACTCTTTCACTTCCAGCTCCAGACCTCACTTTCCTACACCTGAGCCTTTCGAGTCCTGTTACCCACCTAATGAACAGGGTTGCTGGAGGGACAAAGCAGAATAGCAGTTAACGCAGGGAGCAATTCTTATATTTCAGTTTTGCTTCCAGCTAAGTTTGGTAACATTTTAAGTACAGAGTTTTTAGACTGGCGGTGACCAGCCTTAGGCAGATTCTGGTATCCTCTTTCCTCCCGTTTTTAGTATTCCCCTCCCTTTCCACCTCCTACTCCCCTAAAAAAAGGAATCTACGCTAATTATTTCTGCTGAGGTAAGTGGTGGTAACCACCAGGAGAGCTTCCCTATCCTGTGAATGTTGACGTTTCAAGAGAAGACTGAGACTAAAGGTCTTCCTGACACAACTGAGCAAATTGCTACTCATTGAATTCCAGGGATTATGTGAAGGTGGAGAGTATTTTGGCCATGAGAGTCTCATTGGTACCTCTTAAAACATTGGGGTAATTGAGGTAGAATTCAGGTTGAGAAGTTGGCACAACTCATGGCCTCTGTTTATACACTTAACCTCACCCCGGTGCTTTATAATATAAACAGACTTAAACTATTTTTCACCTTTGCCCAAAGATGCGGATTTTTCAAGTTCTCAGAGAAAACCCTGTGAAATTAATAGCTGTTTCACCATGAAACACCAACATGTCATTGTATAATTTAATACAACTCATTCTAATTATCAATTCATTTACCCCCACACACACAACTCTGTCTTTCATCTCTCAAACTAACTCTTACAATACTATTTTTCCAGGAATGTATAGTATCATATGTGAAAAATCTGGGTAAGGTATGTGTAACTTAAAAGTGGATTAGGTAGTCTTATATCACACTCTTCTGTTTACACCTCTCCCAAGATGGTGTATATGTGTGTATTTGTGTGTAATGTGTGTGTGTGTATATATATGTGTGTGTATGTATGTGTGTGTGTGTGTGTGTGTGTGTGTATGTCTGTGTGTGTGTGTGTATATATATATATATATATATATATATATATATATATATATATAATCTGGATAGGTTTATAATATTCAGACATATGATTATAAATATTCAGAAGGCAATTCATACATAAATGAATAATTTAAGTTCCTTAGCCTCACCCGATCTGTTTATAGAATTCCCTTTCTGTCCCAATTGAGCATCACCTCAAAGTTCTTCTCAAACACCTTCTCTCAGCTAGCATTCCAAATATGCCTAATGTAACCGATAAAGTTTATAGAACTGCCTTTGTTTCCTACTGTTGTGTAACAATTGACCAGAAACTTAATGGCTTAAATGAAGCAAATTTTATTATCCTATAATTCCAGAGGTCAGGAATCTTAAGACCAAAGTGTCACAGGGCTGTGTTCCCTCTGGAATCTTTAGTGGGAGAGTCCACTTCCCTGATTTCTGTAGCCTCCAGCAGCTGCTTGCCTTCCTCAGAACCAGCAACTGAGCATCTTCAAATCTCCCTCTGAGGACGCCTGGGGGGCTCAGTTGCTTGAGCAACTGCCTTCAGCTCAGGTCATGACCCAGGAGTCCCAGAATCGAGTCCCGCATCAGGGTCCCAGCTCCCCCATGGAGTCTGCTTCTCCCTCTGACCTTCTCCCCTCTCATGCTCTCTCTCAGGATCGCTCTCAAATAAATAAATAAATAAATAAATAAATAAATAAATAAATAAAATCTTTTAAAAAAGCTTCCTCCGACTTCGTTTCCATCATCGCATCTCCTCTGACTTTGACCTTCTTGCCTCTCCCTTACACTTGTGATTATATTGGGCCCATTTGGAGAATCCAGGATAATCTCTACTTCTCAAAATCCCAAACTTACTCACATTTGCAAAGTCCCTTTTGCCATATAAGGTGACAGGTTCCAAGAGTTAGCACATGGACATTTTGGAGGCCCACAAGTACCAAAGAAAAGATTATAATGTAATAATTTTCTGTACATCAAACTATGCCTTGCAAATGGAATGAATGGAGTTTGTTCACAGTAACATGCATGCTTGTCCTAATTTTCTGGGTGCCATGCTCTCAATGACGTTACCCCCGAAACCAAATCTATACCAGACCCCAGAGGATGAGTACAGGAGACTGTAAACAGGCCTCCAAGGTTGAAAAGTTTTAACAACAAAACATGAAAGTTTAAAATTACTTAAAAGTTATTAGTATTTTAGTTCCTTAACATAGTTTTTTTAAAGTGTTAGGCCTTCCAAGCTTAGGATGAATGGGCATTGACGTATTTATATTCTCCTTGTTTAAAGAAACCACTAAAATCGTATATTTAAAATCAGTTATTCTTTATTACATCATTGATTTAACCAGCCAGTGTTCACTAAGCCCCTGAAACATGCCAGGTACTACACTGGGCACTGGAGCCTAAGGCTGAACAAGACTGAAATGGTCTTTGACCTCAGAAGCTTACAGTCTGGTGGAGGTAGGAAAAGTAAGGAAGTCATTATAATACTGTGTAGTAAGTGTATGAAAGGAATGTTTTTCACTATTATCCAGTTTTACCTGCCTCTTAGAACAAGGACTGTCCCTTTCATATTGCCATCTCATTTCTGGGTGTAAGGACCCTATCACCTGTTGGGAAGAATTTATGAGTATCCCAACCTCTTAATAAATGGAGGGGAGCAGTGACTGCCCCTATATTTCAGGCAGAAAACAATGAACTATGGAACTATTATAGTGGAAGCTGTCAAGGACAAGATGAACAACTGACATGGCTTTCCCATTTGGGGATACTGTGGTATGCCCAAGAAGGACATTCATTGGTTCAGCTTCAACAAGAATCTCAGGTGCTATTCTCTATCATTAGCAATTCTCCTGTTGCTGATCTCACTTCTCTGTCTTTGTCCCGCCTGATCAGACCTCTCATTCCCAGCTCCCACCTCTTCTAGGGCCATGCCCATCCTCCACCCCACTCCTGCTCCTCACCCCAAGGTACACTCCATTCATATGTAGCTGGTGGAGAGGCAATGCTTCATTTTTCTTTTATCTTCTATTTCTATTTTTATGGTCTAAACTCTGTTCTCTGATTCCCTCAGGATGTCTTTTCAAATATTCAAAAGCCTGTTTAGAGTTTAAAAAAAAGGAAAGAAAGAAATACCGAACATTGACTGTTTCCTGCTTTTTAAATTCCTGCTTTAACAAATCCTACTTTTCCTCCAGGCAAAGTAAATGCCTTTGACAAATGTAAGTCACGCAAGCACTAGAATGCTGGGGAAAGAAAGACACAAACACTGATATTTCAAGATATTATCATGCAATTAGTGTTATGGCAGAGGAAGTTCAGGATGCTGAATGGCTGATTACCAATAAGATTATGCAGGGTCCACAGGAACATTAAGACAATTGGACTGTCCACTGGTTTTAAGCAGGAGGAGGTTATCATAAGATTCCGGTTTGACAATACCAATTTTGCTGCAGTGTGCAGTTTCTTTCTCCAATGAGTTGGAGAAAGAAAAGACTGAGAGCAAAGGCAACAGAACATGAATGTGGAATCAAAGTGAGAATTGGTGGTGTGTTGCACTAAACTAATATAATGTGTTTGGGAGGGCTTGGGTGGTTTCATGAGCTATTTATGAAATTCAGCTGGTAAAATGGTGGCTGATTGAATGTGGGGGGATTGAAGAAGAAGAGGAGTCAAGGATATCTCCCAGGATTCTTATGTGAACAACCCAACTTCCCATTGCCATGTAATAAGGAACAGGAAGAATGAGGCAGGGAGGAGGTGGGAAGCCAGTATAATGAGCTCAGCTTGAGGCATGTCAAACTTGAACACTCAAGTGGAGAAGTAAAATAGGCAAATGGATATAAGATCTGGGGCTCAAGGATGAGGTCTGGGTTAAAAATAGAAATTTGGAATGTAGCAGGGTAAAGGTGCTCATTAAAACAAATGGGATAACTGGGAATGTGGAAGGATTTTTTGAAAATAAGGAAACAAAATGAATTCAACTTCCTTAATAGGTATAGGTTAATTCAGATTTTTTATTTCTTTTAGTTTCAGTTTAATTTCAGTTATAGTATAAAAAATTTGGTCTAGTTTATCTAAGTCATTGAATATTGGTATTCATAATATTCTTTTATTATCCTTTTAATAACTGTAGGGTCCATGGTAATGTTCTCTCTTTTATTCCTGATATTTGTAATTTGGGGCTCTAGCAAAGGCAATAAGGTGAGTAAAAGCAATAAAAGCATTTAGATGGGGAAAGATAGAAAGGAGTGAGTACATAATGTCATGAGGAAACTTGGGTTTAACGGATGTATTCACTGCCTTTATTATGGCAATGGTTTTATGGGTCTATATATGTCAAAACATATCAAATTGTACACATTAAGCATGTTCTATTTCTTGTATGACGATTTTATGTTAAAGTGTAAGAAAAAAAGACATACAGATTGGAAATGAAGAAGTAAAATGGTCCTTACTTGTTATGTTACCTAACATAATGATTTATATAGAAAATGCTAAATATTCTACAAAACAACTACTCAAATAAGTAAATTAAGCAAGATCACAGGATACATGATCAATATGCCTAAATATTTGCATTTCTATAAACTAATAGTAAAGAACAGGAGAATAAAAATTGTTTAAATTCTTTTAAAACAGAATTTAAAAATCACAAAACTCTAAGGAATGAATTTAATTAAAGACATGCAAGAACTCTCTGTTGATGACTATAAAATATTCTTGTGAGAAATTAAAGAAGATCCAAATAAATGGAAAGACATACCATGTTCAGGGATAAGATAATCCAATATTTTTAATATGTTGATGGTCCTCATATTTATCTGTAGATTTAATACACTCTTAGTCAAAATCACAACAGGAAACTTGTCAAAAGTGAAGAGTTCATCCTAAAATTTATCCAGAAATGCAAAAGAAAGAAAGAAAGAAAGAAACAAAGAAAGAATCAAGTTGGAAGGCCTACAATGTATGATTTAAAGACTCAATATAAATTTCAGTAATCAAAACAGTGTATTATTGATTTTAAGATATGCACATAGAGCAGAGGAATTCAATAGGGTCTAGCCATAAGACCACATGTGTATGGTCAATTGATTTTCAACAAATATGTAAAAAGAATTCCATGAGGAAAGAAATGTTTACTAATAAAATAGTTCTGGGAAAATTTAACAAATGCTAGAGGAAAACCAACTATGAAACCTACACACTTCAAAAAATTTAATTCAGGATGGATCATAGATCTATACGTAAAAGCTAGCACTATAAAGATTCTAGGAGAAAACAGAGAAGAGTATCTTTCTGATCTTGGGGCAAAATATTTCTTAGAAAGAACATTAAAACAAAAAGAAAAAAGTAACAAATTGGATCACATTAAAAATTTAAAAAGTCATTGTTAAGAAATATTCCCAGCATATGTATCTGACAAATATATGTATCTAGAATACACAAATCAAAAACAAGATTGAATTATTAGACCAACAGTTTCTGTGAGAGCCTACTAAATTTAGATGGAAGTAGGTACTGTTGACAGTCTTACGGTACCCTGGAGCTAGCCCAGGGGAAATTTTCTAAACAAGAGTAGCCTTTCTCAGACAAAGAAATCTCAGAACATGATCCAATTAGTCTTGTGATTTCATTTATTCACCCAAATATGGTTACTAAAATCTTACCAGAAACTTTTGTAAGCCAACTTGCAACACTATATTTTCATGCAATATCCAGTTTAGTTAAACCCTCTGAATTTTGCAACTACAGAAAACCCTGGAGAATTTGAGAAGCTGCTCCAAAAGATTTTTGAAAATCTTGCATGTGGGTGGGTAATCAGGGCTGTGGTTATTTTAATTCAATAAAGGATAAATTTAGAAAGCTATCAAAGAGCCTAAGAATCTCAGAAGGAAACATTTATACAGTTTCTTTTCTCAGGGAGTCATGCTTCAAGGAATAGTTTGGTGAGTCCAGTCAGAGGTTTATATGAGTGTTTGAATTTCTGCCTTTGAGTCTACAGATTTCTGAGAATGATTGTTAAAGCAATATTTGCATATTGTAGAGGTTTTGTAAGGCCTTAAAAAAATCAGAAGGATAAAAATACTTAAAATTCCACATTCTGTTTTTCTTACTCATATCATCATAGTTTATTTTATATCTTGCTCTTTTTCTCCTAACATTTTATCATAAGCATATCTCTATATTTAAAATGATCTGAGAACTATTTTTCCTCAACTATTTCCCTAATTGTGGGTATTTAAATTGCTTACAGTTTTCCTTTCTTTATGCAATGATGAATAATGCTGTAACAAACATTTCTGTGCATTATTTTTTTTTAAATCTATTTCAGAATATATTCTTAGAATTCTACCCAGAATTCTATATTACTGTGTCAATGGATATGAAAAGTTTTAAGGATTTTGACATTCTATCAGACTGATTTCCAGAACCTTTATATCCTGTAATGAGTACCCTAAGTGCCTTTTCCACCATATTCTCTGAGTGGGTATTCTCAGTTTAGAATCTATGCTAATTTAGTATGTGGAAAACACTCCTATTGGATCTACTCTTTAGAAATGAGTAAACTTAGTTAAGTTTTATATATTTTAGTAGCCTATTCCCTAATTTGGAATATATTTATTCCAAGTTTTAAAAGGTACTTTCCCACAATGGTGTTGTCTACTCTGATTATCTTTCTTACTCTTTCTTACTAACACTCTAATTTCCTTCTCCCATTTGTGAAGATTGGTTAAGGTTCCATTCAGAATATCCACCAGACATTGATGTGGTTGCTGGATAGAATTGTGGAGAAGGGATGGATCTAAGAGATTGCTTTTAATTCTATCAGAAACTTGTAGAAGCCTGGTTTGAAATATATAGTATTTCTCTATAGATATAGATAAAGATATAGATATAGCTATATAGTATATCTATAGTAAGGCTTGAAAACCATCAGTTTCCTAAAGTGGAAGGTTTGAAAACCATCAGAAGAGCCTTAATATGAATCTTGACAACATGCGACTTGGGCTTCAGCTCCTTATCACTTCTTATGAAGTTATCAAGTTCCTGTATTGGCTGGGGACCATTAGAAGATGGGCACCCCCTATGGGCACTCTATATATCTTTTGACAAACTGCTAGGCCATTATTAAGCATCCAAATAGTGGGAATATAAAAGCATCAATTTCTTCTTCTCTGGAAAAACATTATCCTCTCAGGTCTTATAGTATAAGAATAACCTAAAAGTGGGGTCAGTCACACTGGCTCATGTGACTGATTAGTGGCAGCCATTGAACAAAAGGACTTTCTTGTTTCAATGAAAGGCATACATTGGGTAAAATCATATTGGAGAAGTCAGTGGGTAAAGAGAGACATAAAGAGATAGTCACAGAGGAAAAAAACAAAGTGGAAAGTTACAGATAAAGATACAGGAAGAGGCAATCAGACACAGGGAGAAACAAACAGACTGTATCTATGTGTCTCTGTGGGGAGATGGGAAGAGAGAGAGAGAGAGAGAAAGAAAGAGAGACAGAGAAAGAAAGAAGAAGGAAGGAAGGAAGGAGGAAGGGAGGGAGGAAGAAAGGGAAAGGAAGAGAGGAAGGAAGAAAGAGAGGATGGACAAAGAAGGGAAGGGAGGGGAAGGGACGAGAGAATGAGAAATACAATGTATAACAGAGGATTTAACTTTAAACATGCAACATTGATGTCCCAAAATATACCTTTGTCTGAAAGGCTCCTGCAGGTTCACTTCAGTACTTGGAAAGGGCCCCTGATTTGCATGGTGTCTCAGAGGCTTTCCATGGTCCTTGTCCATGAGTCTGTCCCTTGTAGTTGATTGCCTCCAGGCAGAGGGATGCTTCTTGGTGACAGGAGAGGAGGCGCATCCAACTACTGAGCTGATGATTTCATTAGATGATTCTAGAATAAGTAAGTAACCAGCAAAATCCAATTCAAGTTCAAGGAACGAAGTCCATAGATAATATATAAGAGACAGTATTCACATTTTTAAAAAAATAACTAGAAAGCCTTAAGAAATCCAAAGAAACAATGACTAGTTTCTAATAAGGAATGAGGATCTTTCAGACAATGAGATCAGAGGGTCTGCTGTTCTTTGGCAGAATGTCTCTCTATGCTCCTCTATGGAGGAACTCCTACTTGCCAGAATCTTCAGATTTCAAGATGAGACACACGTTACAAAATGACCTCAAGGAAGAAAACGACTTCAAATATTGCTATTGAGCTGGCGGTTTGCTGCAGAAGAGCTGCATACTCTGGTCCACTCGAGGGAAACACCTGGAAAATATAGCAGTGATTTTGAAACAGAGAGAAAAACCCCACTTTTCTGGAATGTCATCATCAGTTAATCATAGTTAGTTATGCATGTCTTGGTTTGATATAGGATTAGGAACTGAAGGTCTCCATGTACAGCAGAAGGAAGACAGGTAAGCTTGGGAATTGCCCTGAATTCTTCCAACTTCCTAATTATCCCCACAGGGAATAGACTGTGCAAGGTAATATACAACCTTTGCTTGTTGATGTTTAATGAAGTTAACGGAGCTTGGTTGAAAGTTGGCATGTTCAGGGCTCCTGAAAAGGAGGTCTTCTCACAAGACTACATGTGTGAATTCTTCCTTGTCACTGATCTGGTCCAATCTTTTTACCATCCTTGAGATTTCCTGACTTTGGGGTGCCATTCATGCCTTGCTTTGTAACTCTGCAGAAAATGCCATATCTGAGCCTGGAGATCTTTCTCTTTTGACTCAAAAGAGACCAGAATCTTTGGAAAGTGTGAGATGTCATGGACTAGGGTGATCGAAGGGCTCTTGTAGGATTTTCTTAGAAGAACCTGTTGCCTGATGCATTGCTTCTAAGTGTGCAGCCACAGAAAGTTCATGGGAAGCATTTTCCCTTTTACTCTGACTGGTGTTCTTTGCAATTACTCCAGGTCAATTAAATTTGCTTTGGGAGATTGGATTTATTAATGTTATTAGCACACTTGGCATTGGTAATGATTACAATTTGCCAAGTGAGCACCAGGGACTTCACTGTTTAACTTAGAACCACGTGACTCTCTCTTTCCATTTATTCATTAGGCCTTGAGGTTCTAGCTCTATTAAATAAATTCTCAGAACTTTTACCTGTTCACTCATACTTGCTTTCTCAAAACAACTTAAAAAATAGTTTGCTTTCTTAGAAAGGTAACTTTTTGCAAAACATGGCATGTTTATCATAAACTCTGATAAAAGCGCATATTATTAAACAAAACCATCAATATAAGTGTGTTAAGGAGAAATTAGATGTCTTATTGTCTTCTCCATTACTCCTACTTTTACTCTTGATTACTCTTGAAAGTAATATAAGAAATACTGAAATGTGAAAGACTTTAGTACCTTCACACTATTCTGGTCATAGAGTTTAAGCTTAATTGATACTGACTGGTGAATAAATCTGTGAGTGGATGGATGGATGGATGGATGGATGGATGGATGGAAGGAAGGAAAGAGGAATGAACAGACGGCCTGAAGTTTGGATAGTCATTCCTGAGATTTGTCCACAGTACAGGACTGTTACTGATGCTTTGGAAATGTACCCAATGATTATTTTTATGGAGCTTACTGAGAAAAATTGGACAAAATACGTATTGTTTTATTTCTATCCACAACTTATAACAGGCTCTAGCACATTTTGCATCTAAAGTCTGCAGACTTCTGAAATTATCAGACATTAACAGAAAAATAATACAGTAACACTTTTTTCCCCCCAGCACAGCAAAATCAAGAAAGGAAATTTTAGAACAGGTACAAACTGGTTTTTATGAATTTGAGACTTGCACTGCAGAATATTTTTCAAGAGTTGTGTAAGACCCGCTGATGAAATGTGGTATTTGTTCAGCCCAACAAACATTCACTGAGAACCTACTACTACTCTGTGCCAGGAAGCATACACGACACTGTGGGACCAAGAGCGAATATATCCCTTTTTGCCTCTGAAGATCATATAGTCTCATGGAAAAGGTAATACATGAATAGATGTTATTGGTACATTATTGTAAAGTGGTGCAATTCCCACTAGTGATGTAGGAGGAGGAGTAGACTATGATATTCTTGAAAGTAGTGAGTATGTTGGCCATCTTTACTTCTTAGTGTCTAGGGAGTCTCTGGTAGACCGTAGGGGCTTCAAATGTAGGTTTTGAGTGAACGCATGAAACCTGGAAGTTGAACAAAAATTTCTTGAAGGAGATGAGGTGTAGGACATCAGTAATAATAAGGATACTAATGATGATAGCTAAGATTTGTTGCAAGTTTCATTGTGTGCACTGTTTAAAATACTCATTCATGTCATCTTCACAAAAATGTTGAGAAAACTACTACTATTATCCCTGTTGTACCAAAGATAAAATTAACACAGGGATAAGTTAAAAATTTGCCCAATCCACCCAAAAAAGTGTTAGAACCGAAATTCAAATCCAGCACTCTCTAAAAACTATGGAGGATCATTCTAGGCACAAGGAATGGTAAAAACAAAGACAGAGCAGTGAGAAATGAATGTTTGCAGAGATCTACCAAGGAGCTTGGATTTTCTGCTGTAGATTAGAAGTCACTGAATTGTTTAATTAGTGACGTGAACTGGTTTGAGTTGTGTTTCAGCGGAGTCATTTCAGTTGCTGGGTGGTGGGTAGTGGTAGGCCTTCTGGGTATGGTTGAATGGGTACTGCAGGATAAAGAAGAGTTCACCACCTGAAAGCTGTAAGAGAAGAGAAGGGCTTGGGGGCACTGGGCAGAGCATGTGTAAAGACTGCATGATGAGACAGCATTTTCAGGGAACCTAGAGTACATCAATCTGGCTATAACATGAATTTTAAGGGTAATTAAGAGATGAAGGTAATGAGAGAAGATGTTGAAATTTGTCAGTGGGGATCATATTGAGGAACCTGAATTTTTTTCTTAAAATAAATGTAACCACTGAAGAGATTTTAAGCACGGAGTGAGATGATTAAATGTATGTTTTAGAAAGATCCCTCTGTTCAGTGGAAAGTAGACTGGAAACTTGCAAGACTGTGAGCAGGGAAATGTGTTTAGGAGTTGTCAAAGTAATCTAAGCAAGAAATTATGGTGACAGAAATGCAGGCACGAGGGCCTGAGAGATACTGAGGAGGTGGAATTGATAGGGCTTGTCTGTTGATTAATTGATTGATCATCAAAGTCGGGAAGTGGTGAAATGAGGAAGAAGAGTGGCTGTACATTCTGTTTTAGCCAGAACAGTCCTCTTTGTATCAGAGCAATTGCTATGAGCATCTTTTCCCTCTCTTGAGTCCGACTGTTCTTACGGCAAATTTATGGTTATTCTAGTTAAAAGTAAAAGATGTCTCCCAGGGTTTTGGTTTGAGCAACAGAGTGGATGCCATTCACCAAGAGAGGGAAAGAAAGAGAAAGCAGGTTTCAGGATGAGGTGGTGAGACTGAGTTCTGGACAAAGTCAGGTTGAGTGTCCGGGGTGAGAAGGCAATGGGAATCTTGAAAAGAACCCTCCATCTCAGGGCTAGAGCTGTATCTCACGGAATCATTTGCACAAAATGGTGGTGGTCTTGGATCCAGCAGAGACTTTAGAACAGCTCAAACAGGCTGGGCAATGCTCTGAGACATTTTGTCTTTAGGACCAGGTGGTTGGTGAAAATTTGGGGAAAATCAATTCATTAGATATTTTCCATGTGCCTCCAGTTGAACGGATGGATGTCTCCTATGCAAGGCTGGCTATCGGAAGGCTTCTAATGAGACACGCTCATAACTGGTGTAACTGGGACTGTTCCTGGTGCCCCGGGGCATAGGGTCACGCTAATTCCTTAGAGAAGAATTTAAGAGTTTGTTCCTGTCATGAAAGAGCTTATTGTCAAGTTAGTGAGATACCACTAACTATTGTCTAGTTAGTGACACATGAGAAACAATTAAAATGATGAATTTATTTTTAAAATGATACATTTATATATTCTAAGTTGGCAGTACAAACTAAGAGTGTTTTAGAATTTCAAAGCAGGGAGAGAACATTGTAGGCTGGAATAGTGGCAGCCATTTGTCGACTTGGCATTACATTTTCCTGAGATGTTTTTGGGAACAGGAGTAGAAGGACCCCAATGAGCAATGCTTTGGTAGTTTATGCCAGCTCTTACACTGCTATCTACTGTCTTGTTGCATCTCCAGATATCTGAGATGTCTCTGCATTAGTACCATCTCTCCAGCTAACTATAGCTGGGGAGACCATGTGGAAAGCTTCCGGGGGGGGGGGTGCTGGGCCCTGGCATTTAGGAACGGGCATCCCAGGCTTGGCACGCGCAACAGATAATGAGCAGAAAGAGTGGGCTGAAAATGAGTCTGGCATACGTGAGGAACATTAAGGAAATTGGAAGTGCTTGAGGGTTCATGCTGAGGCCTAACAGGAGGCAAGGCTTAGAAAGATCTCCTTCTCTTTGCCTGGGCTCTCTTCTGCCTTTCTTAGCTTAGCAAGCTCCTACTTATGTTTAAGACCCAATCCAAATGGCGTCACCTCCAGGAAGGCTTCCGTGACTCCTCCAGATGATCAGACCATCCTCGCTGTGTTGTTCCAACACATTTGTTTATGTCTTTTACCACAGCATCCACCACATCATTCTGAACTTGTTTACAAGTGTGTTTCCTCCATTAGATTATGAGTTATTTGAGGACATACCTCAATTTCTTCCTTCCCTGGTCCTGAGTACAGTGCTCAGCACAGAGAGGGCCCTTGATTGCTGTTAGCAGATAAAAGATTTAAATGACAGATATGAGGGTGGGGCGTGGAGTTAGCTGTCCTACTAAGGTAATGAACTAGCAGTCCCCCGGACATGCTTCCCCCTTTCCTGTCTCTGCCTTCAGTACAGTGCTCTCCTCTGCTCTTGACCTCTACATCTTGTGCATTTTTCCAGGTCCCATTCAGTGTTTTTTATGCAGCTTTCTCTAACATGGGACATACCTCCTTGTCAGTGATCTCCAGCTCCTAGACCTGAATTCCCATATTTGATCGATGAGGGAATGGAAAACTGACTTCGGCCTCAAGTTGGGCAAGTTTATTGTATAGAATGGGAGCACAGCTCTGGGAAGCATCTTGCCATTGTCCAGACAAGGATGAATATGACTGAACAATCCAAAGGAGCCAAAGAAGAGGTCTTCTCTGTTACAATGGAGGACCCCTAGTCCCTAGGCTCTGGTTGTGTTTCAATGCGATTGTGCATCAAAAGTCTTCTAGCTCAGCATTTGAGCTGCCTGTGCTTTCTGCGCTCTTTGTGACTGCGGTGGGGATGCCTCTAAGGGAGATATACTGACATCTTCTTTCTAGATCTTGCTGACCTTCTTGCCTAGACTTCTGAGCACAGCCAAATGTTAATAACACCACTTTTTCATTAGCAAGTTCTTAGCGGAGCACTATATCAGGTAAACCCAAATAAAAGTGCCAGGACAAATAATTCAAACACTCCAGTGTCTTTGAGTGGCTGTCCTACCTGTAGTTAAACTAAAAGGAACGATCGCTGCTTTTCTTCCCTGGAGAGCTTTCACCAGTTTCAAAGTGGGCCAGTAACTCCCCGAACAGAAGAGGAAGCAAACTCTATTTAAAGCAGTGCCTGCTTGTTTCTGTTTTAGCCATTTTGGCAAACCACTTGAAAAATGAAATCTTTTGGCCTAAACTCAGTTAAATCTCAGATGCAATCACCGTGCCAAGATAATTCCAATTTAGCATCACCTTATATTATTTAAAGCTGTGAGTGAGGATGTATTCATAGGGGCGATTGAAAAGAACTGGCTTGGAATTCGGGACCTTGTGGGTTTGGTCTTGCTTGCTTGTAAAGGAGGGTCAGATGTCAAAGCGTGCAGTAAATGGGGGTGAGGGACCAAAGGTAATCCCCTGGTTTATCCAGTCAATGAACATCTTTTTGAGCACTTTGTGCCAGATAGATACCATACTTGGTGCTAGAAATAAAGCAATAAATAAGACCCAATCTCTGCTCTTGAGAGGCTCGTGGGGATTCAAATATTTATAACCGAAATGAGAAGTCCTGAAAATACAAAGTGTTAAGTGGTGTATGTGGGACACCTACACTTAGGGAGGAGGATTCCTGTGAGCTGGAACTTAAAAATAAGTGAAGTTTGCATGAGGAGAAGAGCACTCTTGACAGAGGGAAGAGTTTGTGAGAAGACAGGAATGAAGAGGCAGGGAATGTTCTAGAAGCAAGAAGTGATGGCAGGAGATAGAATGTCAGGGGGGCATGAGGACATAAGTTGAGGCGGATTCCTAACAGTCTGATACATCATAGTAAGGACTTAAGATTTATTCTGTAAGCACACAGAGTTATCAGTGATGTTTCACAAGCAAGGAAGTCAGCAATACCTGGAAAGCAGATGTTGGTAGACTTCCTCTCAGACAGACTTACGCACCGCGATCATGTTCCTTGCTTTGGAAAGAGAAGGCTGATGGTGGAATGAAGGATGCTCTGTCTGCACAGACCATGGGAAGTAGGAGGGATGCCTGAGTGTCAGATGAGAGACAAGGAAAGTCTAAACTAATGCACTTGGCCATGGGAATCCCATCATTTCATTTTGATGAGAAATGAATAGGATTCAGAGAAGGCGAAGGAGGGATTAAGGAAGGTTCTGATTTCCAACTTCAGTGATGAAAGATGGCCATTGTCACAGATGGGACCCAACAGGAGCGCTCTGGTTGGGTGGAGTGAAGTGAAGGGCGAGTGAAGGGAAGATGAGCTTGTCTGGAACATGTCAAGTCTGGGGAGTGTCTACAGAGCATCTTGGTCAACGGTTCACCAGACGTGATGCCCGGTCTACCCCAGACCTGAGGAATCAGAAAGTCTGGCCAAGAGGTGAGTCCCCCAAAAATCGCTCCTCCAGTGATTTTAATAAGATTCTCCTACCGCAGCCTGGTTGACAACTGCTTACGTAGGTGGCCTCCTATTCCCCTTGGAATAAAATCTACATGCCTTCCCATGGCCTAAAAAGCCCTGTAATCCTGGCCTCTACCTACCTCAAGGCCTCATCTTGACCCTGCTTCACTCATTCCAGTCAAACCCCACAGGCCTTGTTTCTATGCCTGGAACTCCCCAAAAGCTCTTCGTCTTCTTAGAACTTCTTCCTATGCTGTTGCCCCAGACCTTCCAGATCTTTCCATTTATGACTTTTGTGTATGTCACTAAGGCCTTAGCTTAAAGTGATCTCTTCAGAGAGACTTTCTCTGTCTACCCAATCTAGAGAAAACAGCCCTTCTCAGGTCACTGCAACATAACTTTTTGTTGGCGTCACAGAAATTTTGTAATAAAAAATTATGTTGTTTATGATTTGGGGTGTTTGTGGGCGGGGGTGCTTGTTTTTCCCCACACCCACCTCTCCCCACATACATGCCACAAAAATAGGACCACTGCCCTCATAGCTCTAGTGTTTAGAAGTGTCATTGGAGCATAGCTAGGTACTCAGTAAACATCTGCTAAGGATCTGATAAGGGAGTGGGGGGAAGCAAGGAGGGAGGCAGGGGCACCATGGGAGCCCAGAGCATTTGGATCTAATTCAGAACACAAGAACCAAGGAGGTCTTCAGAAAGAAGTGAGGTTGGGTTGCGTCTTGAAAAACAAAGAGGCACCAACCAGGCTGAGAGAATGGGCTATTTGAGCAGGAGCGATCAGAGATGGGGCAGAGAAATGTCCTAGGGCCGGAGGCTAGACCCTTGCTTAGGACCCCACAGAGCATCCCTTGGTTATTGACGAGTGATGCCGCAGGCCTTCACGCTGGCAGATCTGGTCCCCGACTCTGCTTCAGTCCTCTCTACGGAAGGGGTATGCCTCTATGATACGTCTTCCCTTACATTTCTCAGTCTGGTTTCTTCTGTTAAATTCTTATCAACTACAAGCATAAAATTAAAAGGGGTAATTTGAAAAGAAAAAAAAGGAAAAGGAAAGTTTGAAAAAAAAGAAAAACACCCAAACCCATCCACTCCATTTTCTCTTTTTGGTCAACACCTGCAGGAGCCTTGTCTCTACTAAGGAAGCTGGGCTCTGAGCATTTTCTGTTGTTAGATTGAGTCTCTGCTGCGTGCTGTTTGTGCGAGATGCTGGCAAGGAGAATGCCAAGTGAGTGCTGTTGCTCTGGACCCCTCTAGAACATGAGAAGCCTGTCTCCCCAGGGCACTCAAGAGAGCCAAGTTCTAAATAAAATAGAGCCACCTCTTCATGAAAACTCTTTTGTACACTGTATTCCAAGGACTTCTTTCTGCTTGTTGTCTTTAGCTGGCGTTGAGAACTTGCAGGCAAGTCTCTCCTTCTTGCTTCCTTTATCCTCGAACAGCACCCTCATGTCTAGCCCTTTCCTTTGACTCCCCATCAGAAATAAAACTCCACGAATTTAGAATCACTTAGTTATAAACATGAAGATGAAGCAGGCACGAATTCGAAACAATGGAAGTGAATATGTTCCTGACTCAGCATTTCCCCAAACGCCAGTCATCCACAGGTCACCTTGGTGGCTTTTCCTATAAAAACGTGGTGTCATACTATTATTATTTTTCTTTATTTTTTCTTATTTACTTCTTGTTTCATTTTTTACTCATCTTCAGCATTATGAAATCATCAATAAGATGCTGTATTTATTTTCTTAGAGATTCATATATCTATTTTAGAAAGAAAGCAAGAGTGGGAGGGGCAGAAGGAGAGGGAGAGAAAATCTCAAGCAGACTCCATGCTGAGTGTGGAGCCCAACTCGGGGCTTGATCTCACGACCCTGACATCACGACCTGAGCTGAAACCACGAGTCGGACGCTTAGCCAACTGCTTCACCAGGGGCCCCAAGATGCTATACTTATATAGTTTCCCAAGACACGTTAAAATAATCAACAATAAAAAATTAAAAATGTGTGTCCTCCTTCTCAATAAAGCTGGGGGAAAAAGTGTCCTTTACCAATTAAGTCATCAATGAAATTTCCAGAACTTGGGAAGCATTGGCCCAGGGCTAAGCCCTGACCAGGTTCCAACTGCCATGGTTGACCTCGCTGCTACTGAGGATTCTGAGCCGACCATAAAATGTTACGTGACTCCTGCAGGCCTGTTTCCTGCTCCTTCCCTGGGATCCAGTATTACTGATTTCCAAAGAGTGGTTTGCAGGTTGATCAATTAGTTAATATTCATGATCATGCTCTGCAAATCAAGAGAGTCAAAGGCGTGCCGAATATCATGATTTGGAAAACACATGCTAAGCCGTAGTCTCCCTGCATGTCTCAAAGAAGAAAGTTCTCTTTAAGGCCCGTAGAACACTGCCCCTCCTGCAGCATCATTTCCCTCTTTTCTCCTGCTGAATGTGTCATGGTCTCTCTAGTTTTGTGGCTTTTATCCACAGTCTTTCTAGTTTTTCCTTTGGGGCTCCACGGTGCGGATCGTATCATCAGCTCTGAAGATGTGGCTGCATGTTTTGTGACCTTCGCATAGATCTGTTTAGCTAGGTTTGGAAGGCAGTGAAGTGTTCCATATCAATGAGTCTTTAGATAATTAAAGCTTATCCTCCGCAAGCTCCCAAATATTTTAAAAAATCTGAACCGTTTTGATAGAATTCTTTCTAAATATATTACACACTTGATTGCCTTCTTATATCAAGGCAGTATAATTTCACCCAGGGAGATGGCAAAGTGTGGATAATAGAAGGAGCATCACAAATCAGCCCGTATTTGTTTGTTCTTGTGGTTTTCTCTTTGACCCAAGAGTGACACCATTGCATGTTAATTAGGTTGATTTGTCGTTGCTGTTGTTGTTGTTCTGAGTCCCAGGTCGTCTTCAAGGAACTCATGACTTTACTGGGGGAAGTGGCTATGGAAAGGCATCAAAGAGATAATTAGTGATAAATGCTGTGAGCATCTAAGAACATAGAGGGTCAAGGGCAAGTCATGGTCTTATTTGGTCAGGACAAATGAATGAGAGAAATAAAAAGAAGATGCTTGAATTTTTAAAGTTGAGAAGTCCTTCTTGGGGTGCCTGGCTGGCTCAGTTGGAAAAGCATGGGACTCTTGATCTCAGGGCCGTGAGTTTGAGCCCTGTGTTGTGTCTAGAGATTACGAAACAAATAAATAAATAAACTTTAAAAAAAAAAGAGAGAGAGAGAGAGAGAGAGAAATCCATCTTAAGGAGCAGCAAGTCAAATTTATTCGAACGGAGGCCAGAGTATGCTTAAAGACACAGAAGCCTGATAGAATGATTTGTCTGCTGATGAAATTTGCAGAGACTGGAATATAAGAGTATATTTGTTTGCCCAGCCCATTGTCAACTTTACTTTGATTACAATGAGGAGTGCTGAAGATTTGTAAAGTGGTGCGATAATATCTAGCTTTTAGGAACATCCTTCTGAAGCAATCTGGCATTATTAAGTACCCACTATATACAGAGATTTATCTAATCATATATGACAGAGAACTGACCAAAGCGGGACAAATTCCTTGCTCTCATAAAGATAGATGGAGGGTGAAATGTCAATTGAGGCAATTAGGAGATAAATTGAATTTGTCTAAGTTTTGAGAGATCTTTGCATGTGTAACTGATCAAAATTGATGAGATGTAGAAGGCCATTCCAGGAACACTCCCAGGATTCAGGCTCAGGTGGTGGACTGTTGGTGGTGAGCGTTAACTGGGACAGATCAGCAGCTCTTGAGGGAAGAAACTATCTCATCTCCTGTTAAAAACATTCTCTGGCACTGTGGATCTAGTCCCCCTCTAGTCTGATCCAGATAATCATTCTCTCTTCCATGCTACCTCTAAATCTTGTACATGATTTCTAGTCTTGCTTCTATTGTTAGATTACAACTTACGTGTTTGCTTGACTTTCTCTCCTACTGTTCTCTGAGATCTCATTTATCTCTGCAAGCTCAGGACCAAGCGCCTAGATACTTGGTACTTCGAGAAACCTTAGTGGAATTATCAGTAGCGAATAGAAGAAGCTGAGGGGAAGAACAAGGGGTTTTGACTAGAGGGTGCAGTGAGCAAAGGAGTAACCAAGCAGGATGATTTGTTTAACTTTGAACATGTTGAACTGGGAGGGCCTGTGGGATATGAATATAAAGAGAAAGAACAGAGCCTTGGATATAGATGTGGGATTCATTGGAATGTGTTAAGGTACAGGTGTGGATGATGTTCTGTGGGCAACGTGTTTCTAAGCATTTTCCTCTTGGAGTAGCACAGAGAGGGCTCAGAATAAAGGGGGGGTATTGGAAGACAATTCTAAGGTAACCTAGAAATGAAAAGAGAGCAAGACAGGGGATAGAAGCAGAGTTTCCAGAGAGGTAGGAGGCAGACAAGGGAATAATGTCATCAGAGTCGAAGAAGAGTAGAATTTCAAGGAGGCCAATGCCAAATAGCACAGAGATATCAACTAGATAAGGATGTTCACTAATCCGGCAACCACTCTGGCTAGGGTTCAGCGTCATGGTGTAATGGTGGGACCAAAGCCAGGCTTGTAGGAAGATGGTGTGAAGCAATACACCTGTTGAATGCAGTGTGTTCTTCCAAGAAGCTTCAAAAAGGGAAGGAGTAGAAGAGCATCATTCCTGAGGGGGATGGGAGCTATCGCAGAAGCCAGAGAGAGGTTCCTACATTGAGAAAGACTGAATATATTTTCTAGTGAAGTGACAAGAGGAGGCTGGGACACGAAGGAGGAGATTCCTGGTGGATCAAGTCCCCTGAGAAGCATAGAAGAGGCAGAGAACAGATGGAGGAGTTGACTTTGGGCATGAGGGAGGTATCTGATTCTTCCAGGACAGGAGGGAACGGCACTTGGAGCAAAGGGGGGAGGCGCTCGAGGAATGCATGGTGGATGGCCTGAATGTCCTCTGTGAAGGGCAGCACTTGGATGTGCAAAGCCAAGAAAGAAGAGAATGGAAGGAGGAGGCTGGGGGCCTCAGGAAAAGTCTTGAAGACTTGGAACCACACCTTGAGGATGGGAAGAAGGAACCGACCATGGGCATGTAGAAGAATACCAGAGAAACTAGTGCCCCATGCATCTGCCCCGCCTGACTTCCATGGTTGATGCCAAGTGCCTGAATTGCCTACTATCCAGATTCCAGAAACCCCCCTGGTGTCTCCTTGCAGCCAGCCCACGAGTCATATCATTTATAATAAAATAAATTATAAATGCCCAATCATTTATCCTTCCCCTATGTGTTGAGGTGGGAAGGAAGAGCATCCAGGAGGAAGCAGCTAAAACACTGCCCCTTGCAAACAAAAGATGCTTTCTTTTCTGTCCCTGCCCACTGTCCCTTTTGAAGTATTTGGCTGGTGGGGGTTTAAGTGTTACTCTTCTGCACATAGAAACTGTCCTGAGAGTTGATCTTGAGAATTTCCTCTGCCTTTCCCTGCTACCCTCCACCCCATGTGTGGGCTGCTCTGAGTTGTTTCCTCCATGGTAAAGGATCCTCAGAGTCTGTGCTTTTATGTCCGTGGGTCAGTTTTTGGTAGTTATTCTGTTTCTTCCCTCTTTTTGTCATTTACTTCTTGGATAGCTCTTGGGCCGGCGTCTTCGAGCTTTCATAACAAAGTACGACAAATTGAATGGTTTAAACAATAGAAATTTATTCTCTCACATCTAGAGGTTAGAAGTCCAAGATCAAGGTGTCAGTAGGAGCATACTTTCTCTGCAGGTGCCAGGGAAGAGTTCTTCCTTGTCTCTTCCTGGCTTCTGGTGGTTACCTGCAATCCTTGGCCTCCCTTGGTTTGTAGTTGAGTTACTCAAATCTTGACTCCATGTGCGTATGGCCATCTTCCTCGTGCACGTGTGTGTCTAGGTACAGATCTGTCTAGATCTGTCTTAGGAAGAGAGCAGCCATTGAATTCAGGGCCAACCCAACTCCAATATGACTCATCTTAACCAATTACAACTGCAACACCCCTATTTCCAAATAAGGACACATTCTGAGGTTTGGGAAGACCATACATTTGGGGGGACTCTAGTCAGCCCAGGACAGCCCTCTCTGTATTTCCTGTTATAAATGTACTCTGTGTGTACTAGGACATTAGTGTAGCCAAGCATGACCTCTCGCTCCCCAGCCTTCCCCAGTGTCCGGAGCCAGCCCACTCTCTCTAGTCTTTAAGCTGCCTCCAGCCCCCCATTCCATTTTCTGGGACTCTTTCCCACCAGATTTCCTAGTGAGGAAATGTTTCTCTCTCTACTGTAAAAGGTCTAGGCCATGTCTGCTCTCCTCCGAGTGTAGCTCCCACAAAGATGTAGCTTGGAGAAAACTGACATGTAGCCAACCCCCAGTGGGGTGGAGAGGCAAGGCTCTAGAAAAGGGTCAGAGGTGCTTTCCTCTAAGCAGTAACTACTAGTATCTAGAAGATTTTTTCAGAGTCTTTGTACCAAATGCAAGCTACTCACCCACCTGAGACCCCCCAAGTTCCCTTAAACTGAAATATTAGAAACTCATGTAATTTTGGATTGCAGAGTATGTGTGTTTGCTGATAAGTATATTTGTTTCCAGAGATCCCAGGACTTATTATTATTATTACTATTACTACTACTCCTATTACTATTATTAATATTATTATTATTATTTTCTTCTTTTTCCATACCCAGTTATAGTCATTTGCTGACAATTTAGCCATGAGGTATGATTTTTGCCCTTTCCTGATTTCCATTTTTAATTTACAGACTTCCACTTGACCTACTTATGAGGGAATTAAGGCTTACAATCTGTAGGTCCCCTGTGCCTTCTTTACCCTCGTGCTGAGCTACATGGAGACAGGTGCGCCTTCTTCCCCCTGACACCAGAGGAACGTCTATCAGGGAACTGTGATGGCCCTTTCTTCAGTGACCCTCTGTTCTTGATCACAAGCTGGGGGTCCATATATCTACGGCCAACACCTTCACTCATTCACTGCTTTCCTCAGAAGCCTTTCCCCCACCTGTTGTTCTGACGTGGAGGGAAGTCTCCTTATGCAACACGCTGGACGGCTGCTGTCCCAGTCCTCAGCATTTTCTCGGAGCTGGGTTTCCCCCATCTGCAGATAGACTGCCTCCCCACCTTCAGCCAAGGACACACGGGTGTAAACCTGAGCTGAATCAGGGGACTTGCAGTGGCTGCCACACAGAAGAGCGCAAATGGCAGTATTCGTAGGATGGCAGAAACGGAACGGGGAAGAAATGTACAGAGGAGTAAACAGAGGTACTTGTCCAACGGAAGAATTACCTCTCCCCATTTCCTCTCCATTCAGGAGTTGCCTCTTGGCCCGTCCTTGGTTTCCCATACTTCCACAAATTCTTATTATGCAGCGTGTCTGTTCCTCTTACCATTGATTCTCACTTTTAATCCACCTTGGCTTTTTTTTTTTTTCCCCTGGTTGGAATATTTATGACTGGGTAGCTTGTAGTGATTTTGGTCATGCATTAATTTATCTTTGAATACTTTCCATTTCCTTCGTGGCTTTCTCTTCAACAGCTTTATCCTGTTTTCATTTCCCTCAGCACTTTCCCCTCTCTTCCAAAATTAGCTCTACTAAAATTTAATGTCTTTAGTTTCCCCTTCTGCTATGGCTTCAATTCTCCCTGGTATCAACACAACTATTATTAGCCAATCCCTTTGCTCCTGGGCAAGGCTGTCTCTCCACCCTCCCACGCCCTCCCACCCCCTCCACCATGCCCTTGGTCCTAGATCCAGACACACAGGGCTGATCTCAGTGCCCCTTGTGCCATGGTTGGCACGAAGAGCTGGCCTGAGTGGGGCTGGGGGGGGGGCACCTCTCGTGAATGTTCTCTCTGCTTCCTGGCGTGTCCTACTTTGTTGCAGAGGACAGGGTGTCCAGCTAGCGGCGCCCCCATTCTGATGCCATCCACGCCGCCTAGACTTCCGTGACAGCACGCCCGTGCCGTTACAGCACGAATTCCCTCGGGACCGGTAAAAGGGAAGGCGCGCAAGAAAACCACAGAGTGCTTTTTGTAACGTGCTGCATTTTCTGACACTGCGAAACGCTCACGTGGCGTGGGCACGCGCTCCCTCTCAGCTTACCACTGTCAAGATGTTCAGTCTGGGCTTGCTCGCCGCTGTTTTTAGGGTATTTTATTCAGCATTAAACTTGAAAGCCTAATTTGATGGACACAGCAGAAAGATTGATGCAGAAATTGTTGCTGTTTATGCTCTCAGCCTTCTGGAATAGCGGAAAAATACTCACCTCTCCTGAACATTTGCTCCACTGCGGTTGCCAAATTATCTAACAGCCACTCTCCAATCTGACAGCATGGTATTTATTTTTAAAAAATTATGCATTGTGGTGTCTGTTTCTGTCTATGACAGGTTCCTTATAATAATGCTAATGTTTTGTCTTTACCTAGTGCCTTTTAAGTCAAGAATCTTCTAGGGCTTTGGGCGCTCATTACCTCTGTGGAATTCCACCCAAGAGGAGGCAAGGAGGGAGATGAAGATAGAAGAACAGAAGAGTTGTGTGGCGGGCCCTCAGCAGCCCCCAGTCTCAACCACTAGGACGGTCTTTTATCTCCAGTTGAGAAGCTCATTTTTCTTTCTGTCGCCCTGTTCCACACTCACCACCCCATCCCTGCTTTTTGTTAGCGGTAAGGAGCCTCCCAGATCTCTCCCTTTCGCTCTAACACCCTCCCCCTCCCTGCACCCTTCATACTCTCTAAGATGGGGGGCAAGGGAGGGTCCTTCCATTCCCAAGGCACCATGACATCAGAAGTCCCATTCTTCTCTTTTGCTCTTTCTTGACCACATTGGAATAGTCACGACGTGGGATCCTAATGGGTTAGTACAAGGACTGGGTGAAAAGATGGGCTTTCTTTTCTAAAGGGAAGAAATACAACAAGGATTCCATGGACGCTTCTCATCTAACAGTCCCCCTCCATAGCCCCATTTGGTATTTGACATGCCTTTGCTTATTTATAAACAAATAGAAATTATGTTGATTCAGGTCCTTCCCATTGGTACCCATCTGGAGCAAGAAGCTGTGTGGTAGGGATTGGGCTGTGGCACAAAGATGAGATGAGAATGTGCGGACTCCCTTGGAGGAGCTCACAGTCTAGCTGAAGCTTTCGGGTGAGTAAATACACACGTTCCAAGGAGAAATACAAGGGCGGCTACTACCGTAAGGTAATGCCGCATACAGTTCGGGGACCCAGGAAACATTTTCTTTAAAGAGACGGGAATCGAAATGGCTTTTAGGGGATAAAAACAACATTTAAAGATTGAGACTGGGGAGAGAACAATGAAGATAGAACAATGAAGATTGACAGAGAACAGAAAGTAGCCCACGTTGGCTCAAAAGAAGTAGGGAGATCAGAGGGAAAAAAATGACTCAATCATTCGTTGGAATTTTGTAGGTCCCAATAGCAGATGAAAATGTCTACCTCACTTTAAGGGTAGAGAGCTGCCTGTGTACCGGACAAGGCCAAGAACAGAGCTATCATTAGGAAAACCAATCTGGAAATAGTGTGTAGAAGAAACTAGCATAATGAGACTTACAAATGGAGTAAAGGGAGGGGGAGTGATTTTATAGAAGAAAGAGTTGTGACCCCAAAACATTGCCATCCTTGGGCTCAATAGGCCCAATAATTAATTTCCAAGGCCCTAAAGTCACTTATATCTTGATGTCAGAGCAACCAAGCAGAAGCATCTACTACTAATTGAAAAACTCAGCAGTAACATCTCTGACTTGTGGCAATGCATTCGTACTGTTGTGGAATAGATGCAAGGGGGTTCCTAGGGTAAGCTATTGCAAGGGTATCTCCCACATTACTGAATTCACATCAATGTCCTTTCCCCTTGTGCAGACTCCGCTCCATGTGTTCTAAATCTTTTTCCAAGAAAAGCTTTCCTACTAAGATATGAAAGCTTACATTTCAAAAAGAGAAAAGAAAAAAATCAGGATTGATCGAACACGCACACCCAAACATGCATCTATCCACACCGAGAAACTAGAGCTATTTCATTGGCCTGTTGGCAGTGGTGCTGTTTAGTCAGAATGGCCGCTAGAAATTGCTGGAGCATTGGCTCTCCAAGGAACGGTGCTTGCCCACTGGTTAGAGTTGAGGAGACCACCCACGGTGGCACAATGTCTCTAAAACTACAAGTCAAGCAAGGGTGTTGGAGGGTGGGAGTTCTCGAAGGGACCCAGATCTTGAGGTTGCATTTTCCTTTGGGGTACTCTGTCATTTGCTAACATTCCTACTCCTGGTTGTTAATGTTGAGTTGACCTTGAAATCTACCGTAGCTAACAAATGCCCCCAGTTGATGCCTGCATACCATTTGGATGACAGTAATAGATACCAAGGCATGTAGCTTTATTCATTTTCAATTGGCAAGGAAATCTGCGTCTCTTCTTTGTGGCTCAGTAATCGTAACCTTGTATCTGTATGTGTGCATAACAAGTGTCTGTGTGTGTGTATGTGTGCGTGTGTGTGTGCATGCATGCATACTGTGGTTTCACATCTGCTTTTACAGCATTTTTCCAACCAACAAGCCAACCTGCTTACCCACTCAGCAGCTGTGACCTAAGCAGAGTTATGGGCCAGAAGGGAGTTTGTCCTAGGTGAGCTCACCGTGCTCAATGGAACCTTCTCTAGGGTTTTTTTTTCCCCCAGTTGGATCTATATCAAAAGCCCTCTGCCCAGGTATGTAAAGTTCTTATAACTCAACCTTCTTAGAAAAACAAAAGCTGTATACTGCTTGTCATTTGTTCCAACTCCCTTGTAGTCACTGTGATGTTGCAACCCTAATGTGAGCCAGGGAGAAAAATGTGGCCAAATATATCTTATTCCACCAAATTCATCCTGAAATGTCATTTTAAAAAACTACACATTTGTCAAAAATCTGATGTGACATGGGTACCTCGAAGTAGTTACCCCATTGGTTAAGCTTAACTGAGAAATCTGGTTGTGTCTTAGCAGCCACTTGCCCACTACTAATGGTTTGGTCTATGGTCTATTGATAGCAGGCCAAGATCTATTTGTCACCATCTTTACAATGGCTCTACTCAGAAATAAGCTCATTCGTCTTAAATTAGTGGACAAATATGGAGATGTTTATCACTTAATTAGAGCAATGAGGTTTTAGACCTTAATAGTATGATTCACTACTTCAGAAAACAGAATGGCTTGGAGTATGCCAGAAGCTGAAACTACCCTTATTCTGTGAAAAGTAGAATTTTATTTCATATATATACATACATGCATAGACACACACACACACACACACATACACACACACATACATCTGTACCAATTGTGCTGGTAGAAACATATATTGGAAAGTGAAAGAATTTCAAGCATATTTTTTAAATTATGAATTTTTAAAGAAAATTAAAATAATAAGTAATATAAATGGTACACAGAAATTTGCATTCATGTATTTTAAAGCTAAATTTCTTTTTTAAAAATTTTAAGCCGAGTGTCATGGATACACAGTGTTATATTAGTTTCAAGTGTACGATACAGAGATTTGGCAATTCTGTATATTCCTCAGCGCTCACCATGATCAGTGTACTCTTTAATCCCCATCTGATTTCTCCTCCACCCCCCAACCTCCCCTCTGGTAACCCTCAGCTTGTTCTCTAGTTAAGAGTCATATTCAGGAGTCTGTTTTTTTGTTTGTCTCTTTTTCTTTGTTTGTTTGTTTTGTCTCCTCAATTCCCCATATGGGTGAAATCATGGGATACTTATCTTTCTCTGACTGACTTATTTCATTAGCATTATACCCTCTAGATCCAACCATTGTTACAAATGGCGAGATCTCCTTCTTTTGATGGCTGAGTAATATTCCACTGTGTCTATAAACCACTTATTTATCCATCCATCTGATGATGGCCACTTGGGCTATGTCTATAATTTGTCTGTTGTTGATAATGCAGCTATAGATATCGGACCCTTCAAATCAGACCTTTTGTATCTTTTCGTTAAATACCTAGTAGTGCGATTGCTACAAAAAACAAGGTAGTTCTATTTTTAGCTTTTTGAGGGACCTCCGTAGTCTTTTCCATAGTGTCTGCAACAGTTTACATGCCCACCCACAGTGCGTGAGTGGTTTTTCTCCACATCCTCGTGAACACTTGTTTCTTGTGTTTTTAATTTTAGCAATTCTGACAGACGGGAGGTGATAGCTCATTGTGGTTTTGATTTGCATTTCCCTGATGATGAACAATGTTGAGCATCTTTTCATGTGTCTGTTGGCCATCTCGGTGTCTTCTCTAGAAATGTCTGTTCATGTCTTCAGCCTATTTTTTAATTGGATTGTTTGTTTTTTAGATGTTGAGTTATATCAGTTCTTTATATATTTTGGATACTAACCCTTTATCAAAATGTCATTTGCAAATATCTTCTCCTATTCTGAAGATTGTTTTTTAGTTTTGTAGATCGTTTCCTTTGCTGTGCAGAAGCTTTTCATTTTGATTCAGTCCCAGTAGTTCATTTTTGTTTTCTTTCCCTTGCCTCAGGAGACATAGGTAGAAAAATGTTGCCATGGCCAATGTCAGAGACAAAGAAAGCTAAATTTGTTTTTTAAACTATATTCCTTTTTTACTCTTTTAAAATTGAGATATAAATGTATCTGAATGACATATAACAATAGATTAGTTTCAGTTTGTCTTTTATTAAACTTATCTAAATGGATTAATAAATGATCACTTTGCTTTTATATTTTGAGTTGGTTCCAGAATACATGATTAAAATAGATTTTTTTTCCCCAGAAGTCTATAATAGCCACTTTTGGAAATCACCATTAAAAACTCTACAAGTACGCTGGCTGTTTGTCTTTAAATGTGTATTTTATGTTTCTGAATGCAGATATAAAGATAAGAAAGAGACTGAGGAATTGAGGAATTATGCCTCCTGTTCTCCAAATGGACGTTGGAGCACAGATGGAGCCAAGGAATCCCTGCATTAGTTTCCTAAAATCGAATTTTCATTGATGTCAGCAGCTTAATTCCCCCCGCCCCTTAAGCAGTCATTTTGTTCCCCCAAATACTATGGTTTCTGCAGAGGTCATACTGTTTAATCTTCCCAGTTTCAGAGTTTGAAAGTGATTTACAGTGTGGTGACCATATGATGTGGACTAGTACCTACACATCTCAAGGCAAGCTGGGAGTTACTATGTCCATTTTGTGTCGACCAAGTTCTTCGCCTTTGTTTCTAAAATCCTCCATTTCCTTGTGTAAAAATGTGTTGGAAGTTATTTTCTCACATGATAAACTAGATGCCACCTGATTTGTGTTCATAGGTCTCAGACTTCACCTTCCTTTTCCATAGTTATTCTTTATTCACCCCACCTCACCCCCCAGTCCATGCCGATGATTATTGGACCCTGGAAAACCATCCTTTAAAAAACCATGTATGTTCCATCTTGGGGATCATCCTTTTAGGAAGAAAGAGAGAGAAATCATCCCTACAGAGTGGTAAGGTCCTGGATGGACAAGGTGAGCATTTGTGAGTGCCATGCGGGATCCTATGAAGTCCCCCACCTTGTTATCACCAAGGAGACCCCATGGTGGGAGGCCAGTGGTATGTGGTCTCAGAGAGAAGCAAACAACTCTCAGGATATTCCTTCTTCGACTGAGTCAGAACCCATGTTGATTTGTTTGCCATGGCTACAGCTGGAATGAGAGAAAAAGAGTCTGGAAAGATCTGACGTGGTTCAAGACAAGTGTATGATACCCGCTCTGATAAAACTCGCACATTTGCGAGAGCGATCTTCCTAAAGCATGGATGTCATCACACCCGCCTCTTCTTTAAAACGCTATTATTTGAATCAGTGGTTTTCACACTATGGTTGTCAGAGTCCTGGGGTCTAAGGTGATGCTTAAAACCAAAGTGGGGGCCAGGGGCAGAGTTTGAATCCTCAGCTTGTGTTTCACTAGGAAAGAAGATGATAGCTGCTAACAATAGGTTTAAAATTCTTAGCATGAAAAGGATATGGCTATTAACTTGCCACACATTCATCCATTGAATATTTAATGGTTGAATTGAGATTTGAAGGGCGAACAGAAGTGCAGCCCCAAGGAGAGCTGGTGAGGCTGGAGCAGGGGTCAGGGTCAGAGAGAATATGGAGACTGATGAGGGCAGAATAGGGAAGAAGCAACCCATGCAGAACTCCACCGGCTTTGTTAGGAAATTTTGTTTCAAAAGCAATGGTGAGCCCTTAAAAACTTTGTGAGAAGGGGTGATGAAATAAAAAATCTGAGTTTTTGAAAGATCATTCTCATCTTGAATTGGAATCAAAGCTGATCTGAGAGGCATGGCGCTATAATGGTGGGGAAGGGTACAAGACCGACAACTGAGGGGATGGTGTCCGTCCAAGAATCAGACACTCCTCAGCAGCTCCAGATAGTCTTAGAGATTTGGTTGACTGTAAGAAGACTGGGATTGGGATGAGGAGACGGCAGAGGATGGGGACCTCAACTCCAAAGGCAATGACCAGGCTCAGAGCCATAAGGGTGATGCCCAAAAGAACAGGTGAGCCAAGAAACACCACTATAAATTCTGAAAAGACCCAAAGGATGGCCCCATCAACAAAACAGGGACAGAAATCCTGAAAGACTGGATAATAACACCAAGGAGATGTCTTTCAGCTAGAAGGGATGAAAAGCTCATACATTTTGTGCCATCGGCATAAATGCGGCTAAAAAGCACAATGAAATTAGTAATGGGGGGGTGCCTGGGTGGCTCAGGGGGTTGAGCCTCTGCCTTTGGCTCAGGTCATGATCTCGGGGTCCTGGGATCGAGCCCCACATTGGGCTCTTCTCAGCGGGGAGCCTGCTTCCCCCCCTCTCTCTCTGCCTGCCTCTCTGCCTACTCGTGATTTCTCTCTGTCAAATAAATAAATAAAATCTTAAAAAAAAAAGAAATTAGTAATGGGAAGTAAAGTATGTAAATTCAAAGCCAATATATAACCAATTGAGCCAGCCCTGCGAAATGACTCACTTTAGATGCCTTCGAAACAGAGTAACCTTTTACAATTTGATTTCCTTGTAGATGCCAGCTCCATTGATTTTGGGAGCTGCACATTTAGAAACAATTGCTGATCTTGATAGTGACCCCTCCCTATGGCTCTGAAGGAGGTTTGCAAATTGTCATTTTGGACTCAGTGTGAATACAAGTTTGAATACTCACTTTGAATTGCAATTAGATTATTAAAATAAATGCATAACATGTAAGCATATTAATTGACAATAGGATATATAACTCTGGGTAGCTCAGAAATCTGCACTGATTTGATCATTGTCCTCTGTCCCTTTTTGGCAAGCTCTCTTGGAAACTAGATCATCATAGGGGTATTGGTGGGTGCGGCATCAGAATTGGGCTAGAATGTTTAATGGCATCAAATTCTGATAGGTGGATATATCCCTCCCTGAGATGCGGACCCAGCTCCCATCGGCCTCAGAGCACCTTCTCCTCTAAGTGGCGCTTCGATACACCTTACCAAAGTTTGTGTCTATGACTTTTCTTTCTCTTTGTGCCATAATCTTTTCATGTTCAGCCATTGATTTCTCAGATATTTGCCCACACAGATAAAGAGCCACTGGTCAGGAATTGCTATTTCTTTATATCAAGAGCTTCCTACCAAGTTTGAAATAAGTGCAAATCCTGATGCTTTTTACAGTGTAAGAACCAAACTCAAGTACTTTCAGCCTTCATGAGAGTTAAGTCCTGTTATTTAGTTAACCAGTTGGAAATTCATTGCATAGCAGCCTCTGATGAATGAACACAGTCATTCCATTTACCCGATCACAAACGTGTCCTTCTTCAAAGGTGAGTAATTTTAATTTTCATGCCTCAGCTGCTGAATCTGCAGTCTTTGCTTTTGTAACCACACACTATGCAGGGTAAACCTAGAGGCAAAGTCAAGAAAGTGGAGACTCAAGGGAACTGTTCTCCGTCCTTCCCTTCCCCCGCCTCAGTTCTTGCCTCTTCTCATATATCCCTTTTCCTGCCACTCCAAACCCAGCTTCCCCTCCTCCTCACCCTAGTACATATGCGAGAGTCCCGCTGAGGTATGGAGTGAGATCCCGCGTTGGGCAGAGAAAATGGCTGTGACATGCTTTCACCCTCCCCAGCACTTCTCGAAGTCATGGTTCCAAACCCCATCTGCTTCCTTTGCCTCTGTCCTTGTCCCCTGTTTGCCTAGCTCACCCCAGTTACTCTTCCTTTTCATCCCTGTGTGGAAATGAAGGCAAGTGGGTGTGTGTAGGGGGTTGAGAAATTAAATTGGAGTGGAATGGACTGAAATGAACTGGAAGCCAAGAGAAGAGCCATCCACCCACTACAACAGAAACAGCTTCCGAGGAAGGAGATTGGATTGAGAAGAACCCCAGGTAGAATCCCATGACCCTATCGCTTTTTCGTTTTCTTTTCCCAGCTGGACTTTCCATACTATAGGACTTCTTCCTTAAAAAAGGGAGGAGGGATGAGCCGATGTCAATGTGTGTGCTTCTGCTCAACCCAGGAGCTGAAAAGGGAGGCTCAGTTCTGGGTCCAAGATGTGTCTCTTAAAGTACCCTGTCATAGCACCTAACCCAAGGCCCTTCCTTTGGCTCGTTTGTTGGAATAGCAGGTGGCATCATGATCCAGGCCTTTCCTGGACAACGGAGATGGATAATGGTAAGAAGATTCAGCAGGGACCCTTGAATGAGTTACATCAGTCTCAGGTAAAATTTTTATTTTATACAGAGCATGTGAACACAGAAGGAAGATCAGAGAGAGATGGAGAGAGAGAGAATCTTTTTTTTTTTAAAGATTTTATTTATGTATTTATTTTTGAGAGAGAGAGAGGGAGAAAGTAAGCCATCAGGGGCAGGAGCAGAGGGAGAGGGACAAGCAGACTCTGTGCTGAGCGCAGAGCCCAACACGAGGCTCAATCCCCCGACCCTGAGATCACGACCTGAGCCGAAATCAAGCGTCCCATGCTTAACTGACTGAGCCACCCAGAGGCCCCCAGTTTCAGGTAACTTTAATGACACATCATTTCCATTTGAGTAAGTGACTAGGCGGACAGTTATTACACAAAGGTAGCCAATCATGATAAGCTTGACAATTGACAAATAAAGCCAGTCCTGATAAAGTTGCTTTGAGGTATGTTTTCTGCTGTGCTTCTAATAATACCAAAAATCCTCCAGTATTCTTTGTGGTTATGGGCCTTGGTGGGTTATGCCTCCCTTCCAGGACATTTTCCTGGTACATTATGGCAGGCCCTCAGTGTTCGGCTATAATTGCCAACTAAAAACAGAAAGGAGGAAGAAAATTCCTACTTTAGAATCATGACAGGTTGGCAGGCTGCATGGTGGGGTGAAGGCTCCGGAAGGTTTATCTGCTTCAACGATACTCATTCCCCTGCCACGCTCACAGTAAAGCTCAGGCAGGACTCAGATGGCATTTCCATTAACACGCCCATCCCAGTTCTCTCTGTTTCTTCTGTTTTCCAAAACTGATCAGTTCGTTTTTTTTTTTTAAAGTGTCCTCAGGCTAAAATTTTCCCTGTTTGACATCAATCCGAAGGTACATTGCCTGCAGTTTGAAGCAAATTGTAATTGCGTTCGTGTCTGCTTCGCGAAGGGTACAAGCCTACTTTTCCCATCAATTTTCATTTTTTTAAAGATTTATTTATTTTTTTAAGAGAGAGAGAGAGAGAGCACATGCACACGAGTGGGGGGAGGGGCAGAGTGAGAGGGAGAAGCAAACTCCATACTGAGTAGGGAGCCCGAAGGGGGCTTGATTCCAGGACCCCAGGATCATGACCTGAGGTGAAATCAAGAGTCAGATGCTTAACCAACTGAGCCACCCAAGAGCCCCTCAATTTTCCTTTCAAGGGTCTTCTCTCCAGCCTGCTCAGAGTCACTGAAGATGATCTGATAACAGACTTTTTCCTGCTGCATTACCTAAGGACAAGCTTCTTTCCATTTTGCTCCTATCTTTTTTTTTTTTTTTTAAGATTCTATTTATTCATTTGTCAGGGAGAAAGAGAGCACACGCACAATCAGGGGAAAGGCAGGCAGAGGGAGAGGGAGAAGCAGGCTCCCTGCCAAGCAAGGAGCCCGATGCAGGACTCGATCCCAGGACCTGGGATCACGACCCGAGCCGAAGGCAGATGCCCAACCGACTGAGCCACCCATGTGTCCCAAATTTGTTCATTTCAAAAAGGGAGAGTAAACAGCATGACATTACCTGGGCCAAGATAAGTCATCTAAGACCATTGTCTAAGACAATTAATATTAGCAAAACATGATAAATGAGACTATATGTCATAATAGAGAGGGAGACAGACAGGTAGACAGATAGACATAGTCATGTCCGTTTATGTTTATTTATATCTAGGCAGATCCATTCATCTCTTCATCAGTGACTGGTCCGATTCTAAGTTTGACAAAAAGACCAAGATTTTGCTAAGGGGTCTTTCTGTGTCGTTTCCTTGCCCCTGTGGAGGACATGACTTGTCTTCTCCTTTGGAGGAGTATGGACGCTCCCTTCACACTGTAGAAACCTCCCACTCCTTCACGCTCAGTCTTCCTTGTTTTTTCTTTTAAGATTTTATTTATTTATTTGACAGAGAGAGAGATCACAAGTAGGCAGAGAAGCAGGCGGAGTGAGAGGGGGAAGCAGGCTCCCCGCTGAGCAGGGATGCGGGGCTCGATCCCAGGACCCTGAGATCACGACCTGAGCAGAAAGCAGAGGCTTAACCCACTGAGCCACCCGGGCACCCCTATGTTCAGTCTTCCTGATTGAGGAATTTTCCAGGCCACATCTCTGAGCTGCCACCAAGGAAGTCTATAACCTGGTGGGCTTGTTACCGGCAAGATACCTTTGAAGCTCATCCCAACATCAAATATGTCTTGTCTCAGGATGGCAGAGTCTTCACGTGCTAGCATGCCAGGGTGTGAGGCCGGTCCGAGGCGGGCAGCGCGGCTGACCACAGCATGGGAGCCAGCAAGGAGGTGAGGATGCCCGAGGGGTTTTCTTGATTGCTTGCTTTTGCAGTACAGATGACACGCAATGTTACGTTAGTTTCGAGGGTGCCTGAGTTTTCCCTTGAGGAGCCGAGGGCCGTCCTGATTGTCAAAGATTCTTCTCTTATGGTTCCACACCCCACATTTTCCGCAGTACGCGAACGGACCGTCCACGGGGGCCCCTTGCTGAGATGGGAATGCTATCCTAGCGCTATGACTTCTTCCTTTTCCTTTCCCCAACAATAAAAAGGCACTTTTGGATGAGACCGTCTGGGCAGAGAGCCCCTTTCCTTCTTTTCAAGGCAACATGGAACTAAAATTTATCAGAAAGGAATAAACAAGTCACCTGGCCTTCATGACTTGCCCTAGCTAATGCTAGTTTATTATTCTGTTGTTCATTTTCCTGGATATAAAAAGAGACGGGACAAAGGGAGACAGGATTTTTTTTTAAAAAGTTGTGTCTGTTTCATCTAATTTGATGACTGTTATTATACCAAACATTAGAAATGTGTTAAGAGGAAATATTTGTTTACACCTTTAGCTGCATAAAAAGCAATATTGCTTCAGTCTTGTTGAATCAATTACTGTCTGGGCTTTCAGGAGTTGGCAAGCAATTCTGCATGCCCTCAAAAAAGAGCTGAAGTTGCAGAATTATTATTTAAAACTTATATTATTCACTTCCCCTCAAAAAAAAAAAACCCACCCCACAAATATCACCCTTTCTGAAATCCAGATTGGACTACGGCAATAACAAGCACGTTCATTTATAACGGCTGACACTTCCTTAGTGTCAGGGACCCCTTCGGCCATTCAGGCAGGCCCACCTTTCATAATGAAATCTATCCCTCAGATAAAGGAAAATAAACAGACTGGGTACCCTAGGCTAACGTGATTTTCTGAGTTTTGGAGGGCAGCCGCTTGTTTATTTTTTTTCAACCTGATACGTTTCCAAGGCAAAATGATTTATCTCTGTCCAGTTCTTCTTGGGAGATTCACTAGGCAGAAAGTGGATTAAGGAAGAAGTAAAGAACAGGCTGAAATAGAACGGGCAGGAGCTCTAAGGGCAGCACTGACATGACGATGGCCTAAGCTGATTACTGTGTATCCTCTAAAGGAGCAAAAATCAAATTAAATTGGGGGAAAAGAAAGTGAAAAGAGAAGGAAATTGCAATACTTGGGTCTAGGGGAGATTGCATTGTAGGGTTAATAGAATTTAGATGGCAACATCATTTTTAAAACCAGATGGGCTTATGCCTGTAATTCCTGAATGTACTGCTCATAGGCAAGGTGTGTGTGTGTGTCTTTCTCTGACATGACACAAGAAAAAAAAAATGTTCACAAATGATAATTGCCTAGTGCCAGCAGTCACATAATTCCCTTTCAAAAAGGGAACAGGGAGAAGAGCTGTTGCCAAGGCGAGCTTGGAGGCTGTGAGGCCCCTGAGTTCTTTGCTGTATCTGAGGTCCCACCCACAGCCTGTCATTTTTCTCCAAGGCACGGCTTGGCACCTGGGAAAGGCTCCCTTCCCAGCTTGATGGGGAGGAAATGCCCAGCTAGGATTCAGCATCTCCCAACACACCTTCTCCATTCACGGCGACCCCGCGGACTTGGGAGGCTTATCACTCTCTGCGGGAGGTGCCCAGAAGTGTCACCAAGGGTTCTCAGCCTCCAGACACTCATCAATACAGGAGTGACCTAGGAATAGTCCATGAGGAATATGAATGAGTGCCAGATTCGTGTATAGACAGGTTCTTCTCAACTTTGGTCTCACATCCCAGTAGGACGCCATGGCAGTAGGGAGACAGGAATGGAGCTGGGGCTTCCATGGCCAGAATGGCCGGCGATCCCATGACCCACCTTATAGGAATAACAGGTAGCATTTATATAATGCTTATGGTGGGCCCGGCCTGGGGGGAAGCATCTCACTTGCCTCAGAGCAGTCCTACAAGTGGGTAAGGGAAGAAAACACAGGGTACCCACCTCTTAGGAGAGATGATCTGTCCTAGGTGCTCAGTGTCTGGTGCAAACATCAGCTGCCACTTGCATCCTCCTCCTCAATGGACAGATAAAGAAACCCAAGCTGAGCTGCAGTAGTAAGTAGTTATTGGCAGGACCTGAATTTTAACTCCGGTCTGACTCCCAAGACCATTCTCTTAACTTGAATGTCTTACTGCTGTCCAGTGAGTGGCAGGTGTGTGGAGCCTTGGGGTCTCTATCAGCGATGTCAGAGTAGACGTGCATTAAGGGACTCAGGAAGAATTGCAAAATGAAGGGTTAAGAGAAGGTTCTGGAGGAAGAGAGGTGTGGAAAAATGGTTAGGGTTGAGTGGGCAGAGGAAGGCAGTTAGTTCGGACCTGGAGACAGTGGGTAGAGCAGGATGGCTGGAGCTGATGGTCAACTAGAAGGCAGGACATTTTAAGGAAACTGAACTCTCCACACACTGCCAGGTGTGTGTCCTAAAAGCCTCCTCCTCACACACCCAGGCCTTCTTTTCATCAGTAGATAAAGCAATTGTATGTTTAGTCAGTCACAAAACCCCAGAGCATCACAGGACCTTGACTTGGTGCCACCTATGGGAGCAATGTTCTCTACAGGAGAAACGATTTGAGGGATGGGGAACTCACTACTTTTGGGGGAGTTGGGCTTACTGATGGACAGCTGTCATTCCAGGAAGCCTGCCCTATGTCTGCTTCTTGAGGCCCTCAGGTGGTTAAAGGTAGCTATCCTGCCCAGAGTTTCTTCCTTTCCAGGCTGAATGGCCCCAGTTCCCCCATTTTGAAACCTATCCCAATGCTTTTGCTTTGATGCAACTACCTCTTTTATAACTTCCTGGAAATTGCATGGCTTTGGGGAACAGGGAATGAGCTCCCATGAGCTCCCATGAGCAGTTGTATTCATACATAAAGTACCAATTAAAAGAGGCAAGGTGGCTTCAAGAAAAAATGGAAAGTGTGTCACCAACACATGCGTGCAAGGAGCTAAAGTGACCCTAAGTGTTCCAGAAGTTTCAGTGGGCTTTAAGTTTTAATAACTTAAGAAGCATATTTTGCTAAAATCTTACAAAGAATACTACTGGAAACTTAAATTATTTAAATTTCCATTATACTTATTACATTTTATAAATTTTTCAACCAATTTTATTGAGAAATAACTGACCTACCTTACTGTGTAGGTTCAAGGCATACAGCATGATGATTTGAATTTACATGTGTTGTGAAATCAACTTTTAATAATATATTTTTATTGTAATCTTTGTTTCGGGCCACCCTGACTATTTTCAGAGGGGATGGAGGTCCCTTAGAGCTGTGTGACTCCCTGCTCACCTGCACACAATGGGAATTTTCCACTGCCAGTCTGAGGCCGAATATAAAACGTTGGCTTGAGCCACGGGAGACTATATTAGGAGCTCGGAAGCCAAGTGTCAGTCATCTAAAGTTATTCAAGTTCCGGTTTTAGCAGCACCAGCATCATGCTATTTCCATAGTCAAAGTTATCTTGTGGTCCAGGATGGCTACTGGGGTGCCGGCCATCACAGCGATATTCCATTAAAGCTGAAAGAAGAAGCAGAAGAGCAAACATGAACACTCTTCTCCTTTCTTGTAAGGAATCTTCCCAGATTTCTGACACAACCCTTCCACTTACATACAGCTCATCAGCCAAAACCAAGTCACATAAAAAATAATCTTTACCAAAGAAACTCAGGAACAACGAACCATGGAAGACAGCTAGACTTTTTCTTCTCTTCTTCAGCTGATGTTGTATGAGAGCATCTGATTCTCTACATCTTCACCATCACTATTATCATTTTCCCCATTTTTGACAACTGACATGTGATAAATGGTGTCATGTTATTATTTATATTGCTCTAATTACTGAAAGGGAGGAACATGCATGTGGGTTTATTAATTACCTGTGGTCTCCTCTGGTTAAGTTGCTATTTATGTCCATGGTCATAAATTAAATTAAATAAGTTAAATTCTTACTCACCTTTTTCTTATAGATTATTGAGGCCTTTCTTTATTAGAAATATAAACCATGTATGGTAGAAATATTTTCCCCAGTTTTTCATGTTTTTAAGAAGTGTTTTATGCCCCCCACAACCATTAGGATGACTATTATTTAAAAAACAAAACAAAATAACAAGCTTTGGTGAAGGTGTGGAGGAATTGGAACCCTTGTGTACTGTTGGTGGGAACGTAAAATGATATAGCACTATGAAAACCACTATAGTATTTCCTCAAAAAAATTAAAAATGGAATTAGTAATTCTCTTTTTAACTCATATGATTCAGCAATTCAACTTCTGGATATATGTACACCCAGGAGAAGGGAAAGCAAGGTCTCGAAGAGGTATCTGTCTATTAGTGTATATAACAGCATTATTCATAACAGCTCACACATAGGACCAACCCAAGTGTCCACAGACAGATCAATGGATAAACCCAAGATGATCTATACACACAATGGAATATTATTCAACCTTAGAATAAAAGGAAATTCTAGCACTTGCTATCACATGGATGAAACTTGAGGACATTCTGTTAAGTGAAATAAGCCAGTCACCAAGGGACAAACGTGTGATTCTACTTATATGAGATACCTAGAAGAGTCAAATCCATGGAGACAGGAAGTAGGTTGGGGGTTGCCAGAGGCTGGGAAGAGGGGGAAGAGGGAGCTGCTTAATGAGGACAGAGTTTTAGTTTTGTAAGATGAAAAGAGGTTTGGAGGTGAGTTGCACAGCAACATGAATGTACTCAACACTGCCGACCATACACTTAAACATGGTTATGATGGGGGTGCCTGGGTGGTTCAGTTGGTTAAGTGTCTACCTTTGGCTCAGGTCATGATCCCCGAGTCTTTGGGATGGAGTCCCATATCAGGCTTCCTGCTCAGCAAGGAGCCTGCTTCTCCCTCTACCCCTCACCCTGGTTATGCTCTCGCACTCTCTCAAATAAATAAATAAATAAATAAATCCTTAAAAAAGTGATTAGGATGACAGATTTTATGTCTGTTTCCCCACAGTGTTAAAATATTTTATGTCAATAAAATATTGACCATAGCCTCATGATTAGAAGGCCTTCTTACCCCAGTGTGATAAAAATATGTCTCGTCTTTTCTCCTTCCTTGTTGGAGCGTGGGATACTGGGGTGCAGCAGATCTGGTTTTATCCCTCACTTCCTAAGACATTCTCAGTGGGTGAGCCTTCCTACGCTTCTCTCTTATTTATTTATCCTCTTTTACCCCCATTTCCTATCCCAGTCCCCCCTTATCCTCATTCCAACGGGTTAACTATGTATCTTTTAATTCGCATATGGTTTTGCTCAATAGGTATTGTATTATGTTCACCCATTTTAGTGGACATAAATGATACGGTGTTATATATCTTATTCTGCTTTTTGTTTTACCGCACACTATAGCTTTCAGGTTCACCCTTGATGTTCAGTGTCAGTTTGGTCCATTGCTTCTAAAGGTTTCTGCTCAGCCCTCCTGGCGGGGGCACATCTTACCCGTCCACTCTCCCGGCAGGGGGCGCTCCAACTGCCTCTCGCTTCGGGGCACAAACAGCACTGGGTGTCCCTGTGAGATGCAACTTACTGCACTGAAAAGAAGGACTTGTGTTCAACAAAGACTAACATAAATGAACTTAGTAGATGACCACGGAGAAAATGGAACTTGCAGTGTCTAAATTAACAAGAGAGTAATATCTAGAACACACAAGAAACCTACTCAAATCGAGAAGAAAAATACAGAAACGCCAATAGAAATTGGGCAAAGAATACATGTAAGCACTTGAGGAAAATGGAAACCCAGAGAAATTAACAAGTATTTGAAGAGGTGTTCAAATTCATTAGTGATCAGAGAAATGCATTTTGCTTTATTTTTATTTTTTAAGATTTTATTTTTAATTATTTAATTTATATTTTAATTTAATAAAATTTATTATTTATATTTTAATTTATATTTTAACATATTTTTTATATTTTTATATTTTATATAATTTTTATATTATATATCTCTCTCTATATTTTTATATATTTTTATATTTTGTATTTTCATATTTTTATAATTTATATTTTAATTTAATAAAATGAATTATTTTATTTGTATGTATAGAGAAAGAATGAGCAGGGGGAGGAGCAGAGGAAGAAGCAGACTCCCCTCTGAGAAAAGAGTCTGATGCGGGGCTCGATCCCAGGACCCGGAGATCATGACCTGACCCAAAAGCAGATACTTAACCAACTGAGCCACCCAAGCACTCTGAGAAATGTGTTTCAAATCAACCTCATGCCTAGTAGCATGGCGAAACCAGAAACCAGACAAAAACAAGTATCGGTGTGGATTTGCAGACACGCAACCGTTCGTGCATGGTCAGTGGGAGAGTAAATTGTACTCAGATTTAAGTACACACACACTCCTGACCCCAAAATTCCACTCCTCTACCCTCACTTTTATCGTTTGGGTTTTGGTTTATTTTTAGCACATGCTTAATCCATCTGGGATTTATTTTGTTGTAGAGTGTAAGTCTTGAGCAATATTTATTTTCCCCAAATGTTTGGCCTGTTGACTTAATACTTTTGAATAATGCCTCCCTTTTAGGCCACTGGCACTCTCTTACTCACCGATTTCTTATAGATTCCTGGGTCTGATTCCAGGTGTTAGGTTTCCCAACAGTGGATCTCGGGGCTGCCAAGAACTGACCCATTTGGAGAATGTTTAATCCCTCCTATGCTTTATGCTTTGATGTCAAGAGCCATGAACTCACTGCAGATCCAAAGAAAAACCAGTCACAGAAACCACTGGCCGTTCTTTCCTGGTACTTAGAAATTCCTCATGGATGGAGCTTCGGTTTGGGGGTGGTTATTCTTAAATGTGTCCTGATCAGCTAGCATCTTCTACTTCCATTTCTTTGACTCAAGAAATTCGATTTCTAACCTTTCTTCCCACCCCCCCCACCTCTTTCTCTTTCTCTGTCTCTCTCTCTCTTCCATTGAATGCCCAATTAATCCTGTTTCAAAAAGAAAGTTCAAAGTCTTGAATGGAATGGGGAAATCAGAAAACCTCTCTGGAGATTAGCAATTTAGCAATTTGGAGATTTCACTCAGCCCAAATTAAAAAAAAAAAAAAAAAGTACCCTTCAGAACTGAAGTGCCCCTTTGTTTCCTAACCGCAAGCCTGGTGGCACTGCTGGACTTTTTGCTCATTCTTCCTTCCTGGGCAGGCTGGGTCTGATTACCAGAAAGAAGAGGTCTGACTACAGAGGGTTAAAAGCCCGAGGAGCAGCCCAGACACCTGAAAACCGGCTTCGCATCAGGAAAATCAAGTCATAATTCCAGGCTGTGGGAAGATGTATTCTGCCTGCAGAGTGTCAGTCACTTAAGTTTTAAAAGACGCAGACGGCACTTAAAGGCTGTCAGTCATTTCCTATGAAAAGAGATGAGAAACTTTTAACATATGAATTGCCAATATTTTCCACTGTAAATTAAAAAGAATTTTTTAATGTAAAAAAATTATTATTTCCCAGATTAGGCCAGGTCTTTGTCATGAGAATATTTGGAATAGCATTACCTGTCAGATTTTTTTTAAAAAAAGATTAAATAGATGCATTAAAGCATAAAGAAGAAGATCTGGTCTGACTTCCCTTGACTCATGTTGTGTAGTTAGCTTGGAGGCTGACAATGTGCTTGAGTAGGAAACTATCCTGCTAGAGAAAGTTGACAACCAAATTATGTTGTGCAATGGGGCGGCCATTAGGCTCATGGGCCTTCTTACATCTAATGAAAATTCAACAAAATGTTAGTTGGGGTCACACAAGCCACTTTTCAAGGGCTCAACAGCTCCACAAGCTAAGTGGATATTGTATTGAACAACACGTACTTAGAACATCTCCTTTGTCACAGGAAGTTCTGCTGGATCCTGCTTGCTACTCAAAGTATGGCGTGAGCCCCGGCACAGGTATCCCCCGGGAGCTAGGCAGGCTTCCTTCCACACTTGGAAGGGCTCTGTGCCTGGTTTAATGTTTTGTCACTGCCATCTTGAAATCATTCATCATCTTTGAACGATGGTCTTATATTTTTCATTTGCGCCGAACCCCACAAATTATACAGCCAATCCTGCTTGGGAACTTGCAACAAATACAGAATCTCAGGCCCCACCCCACACCTGCTGAATCAAAATCTGAATTTCAACAAGACCCCCTGAATCTCATGGACATGAAATCTCAAGAAACAACATCTACAAGAGGAGTCCTCCTAACATGTAAAGTCTGTGGAACACGTTTTTTAATTGGTTAAGATAAACTTTCCACAGAGCCAAACGTATAAAATAGATTAAAATAATGACACCCATCAGGCAATGTATCGTGTCCTTGTTCTGCTATAAATAGTATCTGAGGGGCGCCTGGGTGGCTCAGTGGGTTAAAGCCTCTGCCTTTGGCTCAGGTCATGGTCCCAGGGTCCTGGGATCGAGCCCCGCATCGGGCCCTCTGCTCAGCAGGGAGCCTGCTTCCTCCTCTCTCTCTGCCTGCTTCTCTGTGATCTCCGTCTGTCAAATAAATAAATAAAATAAAATAAAAATAGTATCTGATTGTTTTTTGATCCCCAGGGTTTCTTGGAAGAACACCCCTGACTGGAGACACTGGGTGATGATAATTTAACCCCCATCCCATACCTAAGAAGTGACAAACCCGAGGTAAGCCAGCTTTCTTGGGAGCAGCAGACAAATACAAGCCATGGTAATCGTGGTATTGCCCAATCTTTGTATGTGATATGATCCAACCCACAGTAGCGCACATGAAGGAGCTCCCAGATTGTGCTAGGCACTTTGGCACATGACCTCGTTTGAACCTCATCGCGCCGCAGAGGACATGCCGGCTTTAACCTCATCTTACACATGAGTAAGAGAGGCTTAGATCGGATCAGTAACTTAGCCAAGCAGAAGCAGGATTTAAACCCAGGTTCAGAACCGGGTTTGGGTGGAATGAATGGCGAGCTCCTCTGAGCGGCAGTGAGCAACTCAAGGCAAGTAATTCAGCAAGATAAAGAATGTTTGAATTCCAGGTTTTTTAAACACCTAAAGGAATGCAAAATATCCATGATCAATGAACTATTATGACTTTACGTAAAAGCAGACTGGGGTTGTTGGTCTGTTTTAGAAGCCTGCGTTAGTGGGGAACAGGACAGCCCACGGATCCCCGAATTGTGGGTCCACGGAGCCCCCAACCCGATGAGGAAGGTTGACAATAGTGAACAGATAGAGAGATGCAGACTTTATATACGATCTTAATTCCTGATTGTAGAGATTCTAGCAACTTTTCCTACTTTGTCTAACTAGGGTAGGACGTTTTGATGAGCATATAAAGGGCCCACATTTTTCTTTTGGTCTCAGGCTCCGAAGTGGTTTGCCGCCTGCCCCCCCTTTGTCGGATTCCAGAGCCTGCGTTGAAAGACCACGTCTGCTAACACCAGTGGTTCTCAATTCCGGACTGCACATTAGAATCACCCCGGGGAGCCCTCGAAATATCCCCATGCCTGGGACCCATCTCCAGAGTCCCCTTCAGTTTCTCTCGGTGGCTCAGAATGAGGCTTGACATTGGGTTTATTGTGGAACTTTCCAGCTCATTCTAATGTGTGGTCAAGGTTAACTACAACTTTGCTTCCCCTCACTGCCTCTCCTGAAGGATGACAGGAGCCTAGTACACAAATGAAACTCTCTCCAAGCTTTCTGTAAGGTGAGGTCAGCTGGAAAACACATCGTCTTCCACACTGGAAGAAGAGTCAGAGAATTTTAGCTATAAGGGCACCTTAGAAATCCTACATTGTTGAGCCAAAAGACCTCTAATTAGATTGCCAGTTTGACTAAGGAGAAAACAAAGCCTCAGATACCGTGTGATCTCACTTACGTATATAATCTAAAGACCATGGAGATAAACCACTGAAGTTGCAGATACAGAGAACACATTGGTGGTCACCAAAGTCGGGGACGAGGGGAAGGTGGTCAAAAGGTACAAGCTTCTAGTTATAAAAATAAATATGTCCTGGGCATATAATGGACAGCAGGGCAACTATTGTTAATAATACTGTATTGTATATTCGAAAGGGGCTAAGGGAGTAAACCTTTCAAGTTCTCATCATCAGAAAAAAAATTTGTTACTGTGTGGTGATGGGGGTTAATTGAACTTACCGTTCAGTTACGTGATCCTTTTGCGATATGGGCGAATATCAAATCATTATGTTGTACCCCCAAAACTAGCGTAATGTTACATGTCAGTTATCTCCAGGGAAAAAAAACAGAGGCTCAGGAAGGTGACTCCGACTTGTGAATGAAGGGCAGAGAGACAGGAGCAAAGGGCTCGTCCTAGCAAGCTCCTTTCAAGGCCCTCGTCAGAGAAAAAACACTTCTCTCTCCCACCAAAAAAAAAAAAAAAAAAAAAATTAAAGCAGTCATTGGCCTTCCGCCAAATCATGAGAATTACAGTAAAATTTGTCTATTTCATTCCATGTCTTAAAACATCTTCAGAATAAACTTGATGAATGGAGCTCCAACTCACCAAGTGATCACCCAAAGGCCAAATGTTTTGTTTCATCTGTACCGTGTTTTATAAAGTTAATCTAACATTTCCACACGGAGAGATTTCACGTAAAATGGTAGATAATGGGCTTCTCACGCGGGCTTGGAATATTTGGCAAGTGGGTCCACATTCCTCACAGTAACAACTGGCCGGTGTTGAGTCACGGCTGCCCGCGGTAAGAAGGTCCAAACCCTTCCCTTTCTGTCATAGCCTCCCCCCCTTCCAGCTGCATTCATGACTCCAGGCTGGCTAAATATCACTGCAAATTTTTAAACGAAAGTTGACATCTCTGAAATGCCAGAATCCTACATCCAGCCTGTTTCATGCATTTCCATGCACGATCTGGCCAGGGGAGCCTTTGAGTTTGCGATCCCTGATCATGTCCTCAGAGGCCCAGCATCTCTCAGTGGAGACCTGAGGAGGGTCCTTTACGAAGAGCTCAGGAGGGCTGGATCTTCTGTTCTTGGCCTTCCCGCCCCATGGCTAGTTTTCAGTCATCCCGACACACACACACACAGTGTCAGATTTTCTCGCTAGAAAACTCTGCTCCTTGTCATCAAGACTTTTCTTCCTGCCTGCTTGGTTCGTGCTGTTCTTCCGTCCCGGAATGCCCTTCCTCTTTTCATCTCATGTCCAGTTGTCCTTCCTGGCTCAGCTTCCTGGATGATTAACCTGACCCATGTGATTGGAAGCTCCCACGGCATCAAGTCAATAGAAGAAACAAGGTGCTGTTTTGATTTTCCCAGGCCAGGGGATAAGCGCCTTAAGTTTGCCTGCCTGTCATTCCTTTGAATCTTCCCTGATGTCCAGGTGGGTGCTGGGCAAACAGATCTTCTCAATAGACCCTGCGTGCTTTGACTCAGGGTTCCCTCTGTGGCCGAGCAGGAGATGCAACTCCCACTCGGGGCCACTAGAGGTCGCCTGTCTACACGCATCGTGTCCCGCCCAGGTTCCGTGCAGCACACACATTACCAGAGCCTCTGGAAGTAGGGCAGGCTCATTTATTTCCTCTCCAACACAGCCTCGGGCCATCAGAGCTTCTGATGTCAGGGTCCCCGCCGTGCAAGCTGCGGAATGAAAACACTGCAAATAAGAAAGGTCACCGCATCCTCTCTACACATTTACTTCTCACCTGAAATCTCCCCTCCGCTTAGCAACATCCCAGCTCAGGGTCTGAATATTTTTCCCCACTCAATATTCTGGCAGGAGGGAGAAGCACGCTGTGACTACGGTGCATATGTGTGTGTGTGTGTGTGTGTGTGTGTGTGTGTGTGTGTGTGTGTTTACAGATTATTGCATCAGATCCGTGGCGGCGACGTGTCAGGAAGGGTTTCCATCCACCCTTTTCTCCTCCAATCCCTGCAAAGTTTCTGACCAGGGCATGGATGCTCTGATTCTGTTCTGCTTTGGCTTCCGCTGGTCTCTAGAATAAGAGATTAACCTTTTAAGACACGGCCCTTATCAAATGGCCAGTCTTAATTTAGTGGCAGTCAGGTTTTATTTGAAAAACTTAGTGAGCCCAGAGCAACAATAGACAGGGAGCACAGTAGGTCTGAAAATGGGACAGATGCCACAGAGGAGGGGAGGGCAGAAGTGTAGGTACCTAAGATAAGCCAAGTGCCCAGCAGGGCGTCATGTTGGCATCACAGACCATGATGCTGACATTAGCTGAGTCACAGCCATTGTAAAGTCTTAGCAAGGGAATATGTTCATCACAGAGATTTAAATGGAAGCCCAGACCCAGGGAAGAAAGCTAGCATGTAGCTCGGCTTGGAATAGTGAAGACCTTGGAATCAAAGCCCTAAGAGTAAGGTTTGTAAGCAGGGCTAGCATGTTTCAAGCCACTGGCAGATTCTAAGTAGCATTCAGACCCGCTGACAAACTCTATTTTTTTTTAAAGATTTATGTATTTATTTTTAGAGCGAGTGTAAGGGGAGGGGCAGAGGCAGAGAATCTTTAGCAGACTTCCAGAGCTCGATCTCATGACCCCAAGATCAAGACCTGAGTGGAAATCAAGAGTCAGAGGCTTAACCAACTGAGCCACCCAGGTGCCCCTAATTCCACTCGCAAACTTTAAAGGATAGACCAATTTGCATGTCTCTTTCATCAATACACCTATCAAAATGATGCACTAATTAGTAGAGGCAGTGTAGCATCTCTCAATCCAGAGCACCTGAGTGGGAATCACAGTTCTGACATTTACTAGCCATGATTTAAACTCTCTGCCTCAGTTTATTCATCTGTGAAATGGGATTAATAATAGTACCTACCTCACAATGAAGATTACTATGGATTACTAGGATTACTATGAAGATGAAATGAGTTAATATATGTAAAGTGCTTAGAATAATGCCTGGCACATAGTAAGTACATATGTAAATATAAGCTAGTTATTTTTTTATTATCTATTTTACACAAAATGCACAACAAGGTTTCTCTTTTCTAGGCTTGACTGTGGCTACAATGAAGAATGACAAAGAACTTTTCCAGAAATAGTGCCAGTTCCTACCCAAACAGTGACGTCACTTTCAGTTCAACAAGTTTTTCCTTCCCTACACAGCCAAGTTTAGAATTATCTTACAGGGATTCGAGCTATTTGTTTCCTGTTCTTTCCCTTCTTTTGAAGCAATAGATCTAAAACACATGGAGAAGAACAAACCAAGAATTGGTTCTTTGAAAAGATAAACAAAATAAACAAACCTTTAGCTAGATTGACTAAGAAAAACAAGAGGAAAAACTAAACTCCCTAAAATCAGAAATGGAAAAGGTCATGACTACTGATTGTGTAGAAGTAAAAAAGAATCATGAGAGTATTGTGGCTATTTGTATGCCAAAAAATTGAATAACCCAGATAAAATGGACACATTCCTAGAAATTCAACAATCTACCAAGACTCAATCATGAAGAAATAGAAAATCTGAGCACAATCTGAGGGTTTTGAAGGGGCGGGGGGTGGGAGGTTGGGGGATCCAGGTGGTGGGTATTGGAGAGGGCACGGCTTGCATGGAGCACTGGGTGTGGTGCAAAAATAATGAATACTGTTACACCGAAAAAATTAAAAATTAAAAAAAAAAAGAAAATCTGAGCAGACCTATAACTAGTAAGGAGATTAAATCAGTAATCAAAGACCTCACAATAAAGAAAAGCCCAGAACCAGATGGCTTTATTGGCAAATTCTACTAGGCATTTAAAGAATTATACCAATCCTCCTCAAACTGTTCCAAAAATTGAAGAGGAGGGAACACTCCAAAACTCATTTTCAGAGGCTAGCATTACCCTAACACTAGAGTCAGACAAAGACACTACAAGAAAAGTACAGACCAATATCTCTGATGAACACTGATGAAAAAATGCTTAACAAAATACTACGTAATGGAATTCAATGGCAGACTTAATATTGTTAAAATGTCAGTACTACCCCAAATGGTCTACAGGTTCAGTATAATCCCTGTCAAAATCCCAATGACATTTTTTTCAGAAATAGAAAAATCTGTTCTGATATTCATGTGGCATCTCAAGGGACCATGAATAGCTGAACCAATCTTGAAAAATAACAAAGTTGGAGCGCTCACATTTTCTGATTCTGTTACTCGCTACAAAGCCATGATGATCAAAAAAGCGTTGTGCTGGCATAAACACATACAGACCAATGAAATAAAAGAGAGATCCCAAGCCCATAATAAACCCTCATATATATACGGTCATTTTTTTTTAATGTCAAGATCATTCAATGGGAAAAGGACAGTCTTTTCAACAAATGGTGCTGGGAAAACTGGATGATATCCACATGTTAAGAATGAATTGGACCCTTATCTTACAACCATTCAAAGTACATCAAAGATCTAAGTGCAAGAGCTAAAAGTATAAAGCTCTTAGAAGAAAACATAGGGGAAAAACCTCATGACATTGGATTTAGCAATGATTTCTTGGATATGACGCAAGAAGGTCAAGCAACAAAAGCAAAAATAGGTAATTTGGACTACATCAAAACTGAAACTCTGTGCATCAAAGGATACAACCCATAGAATGGAAAGGCAACCCATGGAATGGGACAAAGTATTTGCATATTGTATATTTGATAAAGCTCTAGTATCTAGAATATACAAAGAATTCCTACAAATCAACAACAGCAACAATCCTGATTTAAAAATAGGCAAAAGACTTGAATAGATATTTCTTCTAGGAAGATACACACATGAACAATAAGCACATGAAAAGATGTTTCACATTACTAATCATTAGAGACCTGTAAATCAAGACCACAATGAACTATCACCTCAAACCCATTAGAATAACTTCTATAAGCAAAACCAAACAAAACAGAAAATAACCAATGTTGGTGATGATGTGAAGAAACTGGAATCCTCGTGCGCTGTTGATGGGAATATAAAATGATACAGTGTTCCAGAAAACAGGAGAGTGGTTCCCCAAAAATTAAAACTAGAATTACCGTGTAATCCAACAATGACATTTCTGGATATACATATATGCAAAAGAATTGAAAGCAGGGTCTCAAGGAATATCTGCCCCTACAGTTCCTAGCAGCATTATTCACAATAGCCAAATGGTGGAAAAAAACCAAGAATCCATACGCACAAGAGTGAATAAACAAAATGTGGTAGATACATACAATGAAATATTATTCAGCCTTAAAAAGAAGGAAATTCTGACATTGGCTACAACATGACTGAACCCTGAGAACACTGTGTTAAGTGAAATGAACAAGTCACAAAAGGACAGATACTGCATGATTCTACTTAGGTGAGGTCCCTCGAGTAGTCAAATTCATGAAGAAAGTAGAATGGTGGTTGTTACCAGAGGTTGTGGGAGGGAAGAACAGGGAGTTAGTGTGTAATGGGTAGAGACTTTCCATTTTTCAAAATGAAAAGTGCTCTATAGATCGGTGGTAGTGATGAGTACATAACCATGCGACTGTATGTAATGCCACTAAAATGAATACTTGAAAATAGTTAAGATGTATATGTATTTTGTATATTATATATTACATATATAATATGTATTATATACTATATATTATATATTTTTATAAATATATATATTTATATGATTATATGTATTTTCCACAATAAAATAATAAGGATAAGAACTACTCATTCATTCAAAAACTAGTTCCTGAGGACCTAGAGTGTGCCAACTGCTGCTTCAGGTGCTGGAATGGAGTAGTGAGACAGATAGATGGCCTTGCCTTAATGAGGGTTGCATCTTGTCAGGGCACACTAAACAAGAAATCAACCAGAAAACAGAGAAGTAGACAAGGTCATTTAGATACTGTTGAGCACTCAGGGAAATTAACAGGGTGATATGACAGCAGATGACTGGAAGGTGGGGTTTCCTGAAGATGGGATGATCAAGAAAAACATGTCTGAGAGGTGACATATGAATGAAGATCTGAAAGATTTGAAGAAGTAGACATGCAAGGAGCCAGAGTATGGATGAGATAAATAGTTGCAAAGGCCCTGAGGCAGTAGAACTTGGGAGTTCAGGGAACAGAAGAAAGACCTGGGCTGGGGCATAAGGTTAAGGGGAGAATGGGATAGGATGACTTTGGGGGCCAGACAGTGGATACATCTTAGAAGGCTCTGCTCCCTGTATTAAAAGGTATAGATTTTATTCTGTTGAAAAGCTGTAGACTAGATCTCAACAGAGTAGAGACATGACCTGATTTTGGAGAAAGAGTGAAAGCAGTGGAGGCAGTGAGGGAATGAGAGGTGATGGAGGATGGCTGCTAGTCTCACAGTGGAGGTGGACGGAAGAAGAGAGATTGATCATTATTTCTAGGTTTTTGAAATGAGTGGATGGTGGCCTCATTTGCTAAGAAGCAGAAGACAGGGAGAGGGGCAGACCAGGCTAGGAGAAGAGGAATTTGCTTTTACACATGTGGCATTTAATATGAGTATTAGTTATCCAAATGGTGACACCAAGTAGACATTGGTACATACAAGTTTGGAGCTCGGGCAAGAGGCCAGGCATGGGGATGTAAATTCAGGAGCTATCAGTGAATGGACGCCTACAACCAAAAGCCTGATTGGTATTATTCTAGGGAGAGAATGTGTTTTGGGTATTTTCTATGGCCATTAGCCTGGGATGGAGAGTACAATCGAGCCCATCAGTAAGAACATCTCACATCAGTTTCCCACCAGAAGTAGTTTCTCTCTGCTGGATCAGATGTGCAGGTCCAAGATCTGTAACACACTGAAGAAGACAAAAAACTGGAAGGGTGGGCAGGTCTCTTTCTTTCATCTTTATTTCTTTCCAAGTCTTTATTCATCAAGCAAGTTTTCTAATGAATGCCAAACACAAATTAATTGAATGGCCTTTCTAGTTCCTGCTCTAGGAATTGGGATAGCAATGGATAGAAATTATGGGAAGCAGATGAGAGAAATAAATGTGACTCCTCCCCGTAGGAAACTTAACTATTCAGAAAGAAAGGAAATTCACCAAAGAGATCATCCACAGGTACGGTGTTAATGTGAGTTCAGCCCAGGAAAAAGAAACCACTGATTTCATTCAGAAAAAGATCGAGGAAGTGAACCAGATCTGTAAAAATGGCAGAAGCTATCAAGAGTTGACTCTACTGGCTCTTGGGACCGACTGTCGTAACAGCACAGCTGATCACCCGGGAGCTAGTAAATCTGAAGGCAGCACCAGATTTGTTAAACTCAAGAACACACTTGAATAATGGCCATTCAGGAATCCGGAAGCTGGAATCCAGAAGCTACCAGCACTGTGCTATTATGGAAACTGCCTCTTGACATTGATAAAGCCAGAGAATGGGACATGGAGCTCTCATTCCCACCACCACTCTCCCCCTGCACGCATACACGACTCTTCTCGACACCCCGGAGAATGGACAAGGAATTTTGCTACAGAAATATTGTTCATCTCCACACACCTCCCTTTTTTGCCATTTGAAAACAGCCAGAAGCAAAGGAAGATGGTCTCCCTGCTCACTGTAACCTTTGAAATCTAGCACAAGTTCACATACTTGTCAGAACCAATTTCCTGTCCTGGGTCCCAGTGACAACAGAGTCTGAGAAATGTAACTTTCAGCTGTATTGCTGCTGAGGTTCAGGGAGGCACCCTAGGATTGGTTCTCAACTGGGGGTGATTTTGTTCCCCCTCCCTAGCCCCAGAGATATCCGGCCATGTCTGGAGACGTTGTTGGTTGTCATGACTGGAGGTGGCTGAGTGCTAGAGGCATCTAGTGGGTGGAGGACAGGGACGTTGCTAACCCTCCTCTAAAACACAAGACAGCTACCACAACAAAAAATTACCTGGCCCCAAATATCGATAGTGCTGAGGTTGAGCAAGCCTATGACAGAAAGAAGTAAAACAGAGATGGACAAAACCAAAACTTTGTGTCAGACAATAGTGAAGGGGCCAGATTAGTTATAGAAATAATTAGTGTCAAAGTGCTTTCTTGTTTTTGTTTTGTTTTTAATTTTTTTATTTTTATTTTTTTTAAAGAAGGTCAATTAGACAGGAGCTGGAGTGCTGAGAGAGAGTTTCACGAATGACGTGGGACTGGAATCACATTCTGAAACTTGTGAGGTATGAGTAAGGAAGGGAAATAGCATAAGGCTTTCAGTCAGGGATAAGGAGCCTGGTTTGGGGATGCCTGGGTGGCTCAGTTGTTAAGCATCTGCCTTCTACTCAGGTCATGATCCCAGAGTCCTGGGACTGAGCCCCGCATCAGGCTCCCTGTTCAGCCGTGAGTCTCCTTCTCCCTCTCCCTCTCCCTCTCCCCCTCCCCCTGCTTATGCTCTTTCTCTCTCTCTCTCTGTCAAATAAATAAAATCTTTAAAAAAAGGTTTATAAGATGAAGCCATGATCAGTCTGATCACAATGGGTCCCTGAAGTTTTAAAATAGGTGTTTAAACAGGTGGTGTTTGATTATCAAGAGCTTTGGACATCTGCCTGAAAAGCTTGGACAGTGGCGTGGTGAAGCAGAAAGTCTTAAGATAAGGGCAAACATAGACTTGAACCTGATTCTTCCATACTCTATAGTGAGACCCTGGAAACCTTTCTTAGCTTTTCCAGGATGCAGTTTCCTCTCAGAGAGGTACCAGGACAGGCTTTCTGGTTTAGGTGAGATCAGCATGGTACATGGCCTCATTCCTCTTTGCCTTTTTGACAAGAGGGACCTTTTGGAGATTGAGGCATTCGTCCATTCAGGAAGGAACCAGACAATTCTCCAACCTGCAAGCCATTCCTTCAATGCAACCCCAGTACTGGGTTGTCTAACATCCTTGTCAAAAGCCAGGCAAAAGAATAAATGATCACATTGTAATTTTTTATTGCACTTCGTGGACTACTTCTATTAATTTATTCAACACTACTTAAGATCATCTGCATATGTGGAGTCATACAAGTATTACACTCTAGCTGAGACTATATATCTGCAAGTATTAAGCTGGATTCTAGACTCTACGTGTGCAAAGTGATAGATTAACAAGATAACTACAGGTGATCTTGAACAACATGGATTTGAACCACACAGGTCCACCTTTATATAGATATTTTCCCCATAAATATAGTAAGTACCATACATGTATTTTCTCTTCCTTATGATTTTCTTAATAACATTTTCTTTTCTCTAGCTTAATTTGTTGTAAACATATAATATATACAATATGCAAATGTATGTTCATCAACTATATGTGTTATTGGTAAGACTTCTGATCAACAGTAAGCTATTAATATTTCTATTCATGCAATGCCCTTTTTTTTGAGAGAGAGAGAGAGAGCGAGAGCATGCACATGGTATGAAGGGAGTGGTAGAGGGAAAAGCGGAGGGAAAGAGAATCTCAAGCAGGCTCCATGCTGAGCGTGGAGCCTGATGGAGGGCTCAATCCCAGGACCCTGAGATCATGACGTCATCTCAAGAGTCGAATCCTTAACCAACAGAGCCAGCCACCCAGGCGCCCCACCAATGCCCATTGTTTGAGTTGTTTGTTTATGGTTGTATTGTAAGAGTTCTTCATCTATGCTGAATACTAGACACTCGTGTAGGATTTGCAAGTGTTTCCTCCTGTTCTGTGGGTTGCCTTTTCACTCTTTCCGTGGTATCTTTTCATGACCGAAAGTTTTTCGTTTTAACAAAATCCAATTTATCTATTTTTTTTTTCTTTTGTTGCTTGTGCTTTTGGTGTCATATTTAAGAAACCATGGCCAAATCTGAGGTCATGAAAATTTACCCCTCTGTTTTCTTCCAAGAGCTTTATAGTTTCAGCTCTTATATTTAGGTCTTTGATCCATTTTGAGTCACATTGTCTTTTGAACCACCTTGCCTTTTGTGGAACTCAAATTCAGATGTTGCCCTCCACCCCCATAACCCTACCTCCTCCAACAAATGTTCCCTGCTCACTGCCTACCTACGATGGTCTATTTAGGTCTTCTTTCTCTGGATGGCTCTCTACACCCAAGAGATAGCTTTCTAAAAGTCCCCCCACCAATCTTCTTTCACCAAGGCCCCTTCAGATATCCAACTATTTGCTAGTGGCAGTGGGAAAACACGGAATAAACTGGTGGGTACTTGGAATTCAGAACAGCTGACCAGTGGAAGGTTTGCCCTCTCTAAGATCTATTCCATTTTACCAGTAGACTTTTTAGAAAATAGACTTTATTTTTCTGAGCACTTTTAGGGTCCCAGCAAAATGGAGAGGAAGGCACAGAGATTTCCCATATACTCCCACCCCCACACATGCACAGCCTCCTTTGTTATCAACATCCCCTATCAGAGTGGGCCAGTTGATAAATTGATGAGCCTACTTCAACACAAAAGAATAAGAATAGTGAATAAGAATTAGCTCCTTGTAGACTCTATGGGTTTGGACAAATATATAATGACAAGTACCCACCACTGCAGAGCAGTTTCATTGCCCTAAAATTCCTCCATGTTCTACCTATGTGTTCCCTCCTCCCCCGATCCCTGGAAACCACTGATTTTTTTTTTTTTTTTTTTTTTTTACTGCCTTTTCTAGGAAGTCATGTAGTTGGAGTCATCCAGTACGTAGCCTACTAGGAATTTTTAAAGTCCGTTTTTGCCTTACTTCCAACACTGGATCCACAAACCCTTTAAGGGGATTGTGATTTGTCTTCACATGTGTGAGGAGGCACTCGGTCAATATTTATGGAATGTGTGAAAGAATGACTAGTCATGACATTTCCATATCTTAGCAATCACTGACATGCAACATCTTTGGCGAGTAGGGCCCTCTCTGAAGCATCGATTAATAATGAACACCTAATGGGAAATTAAAGCAGCAGCAAGAGTCTGGAATCATCGTGGAGGGCCTGGGCAACCCTTTTCCAACAAAGGCTTGGACCATCTACTTGTCTAAGGCACAGAGACACTTTTAGAGGCTGGGTCACAGATAGTAACCACAGGTACACATCAGATAATAATTGTGGCTTATAAGATTTCTATCTGATGTCTTGTAATGTGGTTTGTTCATCCTGAGGTTATCATTGAAGATTAGGAACAAGGGAACAAAGAACCACCCTTACCTTCATAGGAAAACGTTCCTTTGTAGGAATAATTCATTCAAAGCACTTCAAGATTTCCTACCCCAGGATTATAAGATACACATACCATTCTTTTCCCTCAAAGAATTGCTTGATTTCTGTGACATCTTTTCATGAAATTATTTTGTCGATTGTATACTCAATATTAGGGTGAATTTATGTTTTACTTTAGAGTTGCTTATTATCAGCCACTTGAAAGAGCTAAACCTGTCTTTGGTTAGGCAAAAACATTTTGCTTTGGTGATACAAACACAACACATTGCAAAAGGTCTTTGACGTTAAAATATGGGAAATCAAATATTTAATGTTCAAGAGTCACACAGAAGAGCAATTTATTTGCTGGGAATTTCTACACTGGATATCTATATCTCTATATATCTAGATCTATATATATCTATATCTCTATATATCTAGATACACACACACACACACACACACACAGACTACATATATATATGTGTGTGTGTATGTATGTGTGTGTATATATATGTATATATTTATTTTAATTCAAATGTTGGGCGGTTCAGCCAACAAGCTAATTATTGATATGTGTGTGTGTGTGTGTTTGTGTGTGTGTGTGTGAAGGGAGGTATGCATAAAATTGCCAACTGTTTTTACCCAAAGAACTGAACGTTGCCGAAAAGCGATAATTATATTGCAAAAAAAAAAAAAAAGAATTAAAAAAATTTTTTGCTTAAACTTGAACAATTTTTTCCGACTTCCCTTCAGTTGACTTCTCTGTGTGTGTGTATGTTTTGTTGATTTGTTTTACAGGCTGTAAATGGTGGGAGGCCAGGCCTTGTGTCATCCCAATTCATGCTCTGAAAGGAAAGATGATTGTTGGTAGCTCTAGAGGGAGGGTGGGGTGAGGGAACTAGTCAGCAAATAATTAGGGAGTAAAGCCCTCCTGCTTCCCGTAGGCCATAAAAGGTTAAGAAAATACTGAAAAGGTGACAAAGGATTATTTTCATTTTCTATGTCCTAAGTCCCACCATAAATCTGTCTGGACACATAGTCTCTGCAAGTGTCGCCTGATGGGGGAGAGAAACTTTGAGCATCAGGACAAGGGAATGACATTGCTGAGACTGGCCTCTGGGTAACCAGGGGAGGTTGCCCTTGGCTATGCATTGGGCCTTCTCTTTTCATGCCTATGCATTTGCTTTGTAGTTTCCTTCTCTTCCTCTTTCTCCTAGCCTCTTTTTCTTTTCCTTGGATCTTCTCATTTCCTTGGATAATATGTACTTGAAGCACATTTATATTTTTGTATTTGTTAATCAAAATTGTAGTTTTTTTCTTCAAAAATTTATTTTTTTAAAGACTTTTTATTTATTTTTCTGAGAGAGAGAGAGAGAGAGCATGAGCAGAGGAAGAGGGAGAGGGAGAAGCAGACTCCCTGCTGAGCAGGGAGCCTGACACGGGATCATCCCAAGACTTTGAGATCATGTCCTGAGCTGAAGGCAGACGCTTAACTGACTGAGCCACCCAGGCGCCCCTTTCTTCCTAAAAAATTTATAGTACCTCAAATATATTCTGCACCATCCACCCTGGTTTCTCCCCAGTCTCTCCGCCCCCCCTAGTTCCATAGGCTGGTTGTTGGTTGCTTTATACACTAGTTTAGTTATTCTTAAGAGAAAAAAAAACAAATTTCCTAACTCTGCCTAAGAAATGCTGGTGGATCCATGAAAATGCTTGAGAACTGTTACATTGGAATACATCTCTTCACTATTTATTTTCTCATTTCCTGCCTAGTGGCAGAAATTATTAAGGATTGCTCTTAAAATCTGAATAATTTGGAAAGATAGAGCAAAGGAAAAGCAGATCAGAAATTGAGTCAAAGGAATAATAAAGACAGAAATTTCAAAAGTACCAGCAACGCGTCATGTTTTAAACTTGCCGAAATTGGTTCCTCTTCTCATTTTGGCTAACGAGATCTAACGTCTCTAAAGTCTCTAATGAGACTTTGGCTCAGGTAGCAGGGGAGAGATCATCTTTGGAGAAAAGATTTCTCACTGGTTGCCTGGTTCATTGTTCTACAATCGAAGTGGAGGAAGGACAGTCATCTCTGCTGAGAGCAGGTTTCTCCAACACAAAGGGAGGAATCAGGGGCACGAAGGAATGATGTCGAGGGCTAGAATCAGAAAACAATAAAGAACTTGAACTCTTCTGATGTCTAGAATTTACCTGATGTATTACATCCTAGATTTCATTTTATCTAAATCAGGATTTTTCAACCTCAACACTACTGACATTTTGGGCCAGATAATTCTTTTTTTTTTTTTTTAGGATTTTTATTTATTTATTTGACAGCAGAGATCACAAGTAGGCAGAGAGGCAGGCAGAGAGAGAGGGGGAAGCAGGTTCCCTGCTGAGCAGAGAGCCCAATGCGGGACTCGATCTCAGGACTCTGAGATCGTGACCTGAGCTGAAGGCAGAGGCTTTAACCCACTGAGCCACCCAGGCACCCCTGGGCTGGATAATTCTTTATTGTAGGGGAAATGTCCTGTGCACTGTAGGATGTTTAGTAGTGTCCTTGCCCCCTACCTGCTGGATACCAGGAGCCTCCTCCAGTTGTGACAAGTGAAAACGTCTCTGGGCATGGCCAAATGTCCCCTAGGTGGCAAAATTGCCCCTCGTTGAGAACTACTGATCTAAACGGATTTAAATCTACCAGGCATCCCCATGAACTGGAGAGATTCGTTTTCTTCCTTCAGGGAGTGCGAAATCTTTATTTGCAAAATTAAATGCATGAATTTGAACATTCAATGAATGAAGGAAAGGATACATTGTTAAACCCAGTAAGCCTGTTTCTTCTTCTGAAAATCCTTCAAAAAATCTTTATTGAGCCCTTGCTTGGTGCCAAGTGGCGTTCATGGTAACTGTTTCTTTAGTCATCGTGAAGATCATGTGAGAAGACAAGTGATTTATTACTTATTATTATTATTTATCACGGCCTTTGCTATTATTGGCATTTATTTAAAGCTTCATAGGTTTCAGAGTTATTTGTTTTAAAGATTTCACTTATTCATTTGAGAGAGAGAAAGACGGAGATACTGAGAGAGCATGAGTGGGGAGGAGAGGGAGAAGCAGGCTCCCTGCTGATCAGGGAATGTGATGCAGAACCCCATTCCAGGACTCTGGGATCATGACCTGAGCCGAAGGCAGATGCCTAGCCATCTCAGCCACTGAGGCACTCCAGAGTTATTTTTAACTGTGTTCTCTCTTAATTGTCTAAATAACTTAGTCGGATCTTGTTTTGGCTCCTGTTTTATAGATGGGGAAAGTAACACAGAAGAGATGTATCCTGTTGATAAATAGTAGGTCCAAGATTCAACTATTAAATACAACTTGTCCTACCTCCCCCATATTGTCTGCTAAAATGAGAAGAACTGGCTGGACAAATGCCACAGAGTGGAATATCCATGGAGGTATGGTTGGGATATCTATGGAATCTGTCTTTTCCTTCCCAGACGCAACTATTCCTAGACACCCCTATGTTATCCTGCTAGAAAATGAGAATAAAAAACGCAATGGGACACATTTGTGTTTTTTCTAAAATGAGCTAGTTTTCTAAAAGCATGTGCACCCCATTCCAATTTCTGCTCAAAGAGGCTTCATTAGCAGAAATGTTGGTCTGGTTGATCAAATGTTGATCTAAAAAAGTCATCTGGGCTTTAGTAGGGGCAATTCAGACCAAGGATTTCCTAACCTCCTTCAAAACCACTCCACCTCTTCCAAGAAAACCTTTGGCTCTCTACAACTATGTAATGGACCATTTCTAAGGTTCCTCCCTCAAGGCGTTGTCATCTGTGCTTATGCCAGTTTCTGCACAAAAGAGAGAGATCCACTGGGCCTTACTACCAACAAGTCCTTGCTCCCACATAATGTGACTTCAGCAAAATGCAGTTGATAATGTGAGACCCTTCTCTGCCAGAGCTGCGTCCTCAAGATTGTGAGTCAGCAGGGATGGTTGGCCAATAAACAAAGATGCCATGAGAAGGTTGAGGAATAGAAATCACCAAGCAAAGATGTGACAGAAGTTAGATTTGTTCTGAATGTCAAATTCGGGTTTGGGAGAATATTGACCTTTACCATCAGAGAATCAACAGACTCATTTCCCCTATACACTTAGCAGCTCTTCCTTGGCCCTCTCCCTTGATTGTCACCACTCTAGCTCCCTCCACCTACACATGCAGATCAAGAAAACATTTACAGCTTGTGAATATTTCAGCAGTGTGGTTTTAAAAGGTACATTAAATTTATTCTAGATGTTGTGGGTAATGTTACATGATGGAATAAAGATCTCCAAAGAGCTATTCCTATTAATAAATTGGCAGCTAAAATGTTAAGAGCGAGTCTCCACTCTTGATTCTCAAAAAGGGAATCATATTATCATGATAGAACTTCTCCTAGGAGAGTACCAGGATCTCTTCTGCCTAGGAAAAAACAAACAAACAAACAAACACAAAACATATTTTTTTTTTTCTGTTTTAAGAGTTATAGGAAAGGAGGAAATAGAAAGAAAAATAAAAATGAAACTTGTATTTTGAGAAACAAACACATTAAAATACCACTTGAAGCCTTTAATTCGAAAACCTGGGAGACATTCCTTGTTAATTTAAAATTCACTAGATAATAAAAAGCTCTACATTAATTGCAAATACTATATCATACCATATTCTATACACACATACACGAATTATACATCCAGCAATCATTTACTTGATGCTTCAGAACACAATCCTAAATCCATATGCATCCTATCCAAGAGATTACAAAAGTAAAAATCATTATTTCCTGGGGTCAGAGTGGCAGAAGGAGAAATTACAGGTCTGGGACTTCCTTGTCTTCTATCACCGTGTAAAATCTTAAGCATTTGCAAATGTGGAAAATATCGTCACTGAAAGTTTCTAGGGAAAAAAAATGCGTTCCATTCATGACGCTGCCTACATGCTATCATAACTTGGACTTCCTAGAAGAAGCAGCTACATCCTCCTTAAGTGTCACCCATGAGCATTTAATTTTTTAATTTAATTTATTTATTTACTTATTTATTTATAAAACTTTTTCTTTAAATGCAATTTGGGTAACATATTATTATGTTAGGGGAGCCTGGGTGGCTCAGTGGTTTAAAGCCTCTGCCTTCAGCTCAGGATATGATCCTGGTGGTCCTGGGATGGAGCCCTGCATCGGGCTCTCTGCTTGGCAAGGAGCCTGCTTCTTCCTCTCTCTCTGCCTGCCTCTCTGCCTACTTGTGATCTCTGTCAAATAAGTAGATAAAATCTTAAAAATAACATACTATTGTGTTATTATTACATTATAACATATTGTTAGTTCCAGGGGTAGAATTTAGTGATTCATCAGTCGCATAAGACACCTAGTGCTCATTCCATCAAGTGACCTCCTGAATGCCCATGAATGTTTTAGATGAATTGGACAAACTTTTTCTTCAAAAAGGCAAAACTGTATCTGAACCTTTTCAATTGCCACAGAGGGCCCTGTCACATGTTTCGGGGTCTGGTTGATTTAACTCTAAAAGCACTAGAAATAAACTTCAGGTAAGTCACTGAGTTTCAAATCTGTCACCTGTAAAATGTGAGTGGTACTAATAGCTAATGTTTATTGAATATTTGCTATATTCCAGGCATATGCTGGGACTTTATATTGCTTATTTCATTTAATCCTTCCAATAACCTTTTAATATAGTTTTCATTATTGTTCCCATTTCCCAGATGCAAAACTGAGGCTTAGGGGTTAAGCAAATTGAAGACGATCATACAACCAGTGAGTGTCCTAGTAGGAATTCAAGACAAGGTACAGTTCAGTATGAATGCTTAACCATATTCTATAAAGTTAAATAACCCTTAAAATTTCCAGGACAGTGTCTGGCAAAGATAGTAATAAAACACTGCTGTGCATTTGAAAATAAAATCTGCCCTTAGGTATCTTTGTTTATGACAGAGGTTCTCAACTTTGGAGTATATTCAAATCACAAGGGCTATCTTAAAAAATAATAAAACTTTTGCTCATAACCCCATTACATAAAAATCGAATCAGAATCTTGGGATGGAGACTTAGGTGTCAGTTTTATTTTTTATTTTTAAAGCTTCTGGAGTTCTGATTCTCAGTAAGACAGAAGCACATACCACCCCATTTCTCTCGCCGAATGCAGTTACAAAACTTGAACAGATTGCATGGAGCAACTATTTGAAGGCTTTGAAAAGTAAAAAGTAGTAAGTAAAAAAAAAGCAGGTAGATTGGAGAAAAACACCAAAATTCTCAGTCCCATTTATTAATGATTTTACTTTTATTCTATGGTGATGGGAATTTGGGCTCAAGCCATCCTAAAACTCAGAAGTGACCATTGGCACAGATAGAAAGATCCTCAGGAGAAGAAAACATATCCCAATATACAAGGAGAGTGGGGGAAATCCATGATTTTATAATTTTTTCCTTTATTTCTATGTTCTTGTCCTCCCCTCCCCCACTCCACCCTGGTATTAGTGGCCAATAGATATTTAAAACTCTGAAGGAGGGGCCCATCCTCTCAGTTGGGAGCAACTCTGGTCTCAGGAGGGCAAGGGGAACTCTGCTACTTATTTTTCTTGTATGTCTACCCACTTGTTGGCCCTAGAAACAGACACATTGTAGAAAGTACTTGCCAGAGTGGACAAATAAAGCCCCCAGTTTTCTGCCAGAAGACCAAAGAGGGGAGCCTCAAAGAACTGGAATGCATCATGGAGATGGCAGAGAATGAGAAGTTTGAGAAAGTGACCATATGAAAGTGTTTATGCACTTCTGGTCCCATGAGCTATACAAATATAGATTTGATACTAACCAGCATCTCATAGGCTTTGAGAGCTGAACTGTGGGATAAATTACTGCTCAGGTCCCAGAATGACCACTGGATGGTGCAAATGTAGGACTGAGCCAAAGAGTAATGCAAGACTTTGGAAATGGGACAGACAGCAAAACTATAGGAGGCTGTTTGGAACTTGTGACCTGAATCCAACTAGATTGTTTGGCTGATAAAACGAATACTTCAAAAGTCTCCATAGAGTTAAATAAGACCCAGGGTCTCATAAAATAACTTAAAATACCCAGGATAAGACCCCAAATCACTCAGCGTAAAACCCAAAGAAGAACCAGTTAAATTTCAACTTGGATGGGAAAAGGCAATCAACAAATGTCAACACTGAGGTGATAGAAATGTTGGAGTTTTTTGACAAAGACTTTAAAGCGGCTATTACACATATGCTCCAAGAAGAGTAAACCCTCTTGGATTGACTGGAAAGATGGAATGTAGATTTCTTATCAAAGTAATGGAAGCTACCAGGTGCCTGGGTGGCTCAGTTGGCTAAGTGTCTACCTTCAGCTCAGGTCATGATCTCAGGACCCTGGGACTGAGCCCCAAGTTGGGCTCTCTGCTCAGCAGGTAATCTGCTTCTCCCTCTCTCTCTACCCCACCCCCCATTCATGCTCTGACTCTCAAATAAATAAAATCTTTTTTAAGAGAAGAAATGAAAGCTATGAAGAACAACTAAATAAAAAATTTAGACCTAAAAAGTAGAATAACCAAAATTAAAACTCAGTAGATGAGGTCAAGAGCAGAATGGAAAAGACAAAGAGTCAGCAAATTGAAGATCTATCAATACAAATGATCAAATCTCAACAACTGAGTGAACAAAACACTGAAAAAAAACATAAACAGAGCCTTACGGGCCTACGTGACAATATCAAAATATCTAATATTCATGTTATTGGAGGCCTAGATGGAGAGGAGAAAATGAAGTGCAAAAAAGAATTACTTGAAAAGAAAATTGCTAAAAATCTGAATTTTGTGAAAGACATAACCCTACAGATTCAAGAAGCTCAGGTGACTCCAAATGGGGGGTGAGGGAGGAGGGAACCCTGCAGAGAAATCCATGCCAAGACACATTATAATCAAACTGCTAAAAACTCAAGACAAAGAAAAAGTATTAAAGCAGTCAAAGCAAAAATGACACATTTCTTATAAGAAACAGTGTTTCAATAACTACAAATCTTTCATAACAAATCATGAAAGCAGAAGGGCTTTAGAAAGGACTATGAATCCAGAATTCTGTATTCAGCAAAAATAATTTTAAACAATGAAGAGAAATTAAAGATATTCTCAGAAGAAGAAAACCTAAGAATTCTTAAGCAACAGACCTACCAAAATCAAAACACAAACACTTTCTAAAAGGAAGTTCAGACAGAAGGGAAATGATATCAGATGGAAATTTGTAATGTCAAGAATAAAGGAAAAGCCACAAAAAAATGTTATATGTGTAGGTAAATATAGTAGACTACTCTTTAGTTCTTTAAAACATGTAAGTTGAAAAAATTATAACAATGCCTGGTTGGGTTTTAGAAATATATAGATGTAATACATAAGATGCCTAAAACATTAATGGAAGAAGGCAAAAGAATCTATATAGTGGTAAGTTTTCTCCATTCCACTTGAAGTGGTAAAATATTGACCCTAAGCAGACTGTAAAAAGTTAAGTACAGTTACTGTAATCTCTAGAGAAACTATTTTTAAAAAGTCCAAAAAAACAAAACTATTCAAAGAATTATAGCCAAATATACATCAGGAAAAAAAAAAAGAGAAAAAACCCCAAAGAAGACAGAGATGGGGAATAAAAACAAAAATATAAAACAAAACAAAGAGTAAATTGTAGACCTAAGTCCAAACACAGTGATAGTTGCCTTAAATGTAAATAGTCTGAGCACACCAATTATATATTGCCCATGTATATGCCGTCTACAAGAAACGCACTTCGAATATAATGATAAAGATAGGTTAAATGTAAAAGGATGAGAAAAGATAAGTCACACACGCCCGAATCAGAAGTCTCAGTAGCTATATTAATTGTCAGGCAAAGTAGACTTCATAAAAAGGAAAATTGCTAGGGATAAAAAGGGACATTACACAGTGATAAAATGATCAATTCACCAAGAAGATGTAATAATCCTAAATTTGTATGCCCCTTACAACAACTTTCAAAATACATAAAGCAAACACTGGAAGAATTGAAAGGAGAAACAGACCCACCCATAGTCATAGTTGGAGAATTCAATGTCTCTATCAGTCATTGACAGAATATATAGGCAAAACAGAAAAAATCAGGAAGTTGGAGAAAAGGCAACAGAGTAACATTAAAATGAGCGATAGAGGAAGAAAGATGTTTGAAATATTGCAGGCAAATATCACCTACGTCACAGTTTGCTTTATATACCTCAGTTATAAGAATGAAAATCCATATAGTACTTTCACCAGAGAACATTTTCTACAAACCAGAGGCATCCCTCTAAAAGCATTTCAGTTTGTTTCCCTAAAATATGATTGACCTGAGGCAAGTCATTTCTTACTTCTCAACTTCTTTTTCCTCATGGGCAAAATGAGGGGGTGGGGGTTGCCCCCACTCACCCCACCCTCCCTCCCACATGATTAGATTTTATCCAAGGTCCCTTCTAGCTCTGTGATTTTTCCTCTGCTTTTATTTTCCGGTGAATTTTTCCCTAGGCTGGTGTTTTCAAATCATTCAGTACTCATGGAGCCAAAATATCTTTTCATCTTCCTATTGTTTAATTTGCAAAGAAAGTATTAAAGATAAGACAGGGTGGGGACCTGAGTCACTGTCATTCAACCAAAAGGCTGTGGTCTGGAAATCTCCCCTCAGACAATAAGATTTCAAAACAAAGGTAGAAACCAACATGGAAAAAAAAAAAAACACAAAAGTAGAACAAGTTCCAGCCAAACATATTGCTTTATTTTCTGCTGAAATCTCTTTTTCCCCTGTCATGGAGACACAGCTTAGGCAATATTTAACCAAATATTACTTACACGTAATGAGAAACATGGTTATACGGCACTTGGAAAGTTATGTTACAAACAAAACCTGACAACTGTTCCAAGTTTGATAATATGAGAAGAAACAGAATAAATTAAAAGGTAAACCACATTCTTCTCAGCTTCCTGATGGGTTTTGTCCAAACAGCTTGAACAATTGCAAAATATTGTTCAGGTGATTCCCAGGCATTCTGCTATGACCATGGGTATATGAGCGAAGTTTACTGAATATTTATAGTATTGCTCTAGTTTTAGAGCCTTCAGAAGACGTAGGCATGTAGAAGATACGGTCTCTATGATTTTCTAGTTATTGTGAGGACTCCTCACTGGGCTCTTAAATTTCAGGAGGGCAGAGAGTGTGGTTGTTTTGCCTATCATCGTGTAGCCAGTTCCTGGGACAGTGCGGCAGAGAGGATGTTCTCAGTACTGGTTAGACGATAGTAGAGGAAAACTGACCACAGAGTTAACCTCAGCTAGCTCCTTACCAGAAGGATGCCTCTTCATGCAGAAGTGGATTATATGTATATGCCTTTAGGCATAAAATACTCACATACCATGGTCGATTTGTTGTATGTACATAGGTAACACACGATAAACAGATTTTGGTATTTGTTTTTACCTCTAGAGAACTCCTGACCCCAACTCCTGAAAGTAACAAGACTGATGAAAATTTTCAGTTTCCCTACTGGTTTTCTGACTGTCCAAGAGCTTCTAAAACCAGTCACCTGGGGATCTTGTTAAAATGCAGATTCTGATTCAGTGGATCTGGGACAGGACCTGAGATCTGCATTTCTTGCAAACTTCCATTGGCTATGGTCCGTGGACGACACCTTTTGTAAGAAGACAATGTCGGCATTGCCAAATAGAAATGGTGTTCGGGTCCACGTGGAGGAAGTTATCATGGTTACCATGTGCAGCCTTGATGGGGTAATGAACACAGAATTTTAAACTGGAAAATGACCATACAGCTTATTTTGGAAGCACAAACCCTTAGGCGTAAGGAGGTTAAAAGTAGTCTTCCTAATGCCCTACAGGCTGCTGCGGTTTTGTTCCCATTGAGACTGGCCTTTGGGACTCCAGATTTTAATCCTGTTCTTTCCACAAGCTGCTGTGTGTCACTGGTTAAAAAAGAAGTTTAAAATCGGCCACCATGGTCTCCTGGATGGAGGAAGGGCATCTCAGTGGAGATAAAAGTTGTGTTCTAGGCTTGAAGCCAAGCCTTGTTTAGCATAACCCAGGTGACTTCTTTCCCCAGATCACTGGCCTGGTGGCCTGTGTCTGGTTGAGATGAGGCCCCATGCTCAGAGCACACCAGAAAATATTTTCTGCAGCCTGGCTGGTAGTTCTGTTTCGGGGCAGGGTAGTTCAAGTCCCTGCTGCTTAGCCCCCAGACTGAATTTCTAGGGTCATCTCAACAGTGTGGTTCTCTAGCCCCGCCTTGGAAAATGTCTGACTGCCCATTCGGATTTTACAACACTGGGGAATGTTACTCCTAAATAAACCTGAAGCACTATTTTAACCTGGTTTTGTCTTCATCGGACTGCAGAGGCTGCCCATTGAAAACGTAAATAAAACCCACATTTTCCATGTTGCCCGGAGATAACCAGCATTCTTCATAAAGCATTCTATGGGAGATTGTTTTCAAGGGGAAATTTTCATGCTAACCAAATCTCGGGACACCTACAAAATCTTAATTCTGTTTGTGACGTGTGCGTCGTCATCAGATGGGTTACGTTTCGGCTCATTGGGGGAGGGGATGCACAGGCAGGAAACACCAGTAACAATTTGGACTTTTGAGCCCAAGGAAGGTACTGGTCAGGCGTCACTGTTCAACGCTGGAAGGTTTAGAACTTTCCGAATCCCTGGAATCCTTGTAGCAGTGACAGTCACTATCTTACCCCTGAGTGAATGAAAATCTTGGAATAAATGAGTATGAACCTATTTAAGCATCCCCTTCTGAGAAACTGAGTCCTTTTCAGGGGCTTTCTCTCTGGAAACTCTTCCTTTCTGCCCCCCACTCCACCACCTTCAAGTGTTGAGTTGAAAGAGACAAAGCGAGTCAGCAAGAGGCGCAAAATCTTCTCGGTACAACGGAAAGCCATAGGGAGTGGACACACGTGTCTGAGTGTGGGCTGTGTCTGTAACCAGCTCTGTGACCTTTAAGTTGCTTAACTTCTCTCCTGTTTCAATTACTGGTAATAAAGTAAAGAAATTGGACTAGAGGGTTTAAAAATACTTTTTTTTTTTTTTAGCCTGAAATATCTAGGTGCCTACAGCTTAGTTTCTTTCTAGAGCTCATAAGCCCATCCATGGGGTTCTGACTTATGAGACAAAAGCTCATTAATGAGAACAGTGTCCTATTTAGTTTGACATTGGAATTCACTTTAAAGAAGTCAAGATTACCTGGGTGATTGAAACATATATTAAATCCCCACCAAAGTCAGGAGGAGACCATCGCACAGCACATTATTAATTTTAAATTAATCAACATGGCGGTTTGTGGTTGATGGTCTATTTCATGTTGTTGGTTTTCTTTCTTTTCCTTTCCTTTTCTTTTTTTTTTTTTAATCCTTTGAAGTGTTCTTCTCCCTCGTCTGTCCTCAACTTCATCTGAGGCTAGTTTAACTGTTAAATGATGGAAACTGAACCTTGACACACTCCGGTGACTCCTCTGTCAGTATCCTACCCCAGCCAGGGGTAGGGGAGGTTTCTGACATAGAAACACAAAACCCCATCATTTAACAATAAAACACTGATTCTCACAGGAAGCAGGTCTTGCTTTGTTTTAATAAAAACAGTCTTAGGGCACATACCCATGCACAAACCACGCATGGAAAAAGTGTGTCATTTGTACCTTTGGCTGAAGGAAAATGTTGATATTGTACCATGGTTAATAGAAATTGAATCAATGTCAAATCTCTAAATGACTTTCCCTCCACTGCAAATGGGAGAGGCAGAGTTTAGTATCCGGGAGAGAAAGGCAGAGGAAACTTGATCTGAAGTGACTTGGCATTTTGGTTCACGAAGAACGAGGTGCTGGGAGTCAGAGTTCAGCCTACAGAAGGGAGGAATCCGAGTACACAAAAACGATGACAAGGGAGATAACGGACAATTACAGCAGAACTCACTCCAACCCGCCATGCGGCTCTGTCACTCTTCCTTAATAATGGTGGAAAATGAAATAGATGAGCGAGAGGTCTTCATGGAGTGTTGCTTCAGGGAATGCGCTGCCAAGCTCACATGTGGCATGCTGTAACTTTACTACTCAGAATCATAAAAGAGCTGGGCATGATTCCCAGAACATTGCTAACTTTTCTTCTCTCTTCTGCGGTCCACATATTATAATTGTATGATTTCTTTTTTCCAGGGCCATTTTCAACTCTAGAAATGGAGAGAGTATGCGATGCACATGTTACCTAAGTTTAGATCCATTCCCTCCCCACGAATTCTGCCCCAACGTTTAGCTCCCATGGGAACAGTGGTGATTTGGAGGGCGTGAGAAAGACGACCCACCTCAGTCAGACATGAAACAATACTAGCACCAGCAACCGGATTCAAACTCCTGGAGACATCATGGGGTTTGAATTCACCCAGACCCCTTGCTCCTGGCAGGTGATCTCTTTAGAATGTAAGATGTCAGCCAACTCATCTCAACTCATTCCTTTTTATTCACCCCCAAAGTTCTGGGGATCATCTCCCATCCTTGCCTTTCTTCCTCCATCTCAGAGAAGGAAGGATCCTTCCTTCCTGCCAAGCCACCCTCACCTTGTATGTCCTGAACCCATCTCCTCTCTCTGGACTCTGCGGTCTGACCCAGGCAGGCACTGGTGTGGGCTCATCAACACAACTATGGAATCCCTTTCCTCAGCTCACTCCTTTTTGCACCCTGGCCCCCTTGATCTGGGACCCCCTAGCTCTTTGGTTCAGAAAGATGGGAATATTGTCTCAGTTGTAACTGCCCACATCCAAACCTCCCTCCCAGCTCTGTGCCTGAGTCTGGAGGTCACAGCCATGGAAAAGGAAAACAAAAAGATACCTGGGAAATCCATTTCCTTACAGGCCACGTCTCTGAGTTCTAACCCCTCCCCCCCTCATCTGCCTGCACATCCCCAACTTTCAGAGTCCTTTTAGCATCGTTTCATCTTAGACAGAGGCAGGTCATCCCGATAATTTTACCTCTCCTCTGGGTCTCTGCTCGTGGCCTTCAAGCAAGCCCTGTCTTTCTAAAACATCCTTCTCTCCACCCTGCCGCCTACCCTGTCCCATCCTGCTCTCATCTTTGTTCTCTCCAAGCTCCTTGAAGATGTACTTTTCCACATGAATAGGCTCCATCTCTGGCATAGCAGGGCACCGTGGTTTACCTCTCCTACAGATGCTTCTAAAAACTCCGGACAAAATATAAAGAAGCCATTACCTGAAGAGAAAAATTAAGCCAAAGCAGGCAGATTGGAGATGGAAACTGAAGCTTGGAGAAGTGACCTGCAAAGGAATGAATTTATCAGATCGATCTCTCTCTCTCTTTTTCTCTTTTCTCATAGCTTTGCCCTGAGGGCAGCCCCAAGCACAGAGCTGGGGAAGGGGTCAGCACTGAAGCCTGCTAAAACTGAGATAGTATTTCCAATTTTCTGGACTGAGAGCTGAAAGAAGGGGGCCTTGTGGACCAGAGTATAGAGAGGGGAGAGTTACCAAAGGGGTCCCACCATTCTATTGATGACCCCACACAAGGGTGTGCTCGGTCAGACCCAGAATAACACAGCAAGGCTTTGAGAGCTGAACACACCCAACGTGAAGCCCAGTTCTCATGAAGCTCTGAGTAGTGCACACACAGAACACGCTCAAAGTAGCATAACAAGAGCTTTAAAAGATGAACTGAGATTAGAAGCACCACCCACAGAAGGCAAAACAGAACTTTCAGCCGGAACTTAACTAAGTTGATTGTCTGATGAATCAAACAAACAAATAAAAAAAAAAAAAAGGTAACACTTTCCAGAGAATTATAATAAGGATCTACATAACAATATTCATGAGGGCCAGGATAAAATCCAAAATTGCTTAAAAATACATTAAGCTAAGAAAATGCAACCAATTCTCAAGGGAAAAGACAGGCAATATATGTCAACACTGAGATGACCCAGATGTTAACATTCTCAAGTAGAGACTTTCAAAGCAGCTATTATAACTATGATCCACAAAATAAAGGTAAAAATACTTACAGTGAACAGAAAGAAACGAGTCCTCAACAGAAAAATGGAAACTATAAAAAGGAATTAATCAGAAACTACAACTGAAAAATAAAAGATCTCAAAATTGAAAGATTCATCGGGTAAATTCAACAGCAGAATGGAGATTATCATCTCAAAAAGAAAGAGTCTGTGAGCTGGAAGATAAAGCAATAAGAATGATCCAATCTAAAGAACAGGGAGGGAAAAAATAAAATGAAAATAGACCTGTAGAACCATATCAAAAGGTCATGGGAATATATATGTCATGGGAATTCCAGAAAGAGATGAAAAAGAAACTCGAGCTGAAAACTTCCCAAATTGGAGAAAGACGTAAAGTTATAGATTAGAGCAGCTCAGTATACCCCAAACATGATTATCTCAAAGTAAACCACACCTGACAAATCACTATCAAACTACTGAAAGACAAAGATGAAAAAGAAAATCTTGAAAGCTGCTAGGGAAAAATGACACATGACATGCGGGAGAACAATGATTCAAAGGACTGTGAACATCTCAGAATCCAGAGAGGCCAGAAGATAGTGGATCAATGTCTTCAAAGTGCTGAAACACCAAGAATGAGACAAGGCTATATCTAAGAGAGGCTGTAATGCAGGCTGATTACTAACTGTGGGTTCAGGTCCAGGAAATGGGACAGAAATCTAGAGATTCGTATGGTGGTGGGAGTCAAACAAGAAAATGCCTGCTTGATAATCATCATTTGCCTGGCAACCTGAATGTCAGATCTCACACACACACACACACACACACTCACACATGCATGTGTGTGTACACAGAGTCCAAGAACTCATCAACAGCCTAGGAGCAGGAGCTACAAGAAAGGGCTCACAGGGATGTCAGATCTGTCTAGACATTAGCTGTCTTCTATACGTGTCCAAAATGCCTCACCCTTGTCTATATGATTCCCTCTGCCTCAGTCCCCTACTTGCTTATCTCAATGTGACTAATGTCTACTCATTCTCAACGGCCTATTCACATGTAGCTTCATTCATTCTATAACAAAAATTCCTGAATACTTCCTATGTACTAGGACCTGAACCTCTCCATTAAGTCTTTCCAGATCTTCCTACTGAGAGCAATATCCCCCTCTCCCGAATTTGTGTTCTGATTCATCATACTCATTTTATACTTTGTGTTCGAGCTAGCTATATTAGAGCTAGCATGTAAACTGTGTATTACCTGAGCCTAGAGGCTGGGAGTCACTCAGCTTTGTGTTACCAGCACGGTCTATCGTGGTAACTGAAAGGTACTCATTGTTCAGTACTTTTCATGAACGAAGTGAGTGGATACCTTTTTTCTCCCTAAGCTAATTAAAAAACTACCAGTCATTAAGAGTAGCATGAATCATTTCTATTTTTAAAAAATCACTTGATAAAATAATTATTTACTCTAATTAGCAAATGATTTAAAAAAAAGGTGGAAGACCAAAAGAACACTGCTATTTCTTAGAATTATCTCTCATAATTCTTTGGCATTTACCCACTTTCGTAAGACTCACAGAATGTACGCAGGGCTGGAAAAGAACTTAAGTGTGAAAGACCAAATCTTTATTTTACAAAGTAGAAAACTAAAAGGTGAAGCGTCTGCTTCAACACTCACAATCATTGAACCAGACTAGGATCTAGATCTTTCCAGTGTTCTCTCTGAATTCATGCTTCCTCTAATTCAGGGCTGGGAGATACAGATTTACTGAGATAATAGAAGACCAGAGATTGGTTGCTTGAGCCGAGATGGTTGATGACATCATTGGAGGGGCTGGTCGTCTCCTGCCCCCTCCCACCAGATTGAGGATCTATTGTGAACGTTAACCCAATGTTTGCCTAGTCCTTCCCAAGTGACTAAGACTGAATTCAGCCACCACTCCTGTCTCTCTAGCCAGTTACTCTAGTTACCATTTATAACCCCTTCACTTAAAGTGGGAGGGTGGTCAGTAGAGGACACTGCAGAACCCCTTACCGCCTTTGGTACCTCAGTGTCCCTACTTGTGAAGGGTCATTGAAAATACCAGTAATCCCGGACCCGGAAATGGAATGCATATCAGCTCACCACCAAATTAAACAGATTTCGGAGGCAAATAAAAACAGAAAGCTGGAGAAGTAGAAAGAATTTTAGGTGTAAAAGAAAAAAAAAGAACTAAAGAGATAATCCCTTTAAGACGCTGAGAGTGTGTGTGTGTGTGTGATTCCCAAAGTAAGAGGGCCAAGGTAATACTGCCAATGTTTAACTCCAAAATAGATAAAAGGTTAAAAAAAAAAAAAAGAGTCTGCTCTATTGAGGAAAAAAAGTCCTGAAATAACCTATCACTGGTGTTCAGAAGTCACAAGGTCATCATTCATCTTTATAAAAAGGGACTGTGAACAAAGACAAACAAGGTAAAGGATTTACTTTTACATAACATCAGGATAGGTGAAAGAAACAGCGATCATTCTGCAGGGCCTCCGAGCATGACAGAGAAATTTAAAGCTTTAAGAAAGATTCTATGAAATGCTGCACTTCTGGTTTTGACAAATGCCTGGAGACATCATGAAAGTCCTTTGGAGATGGACAGAAAATTTTGTTCACTGCTTCTTTCAAATAAGTAAAAATATATATACATTTTCAAAATCTGCCTGTCCTCTCCCTGTCTTGACCTAAAATCAGTCAGTCAGTCAACTAATCCGCAACTTTAGAGGCTTACATCTCATTTTACTACCTTAGACCTTAATATTTCTGGACTTTAACGTGGAGTAAGGTGTTACTCTCATGGTAGTTAACATGGCCGATTCCATTACTACTACCCTTGTAGCGTTCTTTTAAATCTGCTTATGCACACACACAAGAACCCATTTTTACAAAATGAGGAATGGAAAGAAAAGTCAATGTGTTAGTCCAGTGAAATCTTGACACAGAGTTATCCCTAATTCAGGGGTCAATGCATGGGAGACCAGAGTCACAGACTGACCTATAGCAAGAATAAAATATCTTCAAACTCTCCTGTTAATTTAAAAAGTTATACAAATTTGAAACTATATGCATGATATGTGCAGTTCTCTTTTACTATTAAAATGACACCCCCCACCCCTGCCCAAATTTTCTAGTAAAATGGCATCCTTCAGTATAGTAAACAGAGAAAGAAAGCCCATACCACTTTTGGTTGTCTTCTAACTATTTTCAGGCTAAGTGTTTTGTTTTGTTTTCCCTTTTGAATTATTAAAATCTCCATGCCCACTAATGCTCTGCACTTTGCAAAAGTATAATACTAAGAAATCTTATATATTTTTATTAACTTGCAGATTTTTCTGGGGCAGGAATATCATTGAAATGTTCCCTAAGGAGAAACCAAAAGAGAGAGGAATTTTCCTGGGCTTTCGATTGTAGCTTGTAGTGAATGGGAAAATCAGTTCTCACTTAGATCTACAGAGCTGTTTGTGAGCAGAAAATAGTTTTAATTATTGTGCCTATGCAACCAAGATTTTCTGGGACAATCCCAATTTCATTCTTTTCAATAAATGTGAATTTCTGTTAAGCTTGTAGGAAATTGTCCAACACACATACTCACAGAGGTGATTAAAGTCCATTGTGGAAAACTGTTCACTGCAGCATTATGGGTAACAACTGGAAGCAAGTAAATGCCCTTCAGTATGAGAATAGTTTAAGAAATTTTGGTACTTCATCTAATGCCAAGTAGATTTAGGCAGAGCTTTACGAACTGGCATGGAAAAATATCCAAGATATACCATTCATTGAAAAACAGCAGGTCACAGAACAGGTGTTTAGTATACACCCAACCACATCACATTTAGGACAATTCTACCATATATGTTTGTAAACAGAAATTTTCTGCAGGGCATTCTAGAAACAAACCAAAAGATTGCCTCTGGTGTTGGGATGGAAGGTTCAGGAAAAATGGAAAACTCTTATCATTCCAATATCTTAGCTCCCAGTATTTCTATGCCTCCTTCTACAAATTAAACACTCCGGGATTCCTCCAGTCCTCATGGCTTCCCACCATGTGTGAGACTCTGTGTTGTCATGAACTCCTGCGGTCCTGGCCACAAGATGGGAGCTTGCATGAGACCGGTGTGAAATGGTTGGAAAAGAACAGGAAGCAAATGTCACAGAACTTAAAGGGATTAAACTTAATGGGGGAACTTAACAGGAACTAGCAATGGGGTTGACTGCTGAGGGCTTCGGCCAATAGGCCAACGTTGTGTCTAGAGGGATTAAGGATTCCAGTCACCAGCAATGTCAAGAAAGTTCTGATCAGAGGTGGGTATAGGAACTGCCAGATAGAAGTAACACAGGAAGTCAAGCACATGGAAGCATCGTTATTCAAGTTGTCCAGTGTTTCCCTTGGACTTGGTTTGTGGTGGATGTGGCTGGCTGGTTGCAGTGTAGCCCAATATCTATTCTATTTGTCTTCCTCATAATAAGGGCCAAATGTTGTCAGGGGCTACAAAGTACTCAGGTCAAAACATTCACTTTCCAGGATGTCCAGGTGGCTCGGTTGGTTAAGCATCTGCCTTCGGCTCAGATAATAAACCCAGGGCCCTGGGATCGAGTCCTGAGAGCCTGCTTCTCCCGGCTCCTGGCTCAGTAGGGAGTCTGCTTCTCCTTCTGCCCCTCCACCTGCTTGTTTTTTTTCTCTCTCTCTATCAAGTAAATAAATAAAATCTTAAAAAAAAATTCACGTCCTCAAACTCTCTTAATACAGAGGTGGCACTGTTACTCAGTATTGGACAGTAGGTTGAAAGCAAAGAGTCTTCTGGGAGACACTTGCTGAAATTATTCTTTTCTTGATAAAATAAAAAGGACAGACTCAGCTGACTTGTGCCTTTAGCCCTTCATCTCTCAACCTGCCTGGGAACAGATTTGACGTCCACGAATGGAAAAAAGCCATCTCGTAACCATAAAGACGATAACCAAACATTGAGGATGGTAGAGCAGGTCATCCTTGATGACGTAGGGCAGATTCAGAGGTCTGAGGCTGCTGCCTCCTCTGGAGTTCCAGTTACAGAGCTAAGCTGCTGTAATCATTTCTATGGTCAAAGGTAACCCTGACCAATTCTGGATCCTCCAACAAAAACTCTGGAGTTGAGGAAACAGAGGGCTGTCAAGATTCTGGATGGATCATGAGAGCTCTGGGCAAGTGGGCTGTGATGGGGCAGAGCAGGGAAGTCTGAAAAATGGACTGAGAACCTCTAGAAGCCAGGGAGGCTGCACCTGGGAATCATGGGTCTGTTTGTAGAACAGGATCCTCCAGGAAACAAAAGGTGGGAGGCTTCTAGCATGGTACAAAATGGGGTGGGAGAAGGTGTCACTCTTCCCAGGATCAGCTGCTTTCTGGGTCTGCAGCATGTGGGCTAGATTCATTTTCCCAGATTCTTGGTGAGTCCATTGTGATGAAATCTGCACACCATTTCCTTCGCTCCTCTGCCAGGACTCTACCAGAGCTTCGGGCCCCATTTGCATCCAGCTGCCCATGGGTGTCAGTAGCTGTCGGACTTAGCAGAGTCAGTAAGTAGCCTGGGGTTGGGTACAGAGAGCAAGAGGGAAAGAATTGCCCTTTCCAGTCATCTGCCTCCTAGAAGGGCGTGCCATCTCCTGCTTCCTTCTGTTATTTTTACTAATTAAAAAAGAAAGAAAGAAAGAGAAACAAAACTCCATCATCAAGGAAAGGTGAGTAAAAAAAGATAAATAAATAAATAAATGCTAGCTGGAAGAGTTTCTTTTTTTTTTTAATTTTTTTTTTAAACTTACTCAGAAGAATGCATTATCTGTTAGTAAGTAGTGTAAGCAATTATCTTTAGCGTGGAACTGGTATATTTTAGGCAATCCTACTGAAATGGTGTAAACAACATTTCCTGTGTCAAAAGCAGGGATCCAAGTCTGTTTTAGAATGGTCCTAATCTCCATCTATTATAATTTCCACCAATAACTTGTCTTTTTATATATGCTGGCATCTGTGTGAAAGACAGCATCCCACATTGACCAAGTCTCCATCTGGTGACAGGCGGGGGAACAGGAACGTAGACTGTCACTTTATGCAGATGGATTTCTATTAATACAAACAAGTGACCCTAAAAGAGAAATTGGCTAGCTCCAGCATAACTTTAAGAAGATTGTTCTGAATTTCCTGAAAGCAGGTTATTTCTAAATACATGGTGTTGCCTTTTAAACACAGATCAGGCATTTTGTCCTTCTAAGAGCTGGTTTTACAAAATGGGCTTGCCGTTCTGAGCCCATTTGCTTGGGGAGGGCATGGAAGGAAAAAGATTGCAATGAGAGGAAAAGAGAGGGTCTCTTGTGGGAACAGCCCCAAGTTGTCCTGATCACTGGTTCAGGACCCATTCGGTTATAAATCCTGGAGAGGACAGGGTGTGGGGTGAGGGGCACAAAGGGGAAGGAGAGTGGTTAAATTCATGATGACTGTTGGCCATCCCTCTTTTCTCCTTCCTTACCATGAGAATATGTAGCTTTCAAATATCCTCAGTGCATCCATTGGGTAAATTTACATTCTGAACCTACACCTAAACCTTTACCAAAGGAGTCTGCTTTCGGGAATCACTAGAAACTCCTTCATTGTCTTCTTCCTCCTCAGTGACCCACCTCTGGCCAGCCATGGCAAACAGAGCACCAAGTGGGCCATGGAGAGACTCACCAGAATAATAACTCCTAGTTGTAAGTAACCCAGTGGCCTATCAGTACAGATTGAGTGATATTAGATCCATGCAGCACAATATTAAGATGCGGTGAAAAATAATATTTTGGAAGAGTTTTTTTCAAACTGGCTATTTCAGTACTACTTTCCCCCAATGTTTGGCTCTACTATTCTATACTTAATACATTTCTTTAAATTGACTCAAGTTTTAAAGCACATATTCCCACCCATCCTTATCCTAAATGATGGTATCTATGACATGCGTTTGATGCGCTGATTATATTTTTCAGTACCCCGTAACCTAAACAGGGAAGTATTAAAATAAAAAAATGTTCAACTGAGTCTTAGCTAAAATCAGCCTGAGTAACCCCAGGGTTACTCTTCCTACCTTTTGGGAAAACCCTGCTTTAGAAAACTACATGGTGTTCCTGGAGCAAAGGCTATGCTGTTACTTGAAAGAAGCAAACTGTGTGATTAAAAGTTTGTGAAAATAATGTGAGTGTGTTCGTGTGTGTGTGCATGTGTGTATGACAAAGGTACATATGTATCCTCCCCATGTTAATAGTGGTTAGCTCTATTGGTCTCAGATTGACTTATTTTTTTGTTGTTGTTTGTTTTCTCACAAGCGCCACCTTGATTTAAAAGTGATGACTAACTCATTTTTTTAAACTTTATTGAGACATAATTTACGTACTATAAAGTTCATCTTTTTAAGGTATAAAATTTGATTTTTTTTGCATATCCACAGAGTTGTATACTAACAACAATACCTAGTATTAAGACATTCCATTATCCCAAAAGGAAACTCTGTACACATTACAGCCACTGTCCCATTGTCCCGTATACCCAGACCCTGGCAATCACTAATCTACTTTCTGTCCTGTGGATTTGCCTTTTCTGGAAATAACATAGAAATAGAATCAGACAATGTATAGACTTTTGTGACTAGCTTCTTTCATTTCAAGTTCATCTATGTTGTACCATGCAGTAATACTTCTATTCTTCTTCTTGTAGAATAGCATTCCACTGCCTGAATATCTCACATTGTTATTTATCCATTCATTAGTTGATAGACATTTTTTTATTATTTCTACATTTTGGCTATTAAAATAATTCTTCTGTGAACATTTGTGTGCACGTTTACGTGGACATGTATTTTCAATTTTCGTGGGTCTATACCCAGGAGTAGAATTGCTGAACTACGAAATAACTCTATGTTTAACAGTTTAAGGAACTACCAAACTGCTTTCCAAAGTGGCTGCATCATTTAAAAATCCCACCAGCAGTGTATGAGGGTTCCAATATCTCCACAACCTCCCCAACATCTGTTACTTATCTGTCATTTTTATATTAGCCATCCTAGGGGATGTGAAATGGTACTGCATTATGGTTTTGATATATGTTTCCCAGATGACTAAAGATGTTGAGCGTCTTTTCATGTGTTTACTAGCCCTTTGTACAGGCTTTGCTTTATTGCACTTTACAGATACCACATTTTTTACAAGTTGAAGGTTTGTGGTCATCTTGCAGCAAGCACGCCTGTCAGTGCCATTTTTTTTCCTGGATCATTTGCTCATTTCACGTTTCTCTGTCACATTTTGGTAATTCTTGCTTTATTTCAGTGGTCCAGAACTGAACCCACCATATATCCTAAGAAGGCATATATGTCCCTTTAGGAGAAATGTCTATTCAGATCTTTTGACTATTTTTCAATTAGGTTATTTGTCTTTTTATTAATGAGTTATAGACTATATACAAATCCATTTCAGATACATGCTTTCAAATATTTTCTCCCATTTCATTTTCTTGATAGTGTTCTTTGAAGCACAAAAGTTTTAAATTTTGATTAAGTTCCATTATATTTTATTTTGTTGCTTGTGGTTTAGATGTTGTATCTAAGAGTTCATGACTAATCTAAGGTCACAAAATGTATGCCTATGTTTTCTTCAAGGAGTTTTATAGTTTAGCAGCTATATTTAGGTCTACAATCCATTTTGTGTTAATATTTGTATACTGTTTGAGGAAAGAGTCAAATTTCCTTTTTTTTTTTCATGGATATCCAGTTGTCCAATCACCATTTGTTGAAAAGACTGTTTTTCCCCCTATTAAGGGGGATTTTGGCACCATTGTCAAAAATCAGTTGATCACAAATTCACAAATATAAGAGTTTAATTCTGTACTCTCAATGCTATTCCATTGATCTGTATGTCTAGACTCACACCAGTACCTCACCATCTTGATTAAGATTTTTTGTATTAAATTTTGAAATTGGGAAGTATGATTCTTTAAACTTTGTATTTCTTTCTCAAGACTCTTTTGGCTATTTTGAGTTTCTTAAATTTCCATCTGAATTCTGGGTTCAGTTTATTTCTTTCTGCCCAACAAAAGGCAGCTAGGATTCTAACACAGGTCACAATGAATTTGTAGATCAGTTTGGGGAGTAGTACCACCTTAATAATACTAAGTCTTCTGATCCATGAACATGGGATTTTTTTTCATTTAGTTAGATTTCCTTTAATTTCTTTCAATAATGCCTTTTAGTCTTCAGTATATAAACTTACACTCCTTTTGTTGAATTTATTCCTAGGTATTTTTTTATGTTATTATTATAAGTGGATTCAAATTGAGTTTTACCTTCCTCTTTATCTTTTCCTAAATCTTAAAATTATTTCTACTGATAACCTGATACTCTTATAAGGAGAAAGAATATGAAAAATGTTTCAGCTTCATGAAGATTTGAGAATCTGGGATATGTGTTTTTCTGAGGATTTTTTTTTTTTATGTCTGAATTTGTGTTGTAGTTTGATTCGAATAATTCATGCAGTTTCTAATAGAGCTTGAGAAATTAGCTTCATCTTAACTGCATGTTTAACACATTGTAAAGATGCAAAGTACAAGTGTATTACTTGTAACATACCAGATTTTAGGCTCATTATTTAATGAAAATGAAAGATGTTTTGTTGGAAGTAAGATCAATAAACCCTTGCTTTATAACCTTTAGTCTATAAAGCAAGTCAAAGCACTTCATGGTCCTACGGAGTAGAGGGGAAAGGGGGATGAGGATCTCAGTGAGAAGAAAAAAAAATACCTGTTTTCTTGGTCCAAATTTTCAATGCAGCTGACCCAACAGAGAAATTAGCTGAATCATCTGCCCATGCCCAGATCTCACTCCATGCTGTAAATTACCTTTCCCTTGCAGGTTTATTACACTGTAGCTTTAAATCGGCTCTCATCAGCTAACTGAATCACCAGGCCCCTTGGAGACCTCCACTGGAAATCTCAACCAAAGACGAGTTTATGGCTTCAACCTGTCCTTCACAGTATTAAGGGTTGGTTGATTGGTTGATTCGTTGGTTGGTTGGTTGGTTGGTTGGTTGGTTTTAAATCAAATAGAACTTTCTCAAATTAGTGACAGGGACATTTCTTTTGAGCTGTTAGCTGTTTTAGTGAATATAGGGCTTGTTTTGTTATTGTAGTGGCTACAGGGAGTCAGGTCATCTGTAACAGATCTAAAAGATGCCCAGATCACAGAGATGGTCCCCGGAGGAAGGCTGATACCTCCACATCTAAAATCATAGCTCTCGGCGAGAAAAATCACAGGCCAAAATATTCTACAAGGAGAACAAGGGCCCAGCTGCAGCAGTCGCTCAGATGAGCTCTTGGGAAAATAGTCTATAACCTAGGACTATCGGCCTTTACCTTACCAGAAGGTGTACACTGAAACTCAGAATTTTCTCTATATATTTTATTTTATTGTAGAAACAAATCTATGGTCCTCAGTCTCAGAGAGACAAGAACACAGTTGATAATGGTATTCAAATCCTCTTAACAGCTTCCAGCCTTTCGAACAAAAACCTGGGTAAATTGAATCTCTTCTCGCAAAACCTAGACTTCAAAAGTCCTGTATACCAATTTCTCTACCCTCTTTTCTCAACATAAAAAGGAACAAGAAAGAACTGAAGATGCAGTCAGTCCCTGGGGTATCTCTAAGATAAAACAGACAAGGTGTCCTGACACTCCTCTCTATAAAAGACCTATTCCTTTCTTTCACAACCAGAACCAGCCCAGAATTCTGCAGCCCTTCAAGGACTCAGATGCTGTGCACATCCAAATAACACTAATCTCACCTCTCAAGAGAGGAAATTGAGTCAAGGAGTCTAGGTAAGAAAGGTCAGGGTCTTCTACAGGCCCTCCTGGGGATGAGCAAGAGGCTATCACACTGAAAGCAAACCGAATAAAAGTGTCAAGGTTTTAACCAATATTCTCCTCATGAGGTAGAATCCTGTGTGATAACATTTTCATCAGTACAAACTCTCAGGCAAATTGTTCTGTTCCTCTCTCCCTGGGAAGCTTAACCCAAACCCTCAGCCAATCTTTTTCTCAGCAGTCACAGAACACTCTCTTGCCCTGCATCTGTATGATTTCTTTGCAAGACCTTCCCTCTGCAGATGGACGGATAGGTCCACGTTCTTCCCTTTACCGCTAAGCCTGGCTCGAAGAAGCTAGGCTTAGCCAACTATAGGTCAGCAACTAGAGCGCCATTTAAGGTTAAGTCCTCAAAGAGAAATACTCTTTTTTTTTTTTTTCCTGACAGTGACAGGGTCTAAGAAAGTGTCTTCAGGTGACGAATCATCTTGTTCTTAAATGAGACAAAATAGAAAAGCAAACATATAATAGACTTTATAATGTTTCTTTTAGACTTTAACGTCACCCGTTTACAGAATGCGCCATGTTTCAGAATATCCTTCCTCATGTGAATCTTCATTTCTGCCTTGCATTCTCAAGCTTCAAGGCCAAGGAATCCTAGTGGAAGAAAAGCCTCTGGCTGGATTGATTTTTACTGTCATTAGAAGGTTATCTTATAAAATAGCAGGTGAACAGGATTCATTTTATTCAGATAGCGAGAATGGACTCCACATCCTTGTCCAGTTTCCTGATGGGATCAGCCTGGCCTATAATTATATATCAATCCTTGCCCCTAATGGGCACACAGATTCCTTTAATGTGTGGAATCCCTTTGACAATTTTCAGCATACATTAGCTGACTGAACACTTGTTGGGAAATTGAATGACAGGTTTGGCAATGGTTCTTTAAAATTTCATCTACAGAAAACAAGAAGAGTGAAGATTCATCCCTCTTGATCGTTTCACCAGACATGTCTACATGAATCCACAAGGGCTAAATGAATTGCATCATGACTCACTGATGGCAAATTGGGTGAACGTGGGATATACTTCACTTACATTTCTAGTCAAGAGGGATTATCACTGTCTATTAAGTAATCTTTACATCTTTGCTTTTCTCTATTTTCATTTTTCCCCCCTCTATTTTCAAAATAAGTATTTTAAATTGGATTAAAAGACGTTAGTTCTGGGACGCCTGGGTGGCTCAGTTGGTTAAGCAGCTGCCTTCGGCTCAGGTCATGATCCCAGCGTCCTGGGATCGAGTCCCATATCGGGCTCCTTGCTCATCAAGGAGCCTGCTTCTCCCTCTGCCTCTGCCTGCCATTCTGTCTGCCTGTGCTTGCTCTCTCTCCCTCTCTCTCTCTGACAAATAAAAAAAAAAAAAAAAAGACGTAAGTTCCCCTTAAACTTACCCTAACCACAATGTCAGGTGCTTATTGATAATTAAAAATGTTAATTGAATGAATCCATAGAACAAAAATGGAGAATCAGGTGGTATAATGCTAAGTAAAAATGAATAACTTAAAATTGGAGTTATATTGCTAAAATATATAAAAATTGAATTCATATATGGACAACTTTAAAAGACAACAGACAAATGAAAACATTGATTTTGTTATGGGATCAAATTGAAGGAATTTCCTATCTTGACATATCTAACACTAATTACAACAAAAAATTAAGACTAAAACCAACACTAAAATTGGATGAATCTGATCATACACAAAACTATGTGTATGTGAGGCTATGAAATTAGAAAGCTAATAATATTACAGGAGTTGATCAAAAGATTTGAAGCATGGTCTCAAGGTATCTACCTCAGTTTACCTAGCCAAAAATGACAGATAAACTATAGATAAACCCTTCTTGACTGCCGTCTTTGGATAATCCTATATTTCAGTTCAATAAAGACTTATTTATTTATTTATTTGATTTATGAGTGAGAGAGAGAGAGAGAGAGAGAGGGAATCTGAGGCAGACTTCCCACTGAGTGCAGAGCCAGAGGTAGGGTTTGATCTCACCACCCTGAAATTATAACCTGAGCCAAAACCAACAGTCAGACACTCAGCTGACTGGGCCACCCAGGCACCCCTAATAAAGACTTTTAAGAAGGAAAAGGAAAAAACTGGCAAGGTTAAAAAGAAAAACATCCTTTTCCAAAACTGGATTATATAAACCTCAAAGTGAGTATTAAGTTGAACTGTCAGGGCCAACAATAAGGAAATAGGAATAGTGGCCCCCTCTGATGTGACCCCTGCCAAAAGGGTACCAAGAGCATCAAACTTCCTTGCCTTCATGAATACTTTCTCTTGACCTTAAATCTCTTGACTTGAAACTCATGATCTCTTAAAATTTTATGGATCCTAGTTTTGACTCTAGAGAAAATATGCACTTTAAGCATCTGCTCCATCATCGAAAGCTGAGAAAACTCCCACAAATATAGTCAGACTTGCTGTGTCCCCATGTTAATTTAGTGGCCCCCAATTTTCATTCTCCTTGGCAGTATCCTTGACAGACCATCTCACAATGGTCTCTTCTCTCTTTTTAGTACTATTATTTTTTGCTTTTATTGGAATTATATTGAAATAATTATAGGTTTAATGCAATTCTGAAAGATGATAGAGTCTTCGTACACTCGGCCCAGTTTTCTCCAATGGTAACATTTTATAAAATTATAGTGTAACAGCACAACTAGGATATTGACTTTGAGACAATCCCCTGATCTAATTCAGATTGTGTGTAACTGTGTGTGTGTGTGTGTGTGTGTGTGGTGTCAAGTTTTTTTTTTTTTAATTCACATATAATGTATTATTTGCCCCAGGGGTACAGGTCTGTGAATCATTAGGCTTACACACTTCACAGCACTCACCATAGCACATACCCTCCCCAATGTCCATAAGCCAACCACCCTCTCCTTACCCTCCTCCCCCTGGCAACCTTCAATTTGTTTTGTGAGATTAAGAGTCTCTTACAGTTTGTCTCCCTCCTGATCCCATCTTGTTTCATTTTTTCCTTCCCTATCCCTCAAACCCCCCACTGTGCCTCTCAAATTCCTCATATCAGGTGGATCATATGATAATTGTCTTTCTCTGATTGACTTATTTCACTCAGC
>NW_019154132.1:16214816-16217827 GCF_002288905.1 Enhydra lutris kenyoni | reverse complement strand
ATTGAGAGTATCATATGGTTCTTGTTCTTTCTTTTATTAATGTATTGTATCACATTGATTGATTTGCAGATGTTGAACCAACCTTGCAGCCCTGGAATAAATCCCACTTAGTCGTGGTGAATAATCCTTTTAATGTACTGTTGGATCCTATTGGCTAGTATTTTGGTGAGAATTTTTGCATCTGTGTTCATCAAGGATATTGGTTGGCAATTCTCTTTTTTGATGGGGTCTTTGTCTCGTTTGGGAATCAAGGTAATGCTGGCCTCATAAAATGAGTTTGGAAGTTTCCACCCATTTCTATTTTTTGGAACAGTTTCAGGAGAATAGGTATTAATTTTTCTTTAAATGTTTGGTAGAATTCCCCTGGAAAGCCATCTGGCCCTGGGCTCTTGTTTGTTGGGAGATTTTGGATGACTGCTTCAATCTCCTTACTGGTTATGGGTCTGTTCAGGTTTTCTGTTTCTTCCTGGTTCAGTTTTGGTAGTTCATATGTCTCTAGGAATGCATCCATTTCTTCCAGATTGTCAAATTTGCTGGCATATAGTTGCTCATAATATGTTCTTATAATTGTTTGTATTTCTTTGGTGCTGGTTATGATCTCTCCTCTTTCATTCATGATTTTATTTATTTGGGTCCTTTCTCTTTTCTTTTTGATAAGTCTGGCCAGGGGTTTATCAATCTTATTCTTTCAAAGAACCAGCTCCTTAAAAAAAAAAAAAAAAAAAAAAAAGAACCATCTCCTAGTTTCCTTGATTTGCTCTACTGTTTCATTGATTTCTCTTCTGATCTTTATTATTTTTCTTCTCCTGCTGGGTTTAGGCTTTATTTGTTATTCTTTCTCCAGCTCCTTTAGGTGTAGGGTTAGGGTGTGTACTTGAGACCTTTCTTGTTTCTTGAGAAAGGCTTGTATCGCTATATACTTTCTTCTTAGGTCTGCCTTTGCTGTGTCCCACAGATTTTGAACAGTTGTGTTTTCATTATCTTTTGTTTCCATGAATTTTTTCTATTCTTTTTTAATTTCCTGATTGAACCATTCATCCTTTAGTAGGATGCTCTTTAGCCTCCATGTATTTGGGTTCTTTCCAATGTTCCTCTTGTGATTGAGCTCTAGCTTCAGAGCATTGTGGTCTGAAAATATGCAGAGAATGATCCCAATATTTTGGTACTGGTTGAGACCTGATTTGTGACCCAGGATGTGATCTATTCTGGAGAATGTTCCATGTGCACTACAGAAGAATATGCATTCTGTTTCTTTGGGATGGAACGTTCTGAATAGATCTGTGATGTCCATCTGGTCCAGTGTGTCATTTAAGGCTTTTATTTCCTTATTGATCTTTTGCTTGGATGATCTGTCCATTTCAGTGAGGGGGTGTTAAAGTACCCTACTATTATTGTATTATTGTCAATGTGCTTCTTTGATTTTGTTATTGATTGGTTTATATAGTCGGCTGCTCCCATGTTAGGGGCATAGATATTTAAAATCATTAGATCTTCTTGTTGGAAAGGCCCTTTGAGTATGACATAGTGTCCTTCCTCATATCTTATTATAGTCTTTGGCTTAAAATCTAATTTATCTGATATAAGGATTGCCACCCCAGCTTTCTTTTGATGCCCATTAGCATGGTAAATTGTTTTCCACCCCCTCACTTTAAATTTGGAGGTGTTTGGGGGTTTAAAATGAGTTTCTTGTACATAGCATATTGATGGGTTTTGTTTTTTTATCCATTCTGCTAGCCTGTGTCTTTTGATTGGGGCATTGAGCCCATTTACATTCAAGGTAACTATTGAGAGATACGAATTTAGTTCCATCATATTGCCTGTAAGGTGACTATTACTGTATATAGTCTCTGTGCCTTTCTGGTCTACTACTTTTAGGCTCTCTCTTTGCTTAGAGGACCCCTTTCATTCCTGTAGGGCTGGTTTGGTGTTTGCAAATTCTTTTAGTTTTTGTTTGTCCTGGAAGCTTTTTATCTCTCCTTCTATTTTCAATGATAGCCTAGCTGGATATAGTATTCTTGGCTGCATGTTTTTCTCAACTAGTGCTCTGAATATATCATGCTGGTTCTTTCTGGCCTGCCAGGTCTCTGTGGATAACTCTGCTACCAAACTAATATTTTTACCATTGTATGTTACAGACTTCTTGTCTGGAGCTGATTTCAGGATTTTCTTTGTTGGTAATACTTGTAAGTTTTACTATTAGATGATGGGGTGTCAACCTATTTTTATTGATTTCAAGGGGGGTTCTCTGTGTCTCCTGGATTTTGATGCTTGTTCCCTTTGCCATATTAGAGAAATTCTCTACTATAATTCTCTCCAATATACCTTCTGCCCCCCTCTCTCTTTCTTCTTCTGAAATTCCAATCATTCTAATATTGTTTCATCTTATGGTATCACTTATCTCTTGAATTCTCCCTTTGTGGTCCAGCAGTTGTTTGTCTCTCTTGTCTCTTTTGCTCAGCTTCTTTATTCTTCATCATTTGGTCTTCTTGATCATTAATTCTCTCTTCTGCCTCATTTATCCTAGAAGTAAGAGCCTCCATTCTGTACTGCACCTCATTAAAAGCTTTTTTTATTTCAGCTTGGTTAGATTTTAGTTCTTTTATTTCTCCAGAAAATGGATTTTATTTCTCCAGACAGGGTTTCTCTAAAATCTTCCTTGTCTTTTTTGAGCCCAGCTAGCACCTTGAGAATCATCATTCTGAACTCTAGATCTGACATATTCCCAATGTCTGTATTGATTAGGTCCCTAGCCTTTGGTACTGCCTCTTGTTCTTTTTTTGTGGTGACATTTTCTGCCTTATCCAGATAAGAATATATGAACAAGAGAATAAAATACTAAAAAGGTGCCAAAGACCCCAGAAAAATGTATGCTTACCAAATCAGAAGAGACCCCCAATTGGGGGGAGAAGAAAGGGAGTAAAAAAAATTTTTTTTAAATTTTTGTATATGTATAATAAATTTTATATAAATATGTATAAATAAAAAAGTATAAATTTTGTATATGTATACCA
>NW_019154132.1:16195841-16214806 GCF_002288905.1 Enhydra lutris kenyoni | reverse complement strand
TATATATATATATATATATATATATATATATATATATATATATATATATTAGACTGGTGAATAGAACAGAGCCACCCACTTGATACTTGATTTTGGGTGTATTTTGGTTTCTTAGAAGAAACTACCTCCCAAAATTTTAAAGAAAGAAAAATTATATATATACAAAAATAATGGTAAACATGATGAATGGATAGAATATGACTGTAAAGATGAAAATTTAAAAAGAAGTTCTAAAAAAGGAATTGATAAGATAAGTTGGTTGGAAAAAGAAAGAAAAAGAAAGTGGAGAGAATTTGCTCAAGCTGGAGACTAGAACAAAGCCCTGTGCTAGATTTAGGGTATATTTTGATCTATTAGAAGAATTGTATCCCAAAAATATACATATAGGTTATATGTATAACTTATATATGTATACACAAAATAAAGTTAAATACAATATGTATCTAAATTTATGTTAGATACAAAAATAAAGTTAGATACAATGAAGGATATAATATGACTATAATAATGAAGGCTCAAAAATATTTTTTTAGAAAGGTATCGTTACGATAAACTAGTTAAAAAACATTAAAAGAGGAAAGAGGAAAAGTTAAAAAAATTAGAATAAGAAAAAGTAAAATTTAAAAAATTTAATTAACTTTGCAAGACTAAAGAATCATGGGGAGAAAGCCATGAATTCCATGCTTTGCTTTCTCCTTCTCTGGAATTCCCACTGCTCTCCTTGATCAGTAAGCTTGGTCTTGGCTGGATGTTCTTGCTGATCTTCTGGGGGAGGGGCCTGTTGTAGTGATTCTCAAATGTCTCTGCGGGAGGCAGAATTGCACCACCCTTGCCAGGGGCCGGGCTAAGCAATCTGCTCGTGTTCACTGTCTGGAGGTTTTGTTCCCTGAACACTTGCCATAGAGCTCTGGAGGACAGGAATGAAGATGGCGGCTGCCCAGTCTCCAGCCCAGAGGAGCTGAGAGATCGGGCCCTGCTCCTCAGTGTGCCCTCAGAGAAAAGCTGTCAATCCCTCCTGTCTCCCTGGTCTCCCACCGCGCTCCGAGCTCACCTGGCCTGTGACCGAGCATTTCTATCTCTGGCCCACAGCCTGCTTGAAGTCTCCAAACCTAGCAGATTCCTGCCGCGTGTTCCTGAGTTGCTTCTCCTGGAGGACGAATGTAAGTTTCCTGAGATCTGCCACTTGTGGGGTTCCTGCTCAAAGAGCAATGGCCCAATTTTGTCACAGATCATAGTTTAAGGGAACTGCAAGCTGAGAGCTCACTCCTCAGCTCCATCTCTTCTGCCAGCTTCCCCGTTCTGATACCTGGCAACTCTGCCACACTCAGACACCTCTGATCCTTCTGTGACCCCATGGTACCTGAGACCACACTGTCCCCACGAGGGCTCCACCCCCGCTTAGCCTCTGGATCACCATCCCTCAGTGGAGCAGACTTCTAAAAGTTTGGATTTTGTGCTCCATTGCTCCACCACTTGCCAGGAGCCAGTCCCTCCCCCCCGCAGTCTGTCTCCCTGTAGCTTTGGATTCACTTCTCTGCATGTCCTACCTTTCAGAAAGTGGTCGATTTTCTGTTTCTAGAATTGCTGCTCTTCTTCTCTTCCATCTCCTATTGGGTTTGTATGTGTTTGGAATGGTTTGATAACTATCTAGCTGAACTCCTGTGACCTGATGTCTTCTCAGTCTGCTACTCCTCTGCCATCTTGACTCTCCATTTGTCAAGTTTTATACCATTTTTTGGATGGCCTCCAGTTTTTGCCAAATTACTTCCCCTAATGTTCTCTTCAGTCATAGTGCATTCAGAATATTTTCAAAGTGCAATCCACACAACAATTAATCTGGAGTGTTCTGCATCTGCCCCAAATTGGAGACTCACTTGTTTACGATTCATCTGTTCAATGGTCCACATCTACTTTCTTTTTAGCATTACAGGGAATAAATTTTCTTGGACTTAGATGAATGTGAGTCATCTTTGGGTTAATCTGTTCCATCTGGGTATAGATTCCAACTTCTTCATGGTTTATTCATTCATTCAAAAAATATTTACTGGTTGATTACAGAGTCCTCAAAGTAGTGTCTGAGGAGCTCGGTGTACAGTGGGAAACAACAACCAGGATCTCTTCTCTCAGAAGACTTATGATCTAAGCATCCCAGATCATGCCAACTATGAACTTCTAGAATCAAGGAGGTAGGGATTAGCTGAAAGGGTGGATGTGCTTTTTAAAAGTTCAATGCAATTTCCTCATTTGTCTTAACAAATAAATGACCCTCATCTGGTTTCCCTGGGAATCCATCTCCTTAAAGAAAGAAGAGAATATATTACAAGTGGGATTCAAAGAGAAATACTGTGGGAACATTCAGTTTCTGACATCTCAAGGGGTTACACAGCATAAGCCAAGCAACCTAAACCATTATCTTGAAAGAAAATTTCTCAAATTCTTGTCCTTTAGTGTGGCACCAGCCAAGCTTGAAGAACCTAGTCCATACAGTTCATCTAAGTGGAGAGAGGATCCTTTCCAACCAGAAGCTTGATGTAGAATGACACAACCGGGAAAGACTTGGGGGTGGGGGGAACAAAGAGAAACAAATAAAAAGAGTTGCACTTATACCGCACATTCAGGTTATAGTGTGAGTGAAATTTGCTATCAGGCTACCTGAACATTAAAGAAACAAAAACTATAATCACCGAAAATATTAGAACTGTATCTAAAGTTCAAACAGAACAAAGTCCTTAGCCTCAGCCTGACTTATTCAGAATCTTGGAATATATCTTGGGGGTAACTCTTCAGGGTCCACCCTTCTAAAACTCATTCTCCTACCCAGACTCTGCATAGGGTATTTTACGGTGGAAATTACCAGATGGTTCCACCTGCCTTTTACCAGTCCAAACCTTACTCATCCATTCCTTGGGCAAGGATTTGCAACCAAATTCTTGTTCAAGTGCTTGCCTTGACTCAAGGCTCTTTTTTTAGAGTAAATGCTGCCTTTGCACAGACACCCTGTTATCAGCTGTTGTGCACAAATCTGGTAGCCCCTTTTCTGGGCTAGCATACCAGTTAGGATACTAAATTTGCATAACAGAATGTCGTCTTTGCCACCTGCACACCTGTTACCTAAAGCATATGGCTCTCTCTTTAATCAACAGCACAAAAACAGAGGCTCTACAAGCACTCCTAGGAGATTTCAGTCCTGCTTCTGATCCAGCCCTTGGCAATAGCTTGCTGGAAACATCTGATATTTGAAGGAGAGACTAGAAGACATGCTAACTACACATTCCTTTAGGTACCTAAGTAAAACATTTCCCTGTTAAGTGTAAATATTTCAAAAACAATGTACCTGGATGCTTTTCTGTGATCTACCCCCCCCCCATAGAAGCTCTTGCACTAAAATGGATTATGACGGAGGTAAACACAGATTTACGTGTGGTTTATTTCAGCATCATTTGCAACTCCGTATCTGATGAGCACCTTTGAAAACGCAAGATTTGCAGAAAGCTGGAGGAGCCCCTGTCCCTCTCGAATGTGTGGAGTCCTGGTGTGGTTCTCAGGTGCCTAGCTCTGAACCTCTTTTTTTTGTGAAAAATAAACATCTGAATTTTTCAAACCACTGTTATTTTGAGATTTTTCTGTTACATGCAGTGAGAGTCGTGAACAATCACAATCCTAAAAATCCTTGTGGTGTTCATTACTTCATTAAGCAAATTTTTTTATCACCCCAAATATGCTAGGCACCCTTCTAAGTATCTACAAATGGATAAAATATGGTCCCTATGCTGAAGGAACAAAGAAAATAATATATAACACAAGCCATGTATGTAATTGTATTTATTTATTTATTGAAAATATACACCTTTATTTATTTACTTTACAGGCAGTTTAAGTCCTTGAGGGGTACGGCATCTCACAGATTCTGCGGCCAATGGCTTTGGCAGAAAAATTCCTTTGGAATTCGGCACGAGCCTTGCCACTGTTTCCATGAGCATAAGTTACTTTTCCCCACATCACTGTTTTGTTCCGTTTGCCAACAGGAGTCACTGTGTTGTCCTCTGCGTTGTACATGTAAGTGCATCTCTTGCCTAGAAAGAATTCAGTGTCATCTCGAGCATAAACATCTTCAATTTTAAGAAGAGCTGTGTGCTCCCTCTGGTTCTGGAGACCCTTGCTTATAGCCAGCAAACATGGCCTTGGACCACAGCCTTCCACATACATTTGTTGTTTTAGTTCTGTTCCCCAGGGGGACCCCACAGGCTCCAAGATGGTGGAAAGGGTACCACATGTATGATTTAAAATTTTCTGGTAGCCACATTTAACAACAAGCAAAAGTAGCAGGTAAAACAGATTGAATTATTTATTTTCTGTAACCCAGTATATCACAAATATTACCACTAAATCAATATAAAAGTAGAGTAGTGATATTGACCCATTAGCAGATAGAGGTTTTGAGAAATGGGAAAATCATTGGAAATGCTGTCTTCATTTTGTTGGTTTCCTTTCTTATGCAAATGCTTTTTGGTATGCTGTGGTCCCATTTGTCTATTTTTGCTTTTGTTGCTTATGGTTTTGATGGCGTATCTAAAAAATCATTGCCAAGACTAATGTCAAAGATTTCCATCTATGTTTTCTTCTAAGAGTTTTACAGTTTCCAGTCTTATGTTTAAGCCTTTAGTTCATCATTTGTTAGAGACTATCCTTTCCACATTGGGTGTTCTTGATACCCTGATTGAGGCTTAGTTCTGTTTGAGTTTACTTTTAGACTTCTCTTCCATTGGTCCATATGTCCGTCTTAATGCCGGTGCTGTGCTGGTTTAATTACTGTAGCTTTGTAATATATTTTGAAATAAAGGAGTGTGATACCTCTAGCTTTGTTCTTCTTTCTTAAGATGGCTTTGAATATTTGGGATCTTCTGTGTTTCCATATGAATTTCAGGATTGTTCTTTATATTTTTTATAAAAAAATACCATAAGGATTTTGATGGGGATAACATTGCATCTGTAGATTGCTGTGGGTAGTATGGATATTTTAAAGATAATAAGTCTTCCAATTAGTGAACATAGCATATCTTTCCATTTATTTGTGTGTTTTTTCTTCTTTTTTTTATTAAAATTTTATTTATTTATTTGACAGATAGAGATCACAAGTAGGCAGAGAGGCAGGCAGAGAGAGAGAGGAGGAAGCAGGCTCTCCACTGACCAGAGAGCCCAATGTGGGGCTCGATCCCAGCACCCTGGGATCAGGACCCGAGCTGAAGGCAGAGGCTTTAACCCACTGAGTCACCCAGGAGCCCCTGTGTGTGCGCGCACGCGCGCGCGCGTGTGTGTGTGTGTGTGTGTGTGTGTTTTAAGATTTTACTTATTTACTTGTCAGAGAGAGAGAGAGAGCGAGCACAAGCAGAGGGAGTGGTAGGCAGAGGGAGAAGTGGGATCCCCGATGAGCAAGGAGCTGGATGTGGGACTCAATTCCAGGACCCTGGGATCATGACCTGAGCTGAAGACAGATGTTTAACAACTGAGTCACCCAGTCATCCTTCATTTATTTGTGTTTGTAAAATAAAATTTTCACCCTTGTACACTGTTAGTGGGAATGTAAAATGGTACAGCCACTATGGGAAATAGTAAAATGTTTTTTCAAAAAATAAAAAAAATAGAACTAACGATATTCATTGCAGCATTCTTCACAATAGCCAAAATAGGGAAACAATCCAAATGTATATCAATAGATAAATGAAGAAAGAAAATGTGCATATACATACAGGGAAATATTATTTAGCCTTTTAAAAAAAGGAAACCCTACCATGTGTGACAAAATGAATGAAACTGAAGAACATTATGCTAAATGAAATGGGCCAGTGACAGGACAAATACTGCATGATTCTGCTTATATGAGGTACCTAAAATACTCACACTTACAGAAGCAGAGAGTAGAATGTTGGTTGCAAGGGGTTAGGGGAGGGGGAAATGGGATTTTGTTCAACAGAAATAAAGTTTCAATTCTGCAAGATGAGAAACTTTTGGAAATCTGCTGCACAATACCATGCCTTAGGCAACAATATAGGGTTGTACACTTAAAAATTTTTCAAATAGATCTCATGTTAAATATTCTTATCAAAATTTTTAAAAGTGGAAAATACTAGTATTGAGATATTTTACATCTTTTTTTCTTAAACCAGGCCTTCAAAATCCAGTGTATATTTTATATTTATAGCACATCTCAATTTGGACCAGTTCATTTCTAGTGCTCAAGAGCATACGTGACTAACATTAAACAGTACATATCTAGGTGAGTATATATATATGTGTGCACACACAATCCAATGTGTAGATATTACTTTCAATTATTTCTGTTATTAAGTATTATAATTTAGCAGTTCTTTCAAACTAAATATATAGTTAGTTATATATATTTCAGTTATATATAACTATATATAATGTATATACATACATATATGTATATACACGTATATATATGTATATGTATATGTATGTATGCATTTGCATGAATTTGGGGGAAATCATGATGTAATTTTTAACTTAATTTTCATTTTTTCCTCAGCGCCACTATTTCCTACCTGTGACTTCTGCTCCCTTGTGGAGATAATTACTTTCAACTCTTCTGTTTCTTTTTATATGTATCATAATATTTTTAAACAATAGGCTTACACTACTATTTTATGATTTTTACATTTAACCAATCCTTGTCTTTCTTTTATGGAGATGAAAATTTAACTCTCTTATACTTTCTCTCTTATACATGTACACATACATACTTTCTTTTTTTTCATGTTCCCAGTAATCAGTATTATGTTTAAATTATTCAAATTGGGATAGAGAATGTGATATATTTACTGTCTCATACAAATTTTTGTTTTTCTAGAGTTTATAATTGCCTTAGTGTTTTCATGTGGTTTTCTATAATATCATGACTTTTTCCTCTTAGCATTCCTACATAGATATAAAATAAACTATCTTAGCATGGGTGAGCCATAAGGAATTGTAATTATTTTGTTTTTTCCTCATCAATATCTCTTGTGGAATTCTCTAACCAGCTGATATAATGTGAACTTGACCCCTGAGCCTCAGACATAGCTTTCATCCTGGATCTTTTTTTCATCACAGCACTAGGATGTCCTTTTGATCCTGTTTTCATCTCCTGTTGCTTGGATCTATTACTGTCTTCCTCTTTATCGGTTTACTCTCTTGCTTGGGTAGAACATATCCTCCTGTCACTTCATGAGACAAGGATATATGTAAAGTGGACTTTTGAGATCTTGTGTGCTACAACACATTCTATTTCCTTCTGATCCTTGATTAATAATAGCTTTTTGAGTATAATTCTAGGTTGAACTGATTTTTCCCTCAGAATTTTCAAAGTACCATTTTGTTATATGATAGCTACTGATTTTGCAGTTCAAAAATCTAGCTCCAAATGATTAGTAATCACTGGTCTTGATCTTCTCTTTCCTCTAGCAGTCTTTGAGCTTACTTCTTTTTCCAGGTTCTAAAATTTCACTATTATATGAGTTGATGAGTTTTTTCTTCATTTGTTTCAGGCTTCAATGGACCCTTTAAATCTGTAAATACGTTTTTCAGTTCTTGAAATTTTTCTTGTGTAATTTATTCGGTATCTTCCTTTCATTTCTCTATTTTTTTTTTTGATTACTAGAACTTCTATTAATCTATCAAAATCCCCTAATTTACTTTTCTGTTTTCCATATCAGTATCCCCTTATTATACTTTCTGAGAGAGTTCCTCAAATTTACCTTCTAAGCCTTATATTTAATTTCTGTTATTCCATGTTAACAATTTTCAAAAACTCATGTTGATTCAATTCCACCAACATTTATGGAGTATCTCTTATTATAAGTTACTATATTTGGGGCTGGTTGTGGGGGAAAAAACAAAAATAAAAATATCTCTCAATTCGAAGATCTTATCATCTATAAAGATATGCACAAGTATTTACAAAATAAAAGCTATTTTAATTTGATTCAACAAATCTGAAGTAGGGAAGGAAGAAATGTCATCACTATTATTTTCATTTCTAAATCAGAACTGCAACTAATGAGCACATCAGCAAGTTAATTAATATATATTACTAGTGATCACATTGAGAAACCTGGCAAATTTTCCTTTCAGATGGACAATACTCAAGGTAAAACTCTGATTGACATTAGTTCGGTAATTCTAATATATGTCTCATAGCCCATGATAGATATAATGAGTATAAAGTTAAATTCTGAAGAAAATCTATCTCATCCTGTTACAGAATATTTTGAGATCAAATAATAAAACTCTTTAAAAGTATGTAGGATATTCAACTACTGGCACACCCTACATGAAGAGATCACTCAATTGGTTTTTGTCCTGGTTAAAAAAAGAATCCTCTAACCAAGGTCATATATGGGATTATTCACAAGTCTTGAATCTAGTAATAGAATGGATAATGGGAAGGCAAGAAGGGATATTTCACAGTTTTGACTCAAAATGTCTGAGCAGCATTTATAATAGAGCAACATAAAAGAATTGCTGTTTGACACAAACAGCAGGGGAATCCAATCCACTTGCCCAGAATTATGAAAGAAGACAGGGTTCTAGAAAAGGAAGTTAGAAGTCAAGGCTGTATTGCTTTGAGCTAACCCACTCAAATAAACAGTAGCTTTTCTTCACCCTACTCCCAGCTTTATTGAGATATAATTGACATATAACATTATATAAGTTTAAGGTGTACAGTGTGTTGATTCAATACATTTATAATATTACAAAATGGTAACCACCATAGAGTGGCTAACACCCCCATCCTGTCACATAATTACCACTTCTCTTTTGTGGTGAGAACATTTAAGATTTATTCTCTTAACAATTTTCAAGTACATAATACAGTATTATTAACTATAATCACCATGCTTTATGTTAGACCCCCAGAACTTACTCATCTTAAAACTGGAAGTTAATATTCACTGGCCAGCATCTCCCCATTTCCCCCACCCTTCCCCAGCCCCTGATCACCACCATTCTGCTCTCCAGTCTTATGAGTTCAGCTTCTTAGATGCCATAATATGTTATACACTATTTGCCTTTCTCAGATTTATTTCATTTAGCATAATGACAGCACATTCCATCCATGTTGTCACAAATGGCAAGATTTCCTTCTTTCTTGTGGCTAAATAATATTAAAAAACATATATATATATATGTATGTAACATATATGTATAGTATATGACTATGCAATATATACTATATATAATATATAACATATATTATATATATTACAATAATGTAATAACTTCTTGATGCAAACATCCCACTGATGGATACTTAGGTTGTTTCCCTATCTTGGCTATTGTGAGTAGTGCTGCATTGAGCATGGGAATGCAGATATCTCTTCAATATCATGTTTTCATTTCCTTTGGATATATACACAGAAGTAAGATTGCTGGATCATATGGTAGTTCTACTTTTAACTATTTGAGCAACCTCCATAGTGCTTTCTACTGTGGCTGGACCAGTTTACATTCCTATCTTCTTATTGGTAGTGCATAAGGATTCCCTTTTATCCACATCCTTGCCAGCACTTGTCTTCTCTTGTCGTCTTGATGATAGCCCTTCTAACAGGTATGAGGTGATAGTTCACTGTGGTTTGGATTTGCATTTCTCTGATGATGAGTGATGTTGAGTACCTTTTCATATGTATGTTGAACATTTGAATGTCTTCTTTGGAAAAAATGTCTATTCAGGTCTTTGGCCCATTTTAAAAATCAGATTATCTGAGGTTTTTTGCTATTAAGTTGTATGAGTTCTTTTTATATTTTGGGTATTAACCCCCTATCGGAGATATGATTTGCAGCCATTTTCTCCCATTCCAAAGGCTACCTTTTCATTTTATTGATTGTTTCTTTTGCTGTGCACACGCTTTTTAGTTTGATGTAATTTTTCCTCTGTGTGTGTGTGTGCGCGCGAGCGCCTGCCTGTGCGTGTTCCACACCACCAAGCCAATCTCTGACATTAGCTGGGTGTCCTACAATTTAATTCAGACACTATTTACCCAGAGTACCTGGAGATATCTCACAGGTTACAGGCTCAGCCCTCCAACACTGTCCCTCCCCCCGCCACACACTTCAGGCACCAATCCCAAATCCAGGTAGTTCCCTGAGCTTCTGACCCCCCGGCTATAGATCAGGCTCCAGCAAACCACTCCTTGGGTTAAATTAATTTGCTAGAGCAGCTCCCAGAACTCCAAGAAATATATTACTTATTTGAGTACTGGTTTATTATAAAAAGATATAATTCAGGAACAGCCATATGGAAGAAATGCTTAGGGCAAGATATGGCTCAGAGCTTCCATGCTGTCTCCAGGCATGCCACTTTCTGAGCCCCTCCACAGGTTCACCGACCTGGAAGTTCTCTGAATCTTCTCTCTTTAGGTTTTCATGGAGGATTTGTTATAGAGCATGGTTGATTAAATCATCAGCCATTCAAGACTGAACTCAGTCTATGGCCCCAGTACCCCATCCCAGATCTCAGTGTGGGACTGAAAATTCCAACCCTCTAACCACATGGTTGGGCCCTTTGGCAATCTGTCCACATCCTTAGGTGAGCTAAGGGGTTATCCAAAAGTCACCATTTACATAACAGTAGACACCTTTTTATGTCTCTCATAACTTAGGAATTTCCAAGGGTTTTGGAGTTCTATGCTAAAAAAAAAGGGTAAAGACCAAATTCTTCATTATAAGCCACAATATCAGAGTCTTCAATACATTTCAAGTTAATTTTCATGAATGGTATAAGATGAGTCTAATTTCATTTTTCTGCATCTATTATCCTGTTTTCCCAACACCATTTTTGAAGAGACTATCCTTTCCCCATTGAATATTCTTGGCTCCTTAAATAACAACTTTTCATGCCCTAGGGTCCAGAAGCAAAAGCCAGCTGAAACTGGTGGATGGGAACATTGTTTTGTCTGCAGATATAAAAGATGCTTCCCCAAGGGCTATGCTGGCATTTGACAATGCTAAAGAAAGCCTAACTGTTCTGCTACTATTATTCCTCCTTGGACTCTTCAATTTCAAGGGCACATCATCCCCAGGTCCAAGTTTTGAGAGTAGCTGTAAGTGATACAGCACATAACTTTATTAAATGGTTTGGTCATGATCTTTAGCACCATGTCTGTTATAGCAAACAAAGTTCTGTTGAGGAATAAATCCACAGTAGGGCAGTGGACAGCAAAATGAATGGTGTTTTTGCATGCCTAAAATAAATAGGTCATAACAACCCATTTCATTGGCTTAACCAATTCAGACCTCTATAAGGCTGATCCAATCCTCTGTGTAGTGTTTTTTTTAAAAAATTCAATTTGAAGATCTAATTGGCTTTATAAAATGATTCATGAATCAGGCAGAATCACATCTTACAAGTAGGGAGGCAATCCAAAGTGCTCCCAAAAGGGAAAGGTTTTTAAAGGCAGGAAGTTATAAACAGAAAGAAGGGATTATTTCAGGTGAGGTCACCTTCATTTGGGGACCGAAGGGTCGTAGGTGGATTACCTCCTCTTCCTTTGGGGAATGGAGAAGACCCATGTGACTGATCACATTATTGGTACTGACCAGAAAATTCTTGACTGACCAGTTAAGAATACATATCTGGGGGAGGTTGGAAGTGCAGTTAAGTTAGGTTTGAAGCCTCAGTTTGGTGACTTGGCCCAAGTGACACCATTTTGCATCTGTGGTTTTCTTTTGAATAGTGTCCATTGGCTAGTTACATGCCATAAGAAACCAAATGGTTCATGTGCTTAGTAGATTTCTTCATTGAAAATGTCATCTTTGTATCTCAAGAGCCTAACACAGTGTCTGGCACAGCATGAGTGCTCCATAAATATTTGTTGGATAAATGAGCTCTAAGAAGTCTTGGACTAAGCAATTTAGTTCTCTTCTCACTACCTACTGTGCTAAAAATCTCCTTGGCTGATTCTATATGACACTTAGGAGACCTTTCTTGTTTTTTTATATTTCATATAAAAAAGGCTCAAAGAAAAAAGTTGAATAGTACTTCGGCATATATTTATGGAACACCTGCCATGTTCAAGGCACTGTTGGGAAAATAAAACTCTAAGGCAATGTTTTCCCTACAATAGCTTAAAGCCTCAAAGAAAAAATAAGATATGTATATGGAAATGCATTCTCAGAATTACAGAATTTCAAACTAATAAATGCAGCCATATGAAATTGGTATGCCTCAAATATTGCATATGAATTACAAAGTAAGTCTCCTGCTTGTTGAATGCTTCAAGTTGTTGAATGTTGAGACCGAATAACCCTGAGCCATCCCTGGCCATGAGTAATGGTCTTATTTTCAGGGTTTTCCTTACTAGGTACAAGTACTCTCCAGTTTTTGAAACCTTGCATTACATACTTTGCTTTTAGGAAGGGCCTACACTGGTATCTGCTTTCACTAACCAAAAGATACCTTGAGACCATTTCGTTTATAGGAAAAAAGGCAAAAAGTGAAAATAGCGTTCAGCAGGTTTTGCAGGGAGCCGTGATAGAGGCAGCAGGCACCCTGAGCTACAAGAATTGATCCCCCCACCCCTCACCCAGGCTCCTTCTCCCACCACTCTCAGCCTCTCAGCATTGAGCCTCCATAGCTGTGAACCGTGTCTGGGAACATCTATGCTTCACATCTATTTATTTTGTGCATCTATTAGCAAGATGTGTCCTAACGTATCAGGAAAGGATAAGAGACATTATTTGGGGGGGTCTGGAAAAGCTCAAAAGTGTTTACATACAAATGAATGGTAATTGCTTTTTCAAGTTGTGCCATTTTGGCTTACAAAAGGTTTCAAAGGAGTGTTCTACTTTCAAATGGGGGTGGGGGAGAAACCTATACTTTTTTTTTAAGTCAATTAATTTTTTTTAAGATTTTATTTATTTATTTGACAGAGAGAGACACAGTGAGAGAGGGAACACAGGCAGGGAAAGTGAGAGAGGGAGAAGCACGCTTCCTGCCAAGCAGGGAGCCCAATGTGGGGTTCCATCCCAGGACCCTGGAATCATGACCCAACCCGAAGGTAGACGCTTAACGAGTGAGCCACCCAGGCGCCCAGAGAAACCTGCCTTTTAAAAACAACTGTAAAGTTGCTGAGTGTGGTAGTCTCCACTTGCCCTTTCTCCAAGCCATTCTCTTTTGTCTGCCAGCTGACCTCTCTCCACACCACTGACGACATCACTCAGACTCCATGGTCCACTGGCTTTTGGTTCCATTGGGCCATTGGGAGGCAGTGGCAGGAGATGAGGGGCACAGAGAGAAAGATCAGAGTGTTTATTCACCTCTCTGCCTGGGAACTGTTCTGATAACAGCTGGACCTCTCTTGATTAGATCTCAGATCCCTTCTAGAGACCCGCTACTCCACCTCACACCAGGAACGCTCTTCACTTTTGCCCCCGTGATGGTTAATTTCATATGCCAAGTTGACCGGGCCATGGGGTGCCCAAACATTTGGTTAATGTTATTTCTGAGTGTGTCTGTGAGGCTGTTTACGGATGAGTGTTGGGCTGGCAGAAGGAAAGGGCTACTTAAGATGGCAAAAGTTCCCGCCACAAAACCTGAGCTCGGACAGGAGAACAAAGACCCAAGCAAGAATCTGAAAACCCCTTGCCCCGGCCTCCCGTGGGCCAATAGGACCCCGATGAGCAGGCGAAATATCCAAATAAGGGAAACTTGCCAACAGACCCCTGAACTCCCCTCGAGGCCCCTTAAAAGCCCCCTCCTCCCTGCCTTGGGCGCGACTTCTGCCACTCTGCTTTCCAGAGTTGCAGAACCTCACCCGAGGGTGCCCACCTCCTCCCGGCGCAACTTTCCTGGCTCCCCTTCTCCTGAGCCCTGAAACTTCGCCGGAGAGGGCCTTTAATAAATCTTGCCTTGCACCCACTTTGCCTGGTGTTGTGTTTATCTCGCCGGAAAAAGTTTACAATGAGATTAGCATTTGACTCAGTGGACTGTGTAAGGGAGATTGTTCACCCCAGTGAGGGTAGGTCTCATCTAATCTGTTGAAGGCCTGAGTAAACTAAAAGGCTGAATAAAAAAGAATTCTTTCTCTCTATCTGACTGTCTTTGAGCTGGGACATCAGCCTTCTCCTGCTGTTGGACTCAGACAAGAACTGGAACCATACCGTCAGCAATCCTGCTTCTGGAGCCTTCGGTTTCAGGCTGTAGCTCAAACCCATGGGCTCTTCTGGGTCTCCGAGTAGCCCACCTGCACCTCTGGGGACTTCTTGGCCTCTGTAACTGCATGAACTAATTCCTAGTTAATGAACTAATGAACATATTATATATATGTATATCTATATATAAATATATACTTGCATCCATCCATCCATACGTACGTATCTTACTGGTTCTTTCCCTTTGGAGAACACTAACTAATACTGCCTTTCAGACCCAGAGATGTAACAGCTTCCCACTACTGTCAGCCTCTGAGTGCCTCAACATTGCTTGTTGGTTCCTTCAGCCCTGCTCACACCTCTGTAAATAGTCCCTGCTATAAAGTTTCTCAAAATCCCAGTTGAGGCTGCCATCTGTCTCCTACCAGAAGGCTGCCTGAAGCAGTTTCCCAGAACCATCTTCTTGTTTACTATACCAGCTGGGATGACACTGGAGTTCACATGCCTGAGCTCAGAGGTACCTTAACACCCACTTCCAAAACTGCCGGCCTCCAAACACTCCCACTCACGGAACTAGGTTTGCTCAGCAATGGCCAATCTCCCTCAGTCAAGTGAAGGCTGGGCATCACCTAGAAAATGAAGAATTTGTAGAGCTCATTTATTACAAGGGAGTTCTCCAATATGGGAGTGTTGGAGAAGCAACTGATGTATAAAGATTTTGTTTTATTTAAATATAGAATGATAACAGGTTACTCATGCTTCGGATTGCCTACTTTGTCTGAATCTTTTGTGAAAATACCACTGTAAGTTGAAAGACAGTAAGATATAGCTAAAATAATCCCTTTTCACTGTGTTTTGGGTACATGATGGATCAAACAGGTTTGGGTCCATTGGTTTTTATCCTTCAGGCATTTTTAATAATTTTATTTATTAAAGAAAACATGTTCTTTGTTCCAAACAACTGACTTTCATACTTTTGTTATGAGATTTCTCTTGTCTCACAATTGTTTGTTTATATATCCAGAGTAGTATACCTGTTCTCACAGCAACACCTTTACCTTATCATTTTATCTATAACCGTACTAGTAAACAAGTCACTCTAAGCATTCATTAAAGGGAAATAATGAATAAATAGCAATGCACCTTGAAATTTAACTCATTTATAAATTGAGAACACTGAAACTAACCAGTAACTCTCCTGTGGCAGAGAGGGCTCCTCTCTCTTTCCTGTAAATGGTCCTGCCCCTCACTTCTTTCCAAACTACTTCTTATCTATTGTATGTTGCAATACTTTGAAATTGATTAGCAACCTGTGAAATTGCACAAAAATTCCAAGGCAAGCTGTTCTTTCCTTTCCTGTGGCTTGCAGACTGCCTTTTACCAATGTAAATAAAAGTCTGCCATTTACAAATCCTCACCTACAAGCACACAAATCACAATACATCCCTTCTACTCTTCAAACGTGCATGTCGACACACGAGAATTAACAGTTTCTATAATCATAGAGAAGTCTGAGTTTTGTTTTGTTTTGTTTTTTTCCTCTCTCACTCTGCTGATATTTTACATAGTGATTTGGTGACTCAGTGGTAAACCTCAGAATTTTATTTATTTATTTATTTTTGAAAAGCAGACTGCCACGTGCAGCGCCTCATTTGGGTGTGTCTGGAGTCTCGACTCTCCCACGTTCCCCTACAGATGGACCTTGAGAGCTTGTTTGGAAGTCCTAGCTGGGGAGCACAGCTACTACTACACCCTTGACTGAAGAAGGGTCCTCTCCTCTATCAGGAAAGGTCGTCCTCTTTGACCGAGCACGCAGCTTCGGGAGGGACTCACATGGAGCAGTGAGGGAGGAAGGGGACACCCGCCTAGCCAGTCAGATCAGCCGAATCAACACTGGTGATCTATAGGGTGACAGATGTCGCAACCAGATCACCCTCACATCCAAACCTAAGAATTTTAAATTCCGGAACAAATTTTCACAGTGGTCTTCGTTACTCCTTGCAATGCAGGTTTTCTCCTGCTGTGTGTGTGTGTGTGTGTGTGTGTGTGTGTGTGTGTGTGTGTGTGAAATATATATATATATTCCCCCATTTTTTGAAGAGAGAGATGGAGGCAACTTCTTTCCTGATTTTTGTATGTTTTTCCCAGGTACAAGTGTCAGTAATTAACCCTCAGTAAACGGAACAATCTATACTCCATCACTTGCCACTCCTTTGGCCTATAGAGTTCAGCAGAAATGGATGTTTGCTCGGTCTTAGGTGGAGACACAGGGAACTCTAGCAATTCTCTGAAGCTATTCCTTGTTGAATTAGAAGAACTTTGATGTATTAGTAGCCAGAAGTTAGTTATAAAGCATCAGTGGCTTACCGCAATAGGAGTGACTTGATACTCATTGAACAATCCAATGAAGGGTTCCAGGTAGGTGGGCAGATTTCCTCCAGCAGTGATGCAGGGACCCAGGCTCCTTCCATATCAAAGCTCTTCCATGTAGTAGGGACTGAGTCCTTGGAGACCAAAAGCCAATGGGAGAAGAGCATGGAGCGTGTCCAATGAGAGCTTGTTCACATTCCATTATGGAGATCTCGGCCATGTGGCTCCAGCTCAACCCAAAGAAGCTGAAAAACTTGGGCCCCAGCTGAGCAGCTACTTCCCAATCGCAACACCCACTGAAAGAAAAGAACACAGGTATGTCTGTGGTCCACAAGTTGACTCTGCCACAGGAAGCAGTGGGCCCAGGGGATCTGACCCCCAACAGAATTCACATAGACTGAGGGAAGAGGCAGGAGCTAAATCTGAAACTGGGAATGTGAGAGATATCCTCAGCACGTTGTTCTTTTGGTCTACACCACAGGGCCTGGTATTGTTGTTATCTCTCCTTTGAGTGGGAAGTCCAGATGTCTCACCTCCCAAGATATGGAAGACATATACTGGAGATAGCAGTCATTTCCTCCCTGCACCCATGCTTCCTTCTTGGAGAACAATCCACCCCTTCATTCTAATGGTCTCACCATACAAACCCCACTGAGAGCAATGGATCCCATGTCTTATTCCTTTCATGCTTGGTCACAGTTGACTAGAACAGGGTTAGACACCAAGTCAAGCCAAGCTAATCAGGTACCATCTCCCAGAAACTGAGGTTTGGGATTCAAAGATACTTAGTTGGTCTGTGTTAAACTCCCCGGTGAGAAAAAGCTGGTATTGGCCATCTCTGGTTCAGCCTGTGTTATAGCTGCTCAGAAAGTCAATCTGGGGGGGTGCCTGGGTGGCTCAGTCAATTGAGCACTGAACTTTGGCTCAGACCATGATCCCAGGGTCCTGGGATCCAGCCCTGGGATTGGGCTTCCTGCACAGCAGGGAGTCTGCTTGCTCCTCTTCCTCTCCTTCTGCCCCTCCCCCTGCTTATGTGCTCTCTCTCTCTCTCTCTCTCAAAAATAAATAAAATCTTTAAAAAAATAAGAAAGTTGATCTGGGGTGGCATAGAGAAACAGAAAGACTGAGAGAAACACTGAGTCCTAACATCAGTTCCTGGTTCTCTCAGGTTAGCAGCTCCCAAAAGTGTCTTTCCAAAAGATATCTTTTTGAGTTGGAGCTATCATGAATGAGTTTAATTCCTTATAGTCAATTAGCCCCTAAAATTTTTTTCTACTTGGTTGCAGAGCATTATCTCCCTAATGACAATAATGGAGTATAATTGTAAAGTAAACCACATCCACGGGATTTATTACCACACTCCAGAAATAGGACCCATTCTATGCCCAAACATTAAGAACATTCCAGGGGTAGCACAGAAAAAGACAAAGTCAAACACAGTGCCAGTTGCAAGCCAAATATCAAATCCTGTGAGCTTTCTTTGGATGGTATGGAAAACCAGATAAAGTGAAATCATGGATTCCCTGGAAAGTGTTCTTGAAGACTAGAGACTAAAAAGCCTAGAATGTTTTTCATGACTATGTATGCCATTGTTAGTGTGGCAAACAAAGAAATGGTTCCCAAGGTTGTATGCATCTTAATCCTCAAACCTGTAAATGTTACTTTGTATGGCAAAAGGGACTTTGCAGATGTGATTAAATTAAGGATCTTTAGACTAGGAGATTATTCTGGATTACCTGGGTGAGCCTGATATAATTACCAAAGGCCTTATAAGAGGAAGGCAAAAAAATCAAAGTATAAGAAAGAGATAGGACTTAAGACCCATTTCAGACTTCTGATCTTGAGGAATAGAAGAGATTAAATTTGTCTTGTTTTATGCAACTAAATCTGTGGTAATTTTTTGGTAGCAGCAATAGGAAACTAACACAGGTAGTAAATAGTTCCTTGAATATATTTCACAATGAGCTCAACAAAGGTATGAAAGAATGCACCCTACTTTTTCTGGCATTTTATGGAGGAAGGAGGGGAAGCCTCCTCACCAAATGGCTCTTTCAAAAACAGGTTGGAGGGGTTGCTTATGCAGGAAGATAAGAGTAGGTCTTTATCTTCAATTCCAAAAATGCTGAGTCAGGAAGAGAAGTAGTTCTCATAGAGATCATTCCTTTTTTTACAGACAAGTGAGTTTAGAGACATGACCTCTTCACCAGGTATATCAACCTTCTAGAATAAATAAAGTTCTCCCCTTGAGCACTTTTGTAGAGCACATAGAGGTTACTAGGCCTCTTTATATCTTTATCTCTTTAATGAAAAGGTCCTCTTCTTGATACAGATTTGTTGGCAGTTGCTCATGCTTGGAGAAGAGAGGATTACTATCTTTCATAACTTTCGGTTCACCAATAGGAATTTTTTGGCCTCAGAGCATCCAAGCTTTGCAAATTGAGACAGAC
>NW_019154132.1:16095794-16195831 GCF_002288905.1 Enhydra lutris kenyoni | reverse complement strand
AGGAAGGAAGGAAGGAAGGAAGGAAGGAAGGAAGGAAGGAAGGAAGGAAGGATACATTCAGATCAATTATAGTTTCTTTTTCAGACATTTCTCTTGCAGTAGACAATGGTAGTTATTGGTTTCTAACTTCCTAAGAAGATTTCCTCCCTCATTCTCTTCTTCTCAGAGCCTGCCTGTCCACTACAAGGGTAGGCATGTGAACAAAGCTTAGCTAATCCAAGTCCTCACTGGGACTGATACACAGATATTGGAATTGCTAAAAGAGACAATACCAATCTGGGGTATCTTCCCACCACAATGGTTGAGACTGTCCTTAGAATGGCTTGAAGCAGAGCCTAGTATAAATAAGCAGAGGAAAGGGACAAAGACCTATGGCATGGAGTCTTAAATGTTAATCCCTATGTTCCTGTCCTAGAGATTTCTCTTCAGCTTTGTGAGCCACCCCAAACTTTTCAGCAGCATAAGCCAATTCATTCCTTTTTTGCTTCAGTTAGTTTGAATTGTGTTTCTGATTCTTTTGACAACTAAATGAGCACTTCTGGTTATATTAGAAAATATGTCAGTATATAAAAGTTAAATTTTATTTCAGTGAGTTCTAAAAACCTATTTTGTAGTCAAAGAACATATTTTGTATGATTCCAATCCTTTTAAGGTTTAATAAGAGTTGTGTGATAGTGCAAGCTACGGTGTATCTTCATGAATGTTCCCTGTGCACTTGAAAGGAAGGTTGATTCTGCTGGTGTAGGATGGCATGTTCTAAAAATGTCAGTTAGGTCAAGCTGGTTAATAAGATTGTTCAAGTTTTTTAAACTCTAACAGATTTTCTGCTTACTTGTTCTATCAGTTATTGATAGAGAGGTATTGGAAGCCCCAACTATAACCGTGAATTTGCTTATTTCCTCTTTCAGTTCCATCAGTTTTCACTTTGTGTGTTTTTCTGTATTATGAAGTGCATATATATTTAGGATTCTTACATCTTCCTCCATGAAATGATCCATTTGCCATTATGAAATATTTCTCTTTACTCTTCATAATATTTCTTGTTCCAAAGTCTACTCTGGATATTAATATAACTCTTCAGTGTAGCTTTTTTTAATTGGTATTTGCATGATCTATCTGTCCCATGCTTTCACTCTTAACCTATATGCATTTTTATATCAAAAATTATATTTTATACATAACATATAGGCAGATCTTCCTTTGTGATCCAGTCTGACAATCTCTGCTTGTTAATTAGAGTGCGTAGACCATTTACATTTGATATACTTTATTTTATTGGGATTAAATCTATCACCTTTTTAGTTAATTTGTCTTTGTTTTATATATTCTCAGTTACGTTTTTCCTTTCCTGCCTTATTTTGGATTACTTGCATATTTTGGGGGATTCCATTTCATCACCACTATTGCTAACCTCCTTTGCTTTATTTTTCAGTGTTTGCCCCAAGGTTTATAATATACTTCTTTAACTTCTTACCATAGTCCATCTTCAAGTGACATTCTGTCACTTCATGTATAATGTAAGAGCCTGAAAATAGTATACTTCTACTTCTACTCTCTTGTCTTTTATATCACTGTTGTCAAACATTTGACTTTGATATATGTTATAGACCCCAAAATGTATTTCTATTAATTTTGCTTTAAAAGTAAATCACCTCTTAGAGTGCCTGGGTGGCTCAGATTGTTAAGTCTCTGCCTTTGGCCCAGGTTATGATCCTAGGGTTCTGTAATCAAGCCCTGAGTCAGGCTCCTTGCTCAATAGGGAGTCCATTTCTCCCAATCCCTCTGCTCCTCTCCTGTTTACACTCTCATGTGTGCACATTCTCTTTCTCTCTCAAATAAATGAATAAATAAAATCTTTTTTTAAAAAAAGCAATCATCTCTTTTTTTTCTTCAACTATTTTTATTTATTTAAGATTTTATTTATTTATTTGACAGAGAGAGAGAGAGATCACAAGTAGGCAGAGCAGCAAGCGGGGGGGGGGGGGGGGGGGGGAGGGGAGGGAAGCAGAGAGCCTGATGCAGGGCTCGATCCCCAGACCCTGAGATCATGACCAAAGGCAAGGCTTAACCCACTGAGCCACCCAGGCGCACCCCCCCAAAAAGCAATCATCTCTTAAAGACATTTTAAAAGAATAAGACATTTCTTTTATAATTACCTATACATTTTTCATTTCTTTCACTCTGCATTCCTTCATTTTTGTATATAGATCTAAATTTCCATCTAATTAATGTCCTCTAGCTAAAGAGTGTTCTTTAAAATTCTTGTGGTGCAGTTCTATTGGGAAAACAGTCTCTCAGCTTTTATTTGTCGGAAAAGTCTTTATTTTGCCTTTATTTTTTAAAGGTATTTTTCTGAGTATAGAATTCTGGATTGACAGGTTTTCTCAGTACTTTAAAGATGTTGCTCCACTGTTGCCTAGCTTGCATCATTTCTGACAGAAAGTCTGGTATGTCATTCTGATTTTGTTTTTCTATACATAATAGGTCTTCCATCTCTTCCACCCCTGCTGCTTTCAGGGTTTTCTTTTTGTTACAGGTTTTAAGCAATTTGTTTACAATGTTCTTGTATAGTTTTCTTCGTGTTTGGGTTCAGTAGGCTGCTTGGATCTGTAAGTTTATACTTTTCATCAAGTTTAAAAAATATTTAGGAAATATTTCTTCAAGTATTTTCCTATTCCTTCTTTCCTTTCTTTTGGGATTCTACTTATGTGTTTATCAAATGTCTCGCTATTTCTCACAGGGCACTGATTTTCTTTTCATTTTTTCTAGGCTTCAAAAAAATTTTCTGTTTTATTTTAAGAGTTTCTATTGCTGTGTTTCCAAGTTCACTGCAATATCCAATCTGCTGTTAATCCTATTCACCATAGTTTTCATTTCAAGTATAGTGTTTTTCATTTCTAAAATATTTATTTTGTTCTTTTCTTTTCTTCCTTTCTTTCTTTTTTTTTTTTTTTTTTTTTTTTTTGGTCTTTCCTTTCTCACCTCATCATATGCATGTTTTCCTTAATATCCTTAACCATATTTATAAGATTTATAATAGCTGCTTTGGTGATCTTGTCTGCTAATTCCATCATCTTTATTATTTCTGGGTTGATTCTATTGATTAATTTTTTGTTACAAGTCATATTTCCCCACTACTTTGAATGCCTGTTCACCTTTTCACTGAATACTGGATATATTGTGAACTTTACATTATTGGATGCTGGATTATGTTGTATTCACTTAGTGTGGAACTTTGTTCTGGCATACAGTTACATAGTTTCAGATCAGTTTGATCCATTTAAGGCTTGCTTTTAACCTTTGCAAGAGCAAGGACAGAGAGGTTGTTAGTCTAGGCCTAATTTAGTTCCACACCCAGGAACAGCACTCTTTGAACTCTGTACCCAAAGCCCATTTATTACAAGGTTTCTCCCTTCTAACTGGTGGAAAGTGACCTACTCCCAGTTTTATGTGATATTGGGAATTTTTCAGCATTCTCTCCAATGGCTCTTTCTCAAACTTTTTCTGCCAAAAAATTGAGAGGATCTCTATGCACATATCTGGATCTTCCTCTCTCTCTTTCTCTCTCTTTCTTTCCTTCTCTTGCTCCCTTTCTCTCTCTCTCTCTCTCTCTCTCTCTCACACACACACACACACACACACACACACACACACTACTTTAAGACCACAGAAATATCCTGCTTTTCAAATTTTCCTGTGAAATTTATCATTAGTAATGCTTCTTGCCTGATTCCATTTTTACATGGATGCTTGCAAAATTACTTTTGAAATTTTACTAGTTGATCTCTGGCATTCAACTTTAAGCAAGGACCCTCTCTTATCTCCAAATTATTTATCTGTTATTATCAGTACGAATGTATGATTTCTTATTTTTCTATGGTTTACATTTCAGTACTATACTATTATTTTTATATTTAGATTTTCTCAGACTGGGCCATTGAGAGTTCCTTCAATTTGAAACACATCCCTGGACTTTCAACTGCTTATTTCCAACAAGATTAAGATGCAGGGAATAAGATTCCTAAGGTCAAATCACCAGAGAGTCCTAAAAGCTACTATTATTTTCTCATTGTACAGTTCCCTATAGCCAGGATAGACATTAGCCATCAAGCTAATGAGTTCAATTTATATTTTTTCAAATCTTCAAATCTGACACATTTTTTTGGTGTACTGATGTTACAAGTTCATATCTGTATATATGAAATCTGAAGAAGGTGCTCCTACACCTCAGTGGCTCAGTTGGTTAAACGTCCCACTCTTGTTTCTGCTCGGGTCATGATCTCAGAGTCATGAGATTGAGCCCCCTGTCAAGCTCTGCACTCAGTGGGGAGTCTGCTCAATATTCTCTCTCTCTCTTTCCCTTTGCCCCTATTCTGCTCGTGCCCTCTCTCTCTCTAAAATAAATAAACAAATCTTTAAAAAAATCTGTAGATACAACTCTGTCTGTTTGTTAGATCACCATAAGGCAAGATCTGACATATTGTACATTAGTTCACATGTGTTTATGCAAGAAGCCATCTCAAAGTATGAACCTCATGGCTACATAGTCTGATGATGATGATGATGATGATGATGATGATGATGATGGTGTAGGTGTGTGTCCACTTTTGTTAAAAAACCATCAAACCATCCTAAGAACAGGCTGTCAGTTGTTAAAACCACAGTGAAGGTAGCATTGTGTACCACTGGTTATCAAAACCAGACTAGGCTTGATGCTTGCAAATAGTTGCTACTGGGATCGGTGAAGTCCAGCAAAACATAGATGAGGGGGGAAGCTGGAATTAAAGCTAAAGCCATGTCCAAAGTAGAGGCTTGATATAAGGTACAAAGCATAACACTCTGGCCTCCAAGTCAGGGAGAAGCAGAGGGGAAAGCCCAGTACCCTGGATAGCTCCTAGAGCAGGACAACTTCATGGACTAACTAAGGCTTATCTTTAGAACACCATTTTGATTCTTTGCTCTATCTGAAATTCTCAAGTTCGTGAAAAACTTTTATACATTCAGGTACCCACTCCCTATATGCTCAGACTTTTAATGGTTTTCATTCTTGTGATGGTTGATTTTATGTGTCAACTTGACTAGGCCACAGAGTACCCAGCTGCCTAGACAAGCATTATTCCAAGTGTTTCTGTGAGGATGTTTCTGGATGAAATTAACATTTGAATCAATATACGGAGTAAACCAGATTGCCCTTTCCAATGTGGGTGAACCTCATTCAGTCAGTTGGGGACCTGAATAAGAACAAAAAGACTGAGTAAGAGGGACTGACAAACTGCCTTCTGCTGGGACAGGCTCAGATGGAAACATTGGCACCCCTTGGGTCGTGAGCCTGCCAGCTTTTGGACTAGAACTTATGTCATTGTCTCTCCTGGGTCTCCAGCTTGCTGACTGTAGATCTTGGGACTCTGTCTCTATGACTGCATGAGGCAATTCCTTATAATGAATCCATAGATACATAAGTAAATAGGTAAATGATAGATGATAGATAGATAGACAGACAGACTATTGGTTCTATTTCTCTGGAGAACATAAACTAATGCAATCCTCTTAAGAGCTTTTGCAATTTTTACATTGAGTGGAGGGATTCTAATGGAATATTCGTATCTTTAGATCTACAAAAGCCAGAATAAAGACCGGGGAATGTAGCATCAAACAAACAAACAAACAAAAAAAAAACATAATTAATGACGTTTCCCCTTTACCTCTATGTGAATGTGGCAGCTGAGTGTAGTCTCTCGGGATATCTTCCTGCATGTATGTGCAGCATGTGAAAGCCTCAGAGGGCTATGAGCCAAGCTCCCACAAACTCATATTTTAACCCTTTCCTGTCATTCAGCTTTTGACATACAACAGTGGGTTTGAGACAGCACCATGCTCCACGGCTCTGCCTTCCCAGCGAAGCTGCCACATGTCACCAAGCCCTGCGTTTCTCTCTCGCACATTTTGCATAATCAGTTTCTATTCTGTCATGTTCCCTCACACATGGTGCTCAGAGACTTTTCTGGAAAAATAGAGAATATTTTTCAGCTCAGATGAGTAGCATGATTTTACGTTGCTCAGACTGTTTGGTAAATGAAGTCAATTACTCCTATATCTGTCAGTTGAAGAGAAAGACACATGGGTGAGTAGAACCTGCTTTTGGATCTGGAGACCACCCCTTTGCCTACATGGTTATTGCTTGAGTCTCTGCAAAGCCTTCTAAATGTTTCCCTCCTTTTAGCATATTCTGTATTCTATAAGCTCCTCTTTGAACAAACTGCTAAAAGTCCCCTTTATTATTTAGCTTAGAGAACCAATTTCATCAATGACTGGCTACCCAACCTAGTAGCATCACCTCTTCTCTGAGCCTCACCTTTCTGAGATGTAACAGTGGGATAATAACATTGTGCCTTCGCTGAAGGGTTGTTAGGAGCATTTACTGAGACTGTACGTGAAGAGCTTTGTGAATCATCAGGTCTTAGCGGGTATTCATTATTTCTCAAAATTTTTATATGGCTTCTCATTACCTAAAGTTCAAACTCTACCCTGGCATTTAAACAACTCTAAGACCCAAATCCACCCAAACACCTTCTTATTGTTTTTACTTTCTATTACTCTGAGATATGAATCTTCTTTCCAAGCTAGCCATGTGTACCTAAGTTCTCACTCGGTGTGCCTGATGTGGAATAATCAAGTCTGAAGAAATTCAGAACATTGAGGAAATGTGACAGAAACACCAGATGAGCTGGCAAAACTTAGATTTAAATAAACATTTTAGACATAGATCTTTTTTTCACCCAAATCGGAATGGGAGAGTGCAGCAACTCAGTGTACTTAACTTGGCAAAAATGACCAGCGTTTGATTTCTAGGCACTGATATTTTCCAAGTGCATGGCCTTAGGAAGCTTATTTTAACTCCCTCAGATTTCCTTTCTTTCCCTGTTAAAAAGTTTGAACCTTACCAGATTGCTGGGAGGAGTGGATGAGGTAATATATGTTAGGAAGAAGAAAAGAAAGAATGAGAGAAAGAAAGAAAGAAAGAAAGGAAGGAAGAGAGGAAAGAAGGGGAAGTAGAAAAGAAGAAAGAAAGAGAGAGAGGGAGAGAGAGAGAGAGGGAAAGAAAGAAAGAAAGAAAGAAAGAAAGAAAGAAAGAAAGAAAGAAAGAAAAGCTTCTAAATGGTAAAGGATTATGCAAATGTTGACTTGCCATTAATGGGTCATTTTGAGGACTGGAGAATTCTAAATGCTTGACAGACACCTGCAGAGAAGTTCTTTTGATCAACAAATCTTCCTGTAATCCCTGGGGGGTAGATAATCCCATTATTCCCTCAAGAGGTCCATCCTCAAATTCTGTAAGCAGTGCCATTCTAAGGGCAGAGGAAAAACAGCCCAACAACCTAAAAATACTAATATTTCCTAGACTTGAAGAAACAGATATTATCTGCTCAAGGCACTGCCTTGCCTCCCAGCACCCAGGGATGATTCAAACCTCCATTTACAGCCAGGTTTTGATCACTGAGGGAGTGTCCACTCAGTTTGGGGCTTTGTTTTTCTCCCTCTTCCTGCCCACTGCATCCTTCTTTTTTTTTTTTTTTTTTTTTTTTTAAGATTTATTTATTTATTTGACAGATAGAGATCACAAGTAGGCAGAAAGGCAGGCAGAGAGGGGTGGGGGGAAGCAGGCTCCCCGCTGAGGAGAGAGCCTGATGTGGGGCTCGATCCCAGGACACTGGGATCATGACCTGAGCTGAAGGCAGAGGTTTTAACCCACTGAGCCACCCAGGTGCCCCCACTGCATCCTTCTTAATCATCCCCTACCCATTAGCACACCTCTCCATGGGTGAACCAGGAAAGAAACTATTGATTAACTCCAGTAAGTCTATATGCATACCTTTTAACAGGTTTAGCTGGTGAAGGAGCAGGTCAGGTAAGATGTGGTTTGTGAGTACTCTATGAGCTTCATTCATCTTCGACCATTCTTTCCACGGATCGCTAGAGGTGGGCTCTCCTGGAGCCCCTCTGATAGAAATTCAGCTTCTTTGGCAAAGAGCCACAAAGCATAGGGATGGTTGGGGGGGTTTGCCTATATGGCTTTTTTGTTTCCTTTTTTCCTTTTACATATAATGAAATGCTACTTGATAGGCTGGCTGGGAAACCAGGGCTCCAAAATGGCGGATCTTCCCGCCAACCCTCTCCAAAATGGCGAACTATCCCGCCACCCTCACTGCGGCCTCCTCGTCACCATCAGGAGACTGAAACTCTCCACCCAGGAGCTTCCAAATTGCAAATTGGCCATCACCGCCCCATACCTTCCGATCACCACATATCCAATGGGCGGAAGGCTATGCCCTACCTCAACCCGATAAAAGGACCTCGCCAACTCCCTCCCAGTGGACTTCCCCGACTCACTATCCCCCTTTCTCTCTCTCTCTTTCTGTGAGTCACAGAACCTCGCCCAAGGGTGCTTGCAATAAAGTTCATCTCTCAGATCCATTTGCCTCGTAGCCTCTTTTCTTACCATCACCGGTGGGAGCAACTTTCCACTACTCAGTTCCTTAGGGCTCTTTGGACATTGAAGGACATCAGGCCAGGAAACAGGATTCATCCAGAGTGTGGCTCCCCTGGAGTAGTGGCCTTCAGAACAGGAGTGAGCAGGACTGAAGGGAAAGTGAGCATCCTTCAGCCAAAACCTGATGGAGCTATTATATTCCTCACCTGAGTTGCATTCAGGAAGCATACTTCCAAGACATATTTGCTCCCCTGAAAACAAGCTGCCTAAACATCTGTGGGGAGACAAAGGAAAACATGGGGAAGGGACCCAGAGATGAATATTTCAGCAGAAACGTGGGAAGAAGTACACTGCAACTTGCAAACAGCCTTCTGTACTGCATGCCATAAATTAACACAATATAAATTTATACATATTTACACCACATAGTCTCTAACTATATAAATCCTCAATACTCAGACTTGTGGGGTAGGTGTAAGAGAACAGTCCATATGTTTATTCATGTTCTGCGCAGCGCTAGGGAACTCAGTGATTTTTACACACACACACACACACACACACACACACACACACACATACTGTATAACTAAAGGTGATTCTAAATGTTGAAATCAAATTAATGCCTACCAGCAAAACTCTATTTTTCAAAATGTTGCCATTTTCCAAGATATGCACAGCCAAAGAGAATTTTAATTCTATTTAACTGAGTATTTATCTAGTTGCCTTATGTGTCCCAAAACTTCAACAGTTACTGATGTACACATAAAGAGTGTGTGGAATCAACTTTTTACTGATGAAAGAGAGGATATAAGTGACTCTTCCCTGGGCTCTTCCATTGCAGGAAAGGAGCAGGATTAAAATACAAGATCTTGTCATTTCTACTCTGAAGCTCCTTCAGGGACCAGACTTTGTGATACCTGGGATGAGGGTGGGGAACTGGTGAGATCAGAGTCAGAAGAGCTGAGCAGGTTTGGGTCCCGGCTCTGCCATTTGCTGACATGTTGTCCTTGGACGAGTCCCTGAACCTCTGGGAGATCCAGATCCTTGGGAAGATAATAACATCTGCCATGGGTACCTCTAAAAAAATGGCAAGAGTCAAGACACAAGACTCAGTGTAGAAGTCCTTGGCAACTGTAATGTTTTCACATGTACTGTCAAGTCATTGTTATGGGTTCTTTCATAATCTGATGCTAAGCAAACAAAATGCATTCAGTCCCTTTTACAGCTTTCTTGGAAGAAATCTACAGCTGAGTTGCTGTTGACACTCTTTGTTTCAGAAGAATGCCATCCACAATGGTCAGAGAAGCCTATCACAGCGCCGATTGCCAACTGGCTTTGGCACATGCACGTGTGTGGGCAGGGACCGTCAGTATGTTGGACACAGCCCAGTACCCAGTGGGCCCTTATTAAATTTGGAATAACAGTGCGTATTTTCGGGGCAAATGGCTGTCTAACACAAACAAGGCAGCAATTTCCCCACGTGTCACTACTTAAAGGTATAGCGGATATACAGTAAGCAGAGCCAGTGAATAACGATAAAATAGTTACACTCATTATAGCTACACTCATTATAGCCAAAGTAACAAAGTAACTGCTACCCAAGGAAGAGTGGAAACTTCATTGCTACTCTGCTTTACAAGGACAGTGTATAGAATCCTTTTCAGATAACGCTTTGTCTCTATTTCAGCATGATTTGTTTCTCCCACTTGGTGCCTGAGATTATATTAGTAATACATTATTTGAAGGCTGGAGAGGAAAAACGTTTTCTTCTGCTCCCTGCCCACATCCTTACAGGCATGGAAAAGGGCTACACATCACAGAGATGCCCTTAGACTCCATGTGACATCCAAGACATAATCAAAAGGGCATACAGAATCATTGAGTGAGGCTATGTTCCTATTGATACCCCTGTCCACACCACCATCGCAACCATTGCCACCTTGCTGAGTAGGGCACTGAGCGGCACTGCAGAATCACCCAGCCCCGTGCTCAGTGACATCATCTGGGGTTTCCTTCTGAGGGTTAGAGTTTGGCATGTGTATGAAAGAGGAGCAACACATGAAGGACACACAAGAGTGACATCCCCATCTCAACCTCATCCCCTGAAGTGGAGGAAGGACCAATGACGAACGAAAGATATTTAAAAAGTTCTCAAGTTCTCATTCTCAGGTTTTCTTTTACTCCACCCACAGACTATTGGGGATTATGAGGTGAAGTTCAGAATGCCCAATCAAGAGTAACATTTGAAATTTTGAGCTCACACATCGCTTTGCTAAATCTGATGAAATCCATAGATGCCTTTCCTAGAAACAAACATGTGACACAATTTGTGAAAACAATTTTAGGAGGCTGATTGCCACTTCTTTTTTTTTTTTTTTTTTTTTTTTTTTTTTTTTTTAAAGATTTTTTTTTTTTTTTTGAGAGAGAGACAGTGAGAGAGAGCATGAGCGAGGAGAAGGTCAGAGAGAGAAGCAGACTCCCCGCGTAGCGGGGAGCCCGATGCGGGACTCGATCTCGGGACTCCAGGATCATGACCTGAGCTGAAGGCAGTTGTCCAACCAACTGAGCCACCCAGGCGTCCCCTGATTGCCACTTCTAACCCAGTTTAAGAGTTGTGCTCTGAAGAATCAAGGGCAAAATAGCAAGGAGTGACGATTTATTAGGCTGATTCTTTCTCTCAGGCCAACATGGGGAAGAGGGAGGTACTACTTCCTTATTGCCACTGGAACAAATCATTACAAATTATCTGGAGTTCAGAAGCCTAAAATGGCTCAGTAGGGTGTGTTCTTTCTGGAGGCTCTAGGGAAGGATCTATTTCCTTGACTATTCCAGCTTTTAGAGCCTGCTAGAATCCTTTGATTCACAGCCACACTTCACGCCTACCTCATCTTTCATCATTTTATCTCCTTCTCTGACTCTAACCCCCCATACCACCTCTTATAAAGACCCTGGGATTGCAGTAGACCCACTGGGAAAATCCAAGATAATCTCATTTCAAAATCTTTAACTGAATCATATCTGCAAAGTCCTTCTTGCCATGGAAGGTCACATATTCTCTAAACTGGTTCCCCAGTTTAGAGAATGGACAGCTTTGGGGACTGCTATTTGGCCCACCACAGGGTGCTTCAAATGTTTCATTTTGCACATGACCATTTGATGTTTGGGCTTCAGGGCAGAAAAGCTGGCCAAAAATTGAAAATGGGCATGCAATTATTAGTTTTCTCCAAGGTTCTATCTCAGGAAATTTGCCAAATCTGGGCAATGGGAAGAAATTATTTTACCACCATATTTGAGAAGCCAAGATTCTCTTTCAAACCGTAGCTCCAGAGAAAATCACTTGGGCTCACTCTATCTTGAATGAAACTATGCAAACTAGTTGAATGATAATTTTAATGGTAACAACACAAAAAGAAAACAGAGAACAAGGAGATGGTCAAGCTAAATTGAGATTGTGGGCTTGGAGTAATTTACATCACTCCCCCCTCCATTTTCTGTATCTTTGAAAGTCATTTTTTTCCTTAAGTAGCTACATTACCTAGCTAATCTCCTCAACTATCCCCTTCATTTTATTTAGATAGCTAGGATAATGTACAAGCTGGGATCTGAATGCATAGAAAAAGAAATGTACACGGGCCAGAATGTGTTAGGACTTCACAATTACCTGGAGAAATTTCTGCAGATTTCATATAACATGAAGAGGGCTATTCTTAGCAAAATTCACACTTGGTATGCTCAGTTTCAATACGAACTCAATATTTGAGGAAGAGGAAATTAAATCAGCATTTGGGTGGTTGTTTTCTTTTCTGATCTACACCAGACTGGTGTGTCTGGATCCTGTGATCAAGATAGATTTTCATTATCCTGGTTTTTGTCTGTGACCTGTCAGAGCGGACGACTGGGCCTGAACTCAAAGGCACCACATATGCTTCTGAAATGCTTAATTGTAGCAACACAGAAACATTGAATAAGCTTCACATTGAAAATGTTGTCAGTTCTCTTCCTAAGCCCCTCAGTGCTAAAACTGGGCAAAAAATAGACGGTTGAGCAAAGGCTGTTGTTTCCCTGATGTTCTCAGAAGCCAGTTCTCAGTTCTTGGCTTAGCCTTAGTGCCGAGTTTGAACTGAGGCTGGTGAGCAGGAAAATGCCATACAATTTCCCACAATGGAAATCAATTGTAGGCTTTGCATTTTTCTGGGGCATTGCACTAGAGTTCTGTTGATCTGGTTCTTTTGCTTTAAATGGAAAACCCTCCAGGGAAGTTTTGTGTACTCTAAACAAGATCTCTGTAGGATCAGATAATAGGATCTGTGTGAATGTAATACAAAAGAGAGAGAGAGGCGCATGCTAATGAAGATTAGAAATTATTCAGCTGAGACTTTCATTTACTGAGGCACATAATATAAAAATGCCACTCTCTCAACTGCCATTTTATTGTGATTTCTCAAAAGCTTTGGGAAAACTTATTTTTAAAACAAAACCAGTTTAACTCTCAAGAAGTCAGGTTGAAAAACAGAACTTAGTATGTGTTTCCCACAGATACTTGTCTACACTATTTATATTTTAAATTGTACATGCCTTTAAGGTAACCTTTGAAATAAACAATAGTGGATATGCATATGATTATCACTGATTTCATTTGGGTAGTCAAGGAACAATTGATTTGAAAGGGGATCTTTTTTTTAAAGGGAAATATAATTAAATATCCTAATTTAATGATCCAAAGGAAATAATGTATACAGTGAATATACTACTTTTAGTACTATGATAACCAGTAAAGACTGTGTCATGAAATCCCATAAATGTCAAGAATGTTAATCTTGGCATATCCAAATGTGTCAAAAATGTTAGTTCTTGGCACATTCCTTCCTGAATTAGTCAGGGTTCTCCAGAGATACAGATCAATAGGAGATAGATAAATAGATAGATAGACAGATAGATAATAGATAAGTTTATTAGAAAGAATTGGCTCATGCAGTTATGAAGGACCACTAGTCCTAAGATTTGAAATCAGCAAGCTGAAGATCCAGAAAAGCCAACCACCATCAACAGTTTGAGTTTAAAAGCCTGAAGACCAGGATAGCTAAAGGTGTTCTAGTCTAAAGACCAGTAGGCTCAAGACCCAGGAAGATCCAAAGTTTTAGTTCAAGTTTGAAGGAAGGATGGAACAATGTCCCAGTTCAAAGACAAATAGACAAGAAGAATTCCCTTTTACTGGAGAGAGGGTCCATTTTTTTGTTCAATTCAGGACTTCAACTGATTGGATGAGGCCCACCCCCAATGGCTGGAGCAATCTGCTTTACTCAGTTGACTGACTCAAATGTTAATCTCATCCAGAGACATACTCACAGACGCATAAAGAATAATGTTTGACCAAATATCTGGGTGCCCCATAGTTCGGTCAGGTTGACATATAAAATTAACCATATTTCCTGTTTACCATCACTCATCCACCCATCCATCTGTCCACCCATCCATTTGTTCAATATACAGTGTAAGCACATACTATATGCCAAATTCAGGACTAGGGACTAGGGACACACAAAAAAATAATGTGGGATCCATTTTTGGCATGAGAGCACACAGAGCCCCATGAACCTGCTCCCCAATGAAACTGGTTGAAGTTATTTTAAACCACAAAACAAAAACAAAAGAACCATTTAAAGTCTCTGGAAAGGGTTCTCAGGATGTACAACAAACCAAGAAACATTTATACAGGAAAATCTACTAAACTCAGTAAGAAAAGACACAGTTTGATATCTGAACCTCTTTCCTTCTGCCCAGCTCAGTGAGATGAAAACCATGCTGTAGACAGGTGCAGTCAAGAACACAAGGATCCTTCTCTCCCAGCTTCCAGTCAGAGGGTGATGCCGGCATCTCTTATCCTGTCCCCAGCTACCTGTGGCTGAGGCTAAGAGGTGAAAGTAGCCAAGAGGTGGTGGGGCAGGGGGGCTCTCTTCCAGCCAGCCTACACTTTGGGGTCAGAGGCTCCACCTTGGGTACAGTGTTAGTGAGTATACTGAATCCCTGATTACTCTTGTAACAACTCATAAGGTGATAGATCTATGCCAAGAAAAACAAGCTGAAAAGACCTAAGGCTTCTATCCCCAACCCCCTGTGCCAAGAACTCAACTCCAAAAATGAGTGAGGTGTTACTCAAAAAGAAGCACACCATTCTTCCCATTTCCAGCCTCAGAGGCTTTAAGCAGATGGAGAAGCAGACCACAAAGTAAAGAACTCCAAATCACTTCCTAAAGGAACTGACCTCATTTGCACCGGAGTGTAGAAATTTAAGCCTATGGACACTCTCAAATACAATGGATTGGTGATAAAAGTAGTTGAGAGGAGATTGGTAGTTTCCTTAGAGATAGTTAACTCCAGACCAGTTAGTCGGCTAAAGAGAACCCGGGAAAGAATCTTGTAAATTGGTGGAGTTTAAAACCTGGGCATGGTTAGGCAAAGAGATAGTTTCAGAAAGCCCCACCACTCTGCCAAAACCGCTGTCATTTCAAAGTGACTGTAGGCTTACCCAAAGCTACATCCTGTGAAGAACAACATCAGAGGCTTAACTTTGTGGAGAGAAAGGAAAACAGACTTCACCAAAATAATCCAGCAGTTACTAAACAAATAGACAAGAAATAAAAAGCCTGGGGGATGAAAAGTGCAATATCCAGAATTGTTGATAATATATTATCTAAAATGTCCAGTTTCTAATGAAAGATTATGAGACCTGCAGAAAAATAGGAAAATATAAACTATGCATTGGGAAAACAACCAGGAAACAGAAACTGCCAGATAGAGCAATCAGATGTTGGATTTAACAAAGGCCTCAAAGTAGCCATTATAAATGTGTTCAAAGAACTAAAGGAAACCAAAGTTAAAGAAGGAAAGGAAGGTCTGAGGACAATGTCACATCAAATTGAGAATATAAGTAAAAAGACAGAAATTACAAAAAGGAACCAAGCAAAAATGATGGAAGTTGAAATGTACAATTGACTGATGTGAAAATTTCACTAGAGGGACTCAATAGTAGATTTGAACTGGCAGAAGAAAGAATTCGCTAACTTGAAGATAGATCAATAGAGTATGCAATTCAAAGAACAGAGAGGAAAAAACGAAAAAGGAACAGAGCCTCTCAGAAATGTGGGACATCATGAAGTGCATCAACATACATGTAATAGGAGTACTAGAGAAAGATAGAAGGAAAAGAAAGAATGTCTGGAAAAATAAGGATCCCAAGCTTCCCAAATTTATTGAAAAACATTAATATACAGGAAATTCAATGAACTCCAAGTAGGTCAAACGGAAAGAGATTCACAGACATATTATATTACAGTAATAACACTGAAAACCAAAGACCAAGGACAAAATTTTGAAAGCAGCAAGAGAAAAGTGTCTTGTCACTTGCAAGGGAAACTCAACAAGATTTATAATTAACCTCTCATCAGAAACAATAGAGGTTAAAAGTTAATGAAATAACATATGCAGAATGCTCAAAGAAAAAAATTGTCAACCAAGAATCCAATATCTAGCAAAGCTATCTTTCAAAAACGAATGTGAAATAAAAGAAATTCCCAGATAAACAAAAACAGAAATTTTTGCCAGAAGACAAAACTATGAAGGGAAATTAAGTATTTTGTTAATACTAAAAAAAAAAAAAAAAAAAAAAAAAAAAATTAAAACAAATTCTTCAGGCTGAAAGAAAGTAACCCCAGATGGTAATTTGAATCCACACAAATAAAGAACACCAGTAAATATCATTATGTAAATATAAAAGACAGTCTTCTTTCCAATGTCTGCAAATGTCTTCTTTCTTCTCTGTACTGATTTTAAAAGCAATTTTTTGGTTTATACATAATACGTATATAATGTAGTGTTGGTCTTATAACACATAGAAATGTAATATCTTTGCCAATAAAAGCACAAAGGAAGTGGGTGGAAACAAAGCTGTGTTGAACTAAGGAAGTGAGTCCAGATGGTAATTTGAATTCACAAGAACAAATGAAGAGAATCAGAAGTAATAAATAAGAAGGCTAATATTTTTAAAAGCTGTAACTATGTAATTTGCCTTCCTTTAGTTTCTTTTTCAAAAGATATAAAATTAGGGGCGCCTGGGTGACTCCATTGGTTAAGCATCTGCCTTCAGCTCAGGTCATGATCCCAGGGTCCTGGGATTGAGTCCCTTGTGAGGTTCCCTGCTCAGCAGGGAGCCTGCTTCTCCCTCTGTGTGCTGCTCCCCTGTTTGTGTACTCTCTCTCTGTGTCAAATAAAATAAAAATCTTTAATTTAAAAAGATATAAAATTATAAAAAGTAGTCATTATAATAATATATTTTGAGGTTCATAACACTGATATATATAATATGTATAAAAATAATACCACAAAAGTGGGGAAGGGAAAAGAGCTATATAGGAGTAAGATTTGTATACCTTACTGGAATTTAGTATAAATCTGAAACTGATTCTGATAAGTTAAGATGCATATAGTTAAGTTATCCTAGGGCAATCACAAGGAAATAACTCAAAAACTTTAGTGAAAAAAATCATTACAGGAATTAAATTGTACATTAAAAGACAATCACCTAATACAAGAGAAAGCAGGAAAGGAAAAACAGAGGAACAAAAAGTGACAGAGATATAAGAAACAGTAAATAAAGAGTAAAAGGGAAGATGATAGTAATATTCAATGTGAATGAATTAAAGGTAATCCCAAGGCAAAGATTGTCTGGATGAAAATATAAGATATAACTATATACAATCTACAGGAAACACAATTTAAATTCAAAGATACAAATACAAATTCAAAGCCCAGTGGCTCAGTCCATTAGGTTCTGACTCCTGGTTTTGGCTCAGGTCATGATTGCAGGGTCATGAGATTGAGCCCTGAGTTGGGCTCTGTGCTCAGCAGGGAATCTGCTTGGAGATTCTCTCCTTTTGCCCCTCCCCCAACTCATGCATTCTCCTTCTCTCTCTCTCTCTCTCCCTGTCTCTAAAATAAATAAATAAATCTTAAAAAAAAAAAAAAAAAAAGATGAATAGATTGAAAATGAGAGATAGAAAAAGAGACCTGGGATGGCTATACTAATATCAGACAAGATGGGCTTTAATTTTTTGAGAAAAACTGTTACAAGAGCCAAAAAAAGATACTATATATTGGTAAAAAGTTCAATCCATCAAGAAGATACAACAATTATAAACACATCAGTACATCACAAGAGAGCCTACAAATACATGAAGCCAACATTGATTGACTTGAAGGGAGAAATAGACAATTCTACAGTAATAATTAAAAACTTCCATACCCCACTTTCAATAATGGATAGAACGACCAAGTAGAAGGTCAATAAAGAGAAAACAGACATCAGTAACAGTATAAACCAACTCGAGTTAATAGACATTTATAGAACACTCTGTCCCAAGCAGAATACACACTTTTCTCAAGCACCTGGGGAACATTCTGCAGTATAGACCATATCTGAGGCCATTAAACGAGTCTTAATACATCTTAAAAGACTGACAAAAAGCACAAAGTATCTATTCTGACCACAGTGGAATGAAATTAGAAATGAAAAGAAGAAATCAATAACAGAAGGCAAACTTTGGAGCTTATTACAGAAAAATGGAACCTCTTGAGGCTTGTGACATATGGAAATTATAGAACTGAAGTCAAGTATTAAAGGTCCTTGAAGAAGGAGAGCAGAAGATGGGCTCCTCCCTACGTCTCTAGCACCATCAACAACCACTCCTTAACTCAGGTATTATTATCCAATGCAGGTAAATTTCTGCACACATCATGCTGTTTCTCGACTCCATGATTTTGTTAAAACTAACCCTTCTCTCTGGAAGACCCTTCTTTCCTCCTCCCTTGCCCCAAACACACACAAAGTTCCCCAACTTTCCTCTCCTACTTATCTGTCCAGTCTTGGCCATTGTTAATTCAGCTAAAAGTTTTTCACTCATTTCTCCTGGGCATGACATCTCTGCTAAGAGTGGTGACACAACATTAAACTAAGAAGTTAAGATCCCTACCTTCCCAAAACACATTCTTATAGAGGGAACCAATGTCACAAAAGAGGAAATCAATAAAGAAGATGATGACAGGTCTGTAGTAAGTGTGCCACAAAGGGGATGGGGGGATGATGTGAGGTAGACTAATGGGGGCATGTGATACCATTCATACAGATACACTAGCAGGTATTTGCTTGTCTTTTTCCTCTTCTTTTTAGGCACAAAACCAGACTACCTTTCCCAGCCTCTTTTTGCATCCAGGTATGGCCATTCTAGCCAATGGAATATGAGTGGAACTGATATGTGTCATTTCGGGGTCAAAGTTTTTAAGATCCAGCTCTGTCCCCTCCATTCTGCCAGCTAGATATAAACAGCAGTGAGGTCCAAGGAGAAAGCATGGCCGCAAGATGGATCTTTGTTTGAATCTTTGCATCAAGACAACCACTTGGCGACTAGGAATGCCCACGTGGGACTATTGCAGAAGTAAAAAAATTCACTGTCTACACATTAGAATTTATTTGTGACCATAGCCTAACCCATTTGAGCAAATGCAGAATGCTTTAGCTACGGTGCCCAGGAAATGCCTGTCAAAGGATCTGGTGTTGGGTGTGAATAAAGAAGGGGAAGAAACGGCCAAGCTGAGAGCAGGAACCCTCCTGGCAGAGGGAACAGCACAAGTAAAGGCTCTGAGCTGAGAAAGAGCATAGCATGTTCGAAGAACAAGAAGAGAAGCCAGGACAGCCACAGTGCAGCAAATAGGGAAAGAATGGAATTAAGTGAGCCAAAGTAGTAAACAGGAGCCAGATCATTCTTAGCCTTCATCGCTTCCTGGAAGCCTCCATCTTAAACATTCACCATGATCACTACCAGCTCAGCTGGGCGACCAATCCTGGGGCTCCCACAGTAACCATGAGTCTGTCTCTTTCACCACCTTTTATCCCCTTATAATGATTTGTTTATGTGTTGGTTACCGTCTAGATAATGAGCTTTTTTGAAAAAATTATCCACTCATCTGTTTTTCTCCAGCATGCGTGCCAATACGTATAGGTGCCCAATAAATGTTTCTGGTATAAATGAATTAACCAAATGGTGGCCTTGCAGCTCTCCACATGACATCTACTGGGACTCACATGATGAGAGTGGCACTAGGGAGCAAAGAAAGACGCTGAGACAACTCATCTCCATACACACTGCTAGTGTGATTTGACCTCCTTTCACGAAGTCCTTCCCTCCTCCCACCCACCCTTCCTTCAGATTCTTTCTAAGGATGACCCACTTCTAAGATTTCTTCAAGGTAACAGGTTGTTGGGAGCCTTCATTAAAGAGGAAGTTTTCCCCTTCAATGAAAATGACTGGGAACAATGAAAAGAAGCTGAAGGCCCCCTGCCAATACAATGACCCAGTTAGGAACCAAAACAAAGAATAGATAAATCAAGGGAATAAAAGTCTCCCCATTGTACCCTTCCATCTTCTCTACTCACTGCAGTGATTTCTATGAAGTTTCAGACTTGAGGAGCTAATTTATTTCCCTAGAATTGGAAAACGCCATCCTCTACCTCAAAAGTTCTTCCCAGAGAAGTGGAGATATAATTTTATTCACTGTAATGATGTGAGGAGGTCAGTTTTTATTCTCACTGCTAAGAGGGCACACTTCTTTCCAATATTTCACCTTCTTTCCCCGCCTCTCCTCCCCACCTCCATACACCTTAGAAAACTCATTTTCACCTGTGGCTCTCAAGGCAACTCAGCAACAATTCTCCACTTATTAATATTGGGGTGCGCCAAGTGTTGGAGGGTATAACAGAGGACTGGTGTGGTGGGGAAAAGGAAATTATATGCTTTCGGGAAGTGTGTTTTAAATATTTCTACTGAATGATCTCCTAATAGCAAAGAAAAATGAAAGAATACATCTTAGGGTCTGAGGTCAGAGCTTGAAACTGGTACAGACAAGCCTGAGAAATTTTTGAAGTTTCTTCTTTTATCTTCAAAATTGTTGCAAGAGTTTTATCAGACACACACTCTCTCTCTCCTCTATGTTTGTATTAAAATTAAAATATTCTGTCAGTCAAATGTTTGAGTAAATTGGCAAGACAAACACCATGAAGTTTATACTGTGCCTTCAGATGCTTATATTTCCCAAGCACATCATCACCCCCTTGAATGTACTCCCTTTTTATTTTATTGTATTTTGGGGGAGATTTATTTATTTGAGAGAGAGAGAGAGAGAGTGAGAGAGTGAGAGAGTGAGGGGAGGGGTAGAGGAAGAGAGAGAGAGAGAATTTCAAGCAGACTCCACGTTGACCATGGAGCCTGATCGAGTGCAGGGCTCAATCCCACCACCCTGAGATCATGGCCTGAGCCAAAACGAAGAGTCCAAAGCTCAGCCGAGTACACCACCTTAGCGCCCCATTTAACCCTATTTTAGAGGCTTGTTCCCAGGACATTCATCCTTGCAAATTCCAGACAAGCAGGCATAGGGCATTGAGGTTACCTTTAAGTTTCAGTGAGAACATGGCAGACCAGATTCTCCATCACCCCTATTTTAAGGCCATCTCATTTGGGCATTTTTAAAAATCTGTTAGGGAAGATGTCAGAGATAGAAGAGGACAGAATTTACCCTTATGCCACTCTTTATGGCTGCTGATAGCTAAGCATAAATTTACAGCAGGTGTCATTTTTTATTTCCTTATGATCCATGGGCAGGTAATTGAGACATCATGGAACACAGAAAGGTGGGCAGAGGTTGCTCAAGACGGCTCCTAGTTCACCAGGCTTTGGTTTCTTGTGAGCCCCATTCGTCTCCTCTACTCGACAGCCTAATCCATTTTCTCCTTCTTATCAGGACTCCAGAACGGGACATGACTAGAGTTACTCTTACCTCATCTGAAATTTCTGAGCATGACAGAGCACAGGATAATTGTAGCTTCAGATATATTTTTTTTTTCCAACTAAAATGTGATTTTGTTTTTTTCTGTTGCTCTAGCAAAGTGTCATTTTCATTGCAAAAGAAATGTTATTCCATAAATATTTTCCCTGTCTTGTCAATGCATTAATGAAACACAAATCTATGGTACAGTAGGACTCCACACTATAGAAAATATTTTGTAATTTCCATATTTCTTTTGTGTTGATTTTTCTTCCAATACTTTTATTATTTTTATTTATTATTTTATTTTTATTTTTATTTTTATTCTTCCAATATTTTTACTCAAAGACTTGCCAACCTGTGGACTCAGGACCAAGTTCAGTGATTTTTTTTTTTCTTTTCTAGGAAACAGGAGGGAGAGTTCCCTCTATGCCTCATCTAGGACAGGTGCAAAAGAAGATGTTCCTGCCCAAGAAACACACAACTCTGTTATGAAATAACAGCAAAGATGCTTTTTTTTTTTTATTTCTCAGTAGTATCACATCAGTTTTACCCTGAGAACCACCAGTCAACAACTCTCTACTTTGTTTTCATTTTATATACAGAAAGACTGAAATTCCTATGGCTTATAGACTTCTAGCAAGTTAAAGAAGACAATTACTGGCCCAATATCTTACTCATTAGAAAGGTCTCCAAAATGCCTGACAGAACCCCAATATTTTAATACCATTTGCCTTGAAACTTCTTCACAGTGGTGTCCGTTTCTGACCCATCTTTATGTCTTGACTGTAGAAGGTGGAGAGTCTAACCACGGTCATATAATATAGTTTTGGTGAATGTAAGGATAAAAATTGGTCAGTACAGGAAACCAGTAGCTTTGTCATACAATCACAGAGCTAAGGCAATATTGCAGAGATAACATGCTGAGGAAATGGTGAGAAAAAGTTACTATTGTATTTGTAACTTCCAAGGTTAGAGAAGTTGCTCAAACCATTCTTTCAGTAACCTATTAAGTTTTGTCTTCAGTTAACCCAGCTAAATCTTTTTTTTTTAATTATTTTTAAAAGATTTTATTTATTTGTTCGAGAACGAGAGAGAGCAGGAGCAGTGGGGAGGGGCAGAGGGAGAGGGAGAAGCAATCTCCCTGTTGAGCAGGGAGACCGTCAGGGGGGCTAGATCCCAGGACCCGGAGATCGTGACATCAGTGGAAGGCAGACACATAATCAACTGAACCACCCAGGCACCCTCCCCCACCCCAGCTAAATCTTTTAAAATCAAAGTTTATCCTGCATTCTCTCTTGAATGAAGCTGTTACCATATTTGTAGTATTTCCTATGCCAATGTAAGCTAAGCCAAAGTCTCCCACCATTCAAGTGCTATGCATTTGTTCCAGTCTTGGGAACGATGGTCGTCCCTGGTTGGCAATCACAGGTGCCCTTCAGAGGTGATCTATAGGCACGTCCATATCTCCTCTGGGGGCAAGGCACTCTGGAGAAGACTTGGGAAGAGTTATTCAGCACATTAGGATCAGAAAAGAAGAAGAGGACGCAGAAGGAACGAACTCCATGAAATGTCTCCTGGGTTTGCTTTCCAACTGCCGCTCTCAGGATATTTTCATGGCTTCTTCCAAAGACCTGTTTCTTAAAAGAAGCAGGCGGCTCCAGCACAGCTATCAAGGTAGGCCCTGGGGATCTTGCTGTTAGCTTTCTTTCCTGACTCCCAGTGGTGGCCGATAATTTCTGGCTGACCAGCTAATGAGGGATTCCAGGAAGGAGAAGTGAGGCCGCATCTCTTGAACATCTTTGCCAGGCACCTGACTGGATATTTTGCTGTGCTGTCTGGGTAGTTCTCACAACAGCACAGGATATAATTCCCCATTTACAGGTGTAGAAATTGAGGCTCAAAGAGCACAATAACTTGCCCAAGTTCACATACTGTAGAAGTCATGTAGTAAGTCATGCATGTAGTCCACAGCAGCAAGAACTGTAAAGAAGTCAAGAAAGAAAGGCACTCCATCTGGAAGTGCTCTGTGGGGTCCCCCTGGTCAGTACCATCTTCATAGGAGATGCTATAGAGTCCTCCCTGTTGGACAGCTGTGGGAAGGCATGCAGGATCCCCCCACAGACCCTTGGAGCCCTGCTCAGAACTGGATAGGGACTTTCTCAGAGACCTCCCTCCACACTATACCCTTCAGGGATGGTGGGGTAGGCAATCAGTGACCACAGTCTGGTTTTTCAGAGAAGATGCAAAGAGGTTAAGAATTTTTCCTTCAGAAACCCTGATTTTAAACTGGAGCAAATTGCAAGGTTCCCCAAAGTGCCCTAGCTCTCAGAATCTCAGCTACTGGAGAAAGTTTAATTTCTTTTCTTTTTGTTTGTCCTGAGTTTTCCTATTTTGAGCTTCAGGAATTGTTTTTAGGCGAGGGGGAAAGATGAGCAATTGGTCTGCGTTTACTCTCTTCATGTAAATCTTATTTCTTTCTTTCTTTTTTTTTAAGATTTTATTTATTTATTTATTTGATAGAGAGAGAGTGAGAGAGAGCTAGCACACAAGAAGGCAGAGAGGCAGGCAGAGGCAGAGAGAGAAGCAGGCTCCCCGCCAAGCAAGGAGCCCAATGTGGGACTTGATCCCAGGAATCTGGGACCACCACCCAAGCCGAAGGCAGCGGCCCAACCCACTGAGCCACCCAGGCGTCCCTGTAAATCTTATTTCTCCCTGACTTCATCTGTTCATACCAAAACAGTCCTGATGATCTTAGTCTGCCTCACACAGAAACATCAATACATGCTCTAGCTCAGTACCCATTCTCTTAACCATCAGTCAGGTTAGTGGCCCCAGGCAGAGTGGAACCACCACAGATTCCAAGCTCCATGGCCACGGGAACCATGTGTCAATATTCTATCCCTGGTGCCCAAGAAAATGCCTGAAACATTTGCCCACTCCAAGGCAAATGCTTTTACTAGTACTGTTGAATTCAATGCATTTTTAAAAAGAAATTGGAGAGCTGGAACGAATCTATAGAGGATGGAACTCAAACCCCTCACTGTACAGAAGAGAAGCAGAAGAACACAATAGATTGTTCGTGGATATGCAGGTAGCAAGTGGCATAGCCACGGCTAGAAGCCACGTCTGGTCCACTGCTCTCTGCCACACAGCCTCAAAATTGAAGCAGGCTCCATGGTTTCTAATTGACTCTCTTTTAATAACTTGGTTCTGCTTTTAGAATCATATAGGGTCAGATGTGATTTGTAGACTCACTTGCAAATGATTAAGTGGCCCCCACTTCAAGCACTACATTAGATAAAATGCTTTTGGCTGCAAGCGACAGAAAATCCAAGCTAACAGGCTTAATGAAGAATTTTATTGTCTCACTTAATTGGAAGTCCTGAGGTAAGTCAGGTCTTACATACGACTTGTGGCAGCTCCTAGCCTGTCTTCTTGTGACCCCATGACTCTGCCCTGCTCCCTGTTGCTATTCTCAAACAGGCAGTGAATGGTTATGATAGTCCCGGTCCTCCTGTCCGTACTCTACAAGATCAGAGGAAGGGACTGTCTTCCCGTGTATCTCCGTTAGGGACAGGGAAACTTACCTGAAGCTCCTAATGAACTTCCTTTTACCATGTGTGATGCTTAATTATTGTCAACTTGAATGGGCTAACGGCTGTCCAGATAGCTGGGAGAATATTAGTTCTGAGTTTCTCTGTGACAGTGTTTCTAAAAGAGATTAGCGTTTGAACTGGTAGACTGAGTAACGAGCATCACCTTCATCCATAGGGATGGGCATCATCTGATCCACTGAGGGTCCAGAGAGAAGAAAAAGGTGAAAGAAGGGCAAATTTGGGGGCACCAGAGTGGCTCAGTTGGTTAAGTGTCCTACTCTAGGTTTCGGTTCAGGTCATGATCTCAGGGTTGTGGGATTGAGCCCCTCATGGGGCTGCACTTACAGAGGAGTCTGCTTGAGATTCTCTCTCTCTCTCCCTCCACACAACTGTGCATGCCTGCACTCTCTCAAAATATATAAATGAAATTTTAAAAATTAGATAAATAAGGACAAATTTGCCCTCTCCACCTGAGCTGGGACATCCATTTTCTCTTGCCCTCAGACATTGGCTTTCCTGGTTCCCTTTGGGCTTGGACTGAATTAATTACACTACCAGCTCTCCTGCCAATTCCTATAATCTCTCTCAATCTCTACTCCCACTCCCCTGTGTGTGTGTGTGTGTGTGTGTGTGTGTGTGTCTACCACAGAATAAATTGTTTCTATTTTTCTGGAAAACTCTAATCCGCCACATTTAGAACATACAGACATGGAAGAAGGTCACCAAAAAAAAAAAAAAATGCTTACAGTTTCTGAGAGGGAATTCCTGGCCATGGTTATAGCCCGTGGGGAGGGAAGAAGCAAAGAGTCACAGTCCTGGGGCAAGGAAAATCCTAGGGAGCTTACCTTAACAAGAAGTTGGGAGCAAAGATCAGAGGATTCAGCCTGGTTGTAAAAAGAGAAACAAAGGCAAGATTCAAGTGGAAGCAAATGTGATGTGATGTTAAACCCTAGGGTGTTTAAAATTTAAGACTCCACTCAAGCAATGATCGCTCTTGAGAAGTGCAGATTCTGAAGTGAGAGATTGGGGAGGGGGGAGGAGGAAGAATTCAGAGGCAAGAACCAGCTCAAAGACTCCTCTGCTGTGTCTTCCTTGTTTGCATCTCCCACCCTGAATTTTTCACAGAGTTGGCCAATACCTGGGATGTTTTGCCACCATTTTATATTCCCCACTCCCCATTACTTGCCTTGATAATGGACTTCAATTTCCAGCCCCATGTGAAGGCCCAGAGGTAGTTCCTGTTAACCTATACCAGCAATATCAAGATGTTTGTAAGGGTCATGACCCATTCCTGATGTGATCAGTCTATTCATTAGTCAATCATTTCTTTTTTTTTTTTTTGATTTTTTTTAAATTTTATTTTTTATAAACATATAATATATTTTTATCCCCAGGGGTACAGGTCTGTGAATCGCCAGGTTTACACACTTCACAGCACTCACCATAGCACATACCCTCCCCAATGTCCATAATCCCATCCCCCCTCTCCCAACCCCCCTCCCCCCGTCAACCCTCAGTTTGTTTTGTGAGATTAAGAGTCACTTATGGTTTGTCTCCCTCCCAATCCCATCTTGTTTCATTTACTCTTCTCCTACCACCTTAACCCCCCATGTTGCATCTCCTCTCCCTCATATCAGGGAGATCATATGATAGTTGTCTTTCTCCGATTAGTCAATCATTTCTTAAGACATACCCTAGTCAGAAAGAGTGAAGTTGTCTTCCTAGTCAAGACAATGATGTTATAGCACCACAGAGCTCGAAAAGTCCTTCCAAGATGGCTTCGTTCAAAATTCCAAATTCTTACTGAAGTTGGTTTTACCACTCTACAATCTGATTTTGTAAATATATTCTTACTTTCTCACTCTAATAGTCAAGGGACTACAAGTTCTAAGAGAATTGGGTCTCTATCTGATGAATCCTCTATCTAGAATGGTGCTTGAACATTCTACTCAAAAATGACAGACTGGGTGAGCCAGATCCACAAACTACAGTCCAGGGTCACCCCACTCGTCAACGAGGGGGTAACCAGAACTAAGGTTTTTCTATTCCTTGGGGTTTCTGTATTACAAAAGTAAATATATACATATACATATATATATATATGTATTTTTTTTTACTTTACCATAGCTATATGTTTCATCATACCTTCCTTCAAAACATATTACAGTATTTTGCAGATTTCCTCTTTCCATTCATATTCCAGTAGAGAGAAATTATTATTTAAAAAAAAAAAAAAAGAGCTTCCCAAAGGACTCACTGAGGTAAAGAATAGTGAAGACACCTTGTCACATAGCTCCATTCAGTTTCAAACAGTTGTCTCCTTTGCTTTTCAGACTAATAGTTAAATCTCCCTAGTCCCACTCCAAGGCAAAGAAAATGCTGCTAGCTTTGTCAACAGCAAATAAAACACGGGTAACTACTTTACAGTCAGTTCGTGTATTTATCTCTCAGCATCCATTATGAATCTATTATGAATCAAGCTATACTGGGCATCTCTGGGAAAGAGCGTGTGAAGCTTTCTCGCAGAACAAAAAAACAATAACACCCATATTCATGGATTGTGATATTCTGGGATAGCCATATGTGACTTTTGTGTCTTCAAAATATTTTATTCTGTTGATACATAAAAGGTTTGAAAATGTTGTTTTCTCGGCCTCTGCCGTTCAGGGAGGCTAGCTGGCAGCTAGCTGGATTTTTTTTTTTTTTTTTCTGATTCACATGCAAAACCTATATGGGAAACCCCCTTCCAACATAAGAAGTTCATCATCTCTCCAAGAGCAAAATGTGTGCCCTGCTTTCTTGGGCCACAAAAGGCACTGGGCTTTAACAGAAAGCGACTGCTAATAAGTTATAAAACAAATGGGGCCCCATTAGTGACCGTTTTTAATGGTACCATTGAATCAAACAGGGCTCTCCCTGACTCTGAATCAAGTCTGGCATAGCAACATAAGAATGTATCGGGGCTTCTGGGTGGTTCAGTGGGTTAAGCGTCTGCCTTTGGCTCAAGTCATGATCTCAGGGTCCTGGGATCAAGCCCCACGTGGGGCTCCCTGATCAGCGGGGAGTCTGCTTCTCCGTCTCCCTCTGCCCCTCCCCCTACTCATGCTCTTCCTATCTCCCTCTCTCTCTCAAATAAATTAATAAGACCTTAAAAAAATATGCTGTATCATAAGGAGAAGGAAGGTACATGGTTATATTTTATTTATTAGTAACTCATCTAGTCATAGGAAGGATTTAAGGCGCCTTACATAGAGACTCACAGGGTAAGGAGAAGAAAAGTAAAACAGGTGAGGTAAGTGAGAAAAGTAAAGCCAAAGGAAAGGGAGGACAGTATATAAAAATTGTGTGGCATTTGAGATGCAAAGTCATACGTCAATGCCTGAATTTTTCACCCAAGAAATATGCATAAGTATGTCTTACTTTTAGAGAACCGAGTACACACAAATCCAGGCAAAAAGCCAGAGAACTTAGGAAACTAATAGTTTACCAAAGAATTCATCACTACAGGCATACCTCCTCTTATTAACCAGATACTTTATTTTCTTTAACAAATTAAACGTTTGTGGGTCACCTGGGTGGCTCAGTGGGTTAAGCCTCTGCCTTCGGCTCAGGTCATGATCTCAGGGTCCTGGGATCGAGTCCCGTATCGGGCTCTCTGCTCAGCAGGGAGCCTGCTTCCCCTTCTCTCTGCCTGCCTCTCTGCCTACTTGTGATCTCTGTCAAGTAAATAAATAAAATCTTAAAAAGAAATTAAACGTTTGTGGCAACACCACATCAAGAAAGTCTTCTCGTGCCATTTTCCAACAGGATTTGCTCACTTTGTTTTTCTGTGTCACATTTGGGCAATTCTCACAATATTTCAAACTTGTTCATTATTATTAAATGTGTTAGGGTCCTCGGTGATCGGTGATCTTTGATGTTACTTTTGTAATTGTTTTGGGGGACCGTGAACCACATCCATATAAGATGGCAACTTTAATAAACATCCTGTTTTTTGGGACTGCTTCACTGACTAGCCTTTCCCCCATCTCTCCCTCTCCTGGAGCCTCTCTAGTCTCTGAGACACAATAATAATGAAATGAGTCCCATTAATAATTTTACAGTGGCCTCTAAGTGTTAAGTAAAAGTAAGACTCACAGGTCCCTCACTTTAAATCAAAAGCTAAAAATGATTAAGCTCAGTGAGAAAGGCACATTGAAAGCTGAGACGGGCCAAAAGCTAGGCCTCTTATGCCAAGCGGGGAGCCAAGTTATTCATACAGAGGAGAAGTTCTTGAGGAAAATTAAAAGTGCTACTCCAGTGAACACACAGAAGATGAGAAAGCTGATAGGCAGAAAGACTGAGTGGTCTTGACAGAAGATCAAACCAGCCACGACATTCCCTGAAACCAAAACCTAATCTGGAGCCAGGCCCTGACTCTCTTCAGCTCTGTGGAGGCTGAGAGAGGTGAGGAGGCTGCAGAAGGAAAGTCTGACTGGCAGAGGTGGGTTCATGAGGTTTAAGGAAGTGCAGGGTGAAGCAGCAGGTGCCAAGGGAAAAGCTGCAGCACGTTCTCCAGAAGATCGAGCCAAGGTCATTAATGAAGGCGGCTGCACTAAACCACAGATTTTCAATGTAGACGAAACATCCTTCTATTGGAAGAAGATGCCATCCAGGACTTTCGTGGCTAAAGAGAAGTCAATGCTTGCCTTCAAAGCTTCAAAGCACAAAGTGACTCTCTCATTAGGGACTAATGAGCTGGTGACTTAAAGCTGAAGCCAATGCCCATTTTGTAGAGCCAAAATCCTAGGTCCCTTAAGAACGATGCTAAATTTACTCTGCCTGTGCTCTATAAATGGAACAACAAAGCCCGATGACAGCACATCTGTTTACAACATGGTTTGCTGAATATTTTAAGCCCACTGTTGAGACCTACTGCTCAGGAAAAAAGATTCCTTTTGAAATATGATGGCTCATTGACAACACACCAGGTCACCCAGGAGCTGGTGGAGATGGACGAGATGTATGTTGTTCTCATGCCTGCTGACACAACATCCGTTCTGCAGCCCATGGATCAAGGAGTCACTTCGACTTTCAAGTCTTATTGTTTAAGAAATACATTTTGTAAGGCCACAGCTCCTAGAGACAGCCATTCCTCTGATGGATCTGGACAAAGCAAATTGAAAAACTTCCGGAAAGCATTCACCATTCTAGATGTTCTAGATGCCAGTAAGAGCATTCGTGATTCATGGGAAGAGGTCAAAATATCAACATGAACAGGAGTTTGGAAAAAGTTGATTCCCACCCGCAAGGATGACTTGGAGGGTTCAGGATGTCAGTAGAGGAAGTCACCGCAGAAGTGGTGGAAAGAGCTGGAGAACCAGCATTAGACGGGGAGCCTGAAGATGGACTGAGCTGCTGCTGTCTCGTGATCAAAACTATACGGAGGGGCGCCTGGGTGGCTCAGTGGGTTAGGCTGCTGCCTTCGGCTCAGGTCATGATCTCAGGGTCCTGGGATCGAGTCCCGCATCGGGCTCTCTGCTCGGCAGGGAGCCTGCTTCCCTCTCTCTCTCTCTCTCTCTCTCTCTGCCTGCCTCTCTGTCTACTTGTGATCTCTCTCTGTCAAATAAATAAATAAAATCTTAAAAAAAAAAAAACTATACGGAGGAGGAGTTGCTTCTGATGAATGAACAAAAATTGTGGTTTCTTGTAATTGAATCTGCTCCTGGTGATGATGCCGTGAAGACTGTTGGAATGGCGATGAAGGATTTAGAATACTGCATAAACGTGGGTGATCAAGCAACACCAGGGTTTGAAAGAATTAACTCCAATTCAGAAAGAAGTTCTACGGTGGATAAAATGCTACCAAACAGCATCAGACACTTTAGAGAAATCATTCATAAAAGGAAGAGTCAAAAAATTAAATAAATATAAATAAATGTATAAATAAATAAATAAAAGGAAGAGTCCATCAGTGTGGCACACTTCATCGTTCTCTTATCTTAAGAAATGGCCATAGAGGGACGCCTGGGTGGCTCAGTTGGTTAAGCAGCTGCCTTCGGCTCAGGTCATGATCCCAGCATCCTGGGATCGAGTCCCACATTGGGCTCCTTGCTCATCAGGGAGCCTGCTTCTCCCTCTGCCTCTGCCTGCCATTCTGTCTGCCTGTGCTTGCTCTCTCTCCCTCTCTCTCTCTCTGACAAATAAATAAAATAAAAAATCTTTAAAAAAAAAAAAAAAGAAAAGAAATGGCCATAGACACCTCCCCCTACAGAACCACCACCCTGATCAAACAGCAGCCATCCTCACCAAAGCAAGACCATCCACCAGCAGAAAGGTTATGACTTGCTGAAAGCTCCAATGACATTCGGCATTTTTTTTTTAGCAATAAAGTATTTTTAATTAAGGTATGAACATTTTTCAGATAAGGGACCATTACACACTTAACAGACTATGGCATAGTATAAACATAACTTTTATATGCACTGAGAAACCAAAAAATTCATTTGACTTGCTTTATTGCAATATTTGCTTTCTTGTAGTGGTGTGGAACTGAACCCACAATGTCTCTTGTGTGCCTGTATATTCCTATTTAGTGGTGCTTTTGCACTTCAAATACATTCATGTTGTTGTAGATAAAGCTCAGTTTATCTATATTTGGCATTTTGAATCCTTTCTGCTGATAGACATAAGGAAATCCTTTCTATTGCAAAGGATATAAGTGCACAAACTATGCAGGGTATGGTGCTGAGAACTACCTTAGAAATATTTTTTTTATGTAATTTAATTTTTTTTCAGTGTTCCAAAATTCACTGTTTATGCACCACACCCAGTGCTCCATGAGATATTTAATCAAAAACATGCATGGTGGGTGCCTGTGTGGCTCAGTCAGTTAAGCATCTGCCTTCAGCTCAGGTCATGATCTCAGGGTCCTGTGATCGAGTCCCAGGTTGGGCTCCCAGCTCAGAGGGGAATCAGCTTCTCCCTCTCCCTTTGTCCCTCACTCCACTGTGTTCTATCTCTCTCTTTCTCTCAAATAAATAAATAAAATATTAAAAAAAAAATGCCTGGTAAGCAACCACCACCACCAACAGCATATGCCTTTCCAATAAGGCCCAGATGCCATGTCCCCAATCAACTGTAGGTGGAAATCACACCCTTGTAAGTTCTCATCCTAACTCCTTCCTCATCCTCTAAAAAAGTCCCATCATTATAATGTTTATAATGTTTATAAATGTTTACATCCTCTAAAAAAGTCCCAAACATTATAATGTTTACTAGGTTTTAACATCCTTGAGAACAAGCCTATCCACCTGAACCACTCCGCTCAACACTATGAATTCAGTAGGAGCCTAAAATATTTCCTGACATTTGCACGGGGAAAAGAGGGAACACATTTCTTTTTTTTAAATGATTTTTATTAACATACAATATATTATTTGCCCCAGGGATACAGGTCTGTGAATCATCAGGCTTACACATTTCACAGCACTCACCATAGCCAATACCCTCCCCAATGTCCATAACTCAGCCACCCTATCCCTACCCCCCTCTCCCCAGCAACCCTCAGTTTGTTTTGTGAGATTAAGAGTCTTTTACGGTTTGTCTTCCTCCTGATCCCATCTTGTTTCATTTTCTCCTTCCCTACCCCCCCAATCCCCCTGTCCTGCCTCTCAAATTCCTCATATCAGAGAGATCATATGATAATTGTCTTTCTCTTACTGACTTATTTCGCTCAACGTAATATCCTCTAGTTCCATCCATGTCATTGCAAATGGCAAGATTTCATTTCTTTTGATGGCTGCATAGTATTTCATTGTATATATATACCACATCTTCTTTATCCATTCATCTGCTGATGGACATCTAGGTTCTTTCCATAGTTTGACTATTGTGGACATTGCTGCCATAAACATTTGGGTGCACGTGCCCCTTCAGATCACTACATTTGTATCCTTAGGGTAAATACCCAGTAGTGCAATTGCTGGGTCGTAGGGTAGCTCTATTTTCAACTTTTTGAGAAATCTCCATGCTGTTTTCCAGAGTGGCTGCACCAGCTTGCATTCCCACCAACAGTGTAGGAGGGTTCCCCTTTCTCCGCATCCTCGCCAACATCTGTCATTTCCTGACTTGTTAATTTTAGCCATTCTGACTGGTGTGAGGTGGTATCTCACTGTAGTTTTGATTTGTATTAGAGAACGCATTTCTTACTGATTTCCCCATCCATGGTTTTTACAGGTCAGAGGAAGTAAGGTTCAGATTCATGCACACATTTCAGCCCAGCAGTAGATTAATTTTGGGCTCCCACTCTGATGTTGCAGGACTGACCACCACTAGCTCAGCAGTGCCTTATAAGGGCAGGGACAGGTCGATAGGGGAGGGAGATGGGGCAAAAGGAAGAGGCCTTGCTGGGTAAGAAAGAGGTGACACAGCTGGTTTGACATAAAAAAGATAAGAGGGTCAGATATGAACAAGAAACCAAGTCACTGCCATGAATGGTCTCAAGGCAAGTGGGAGGAGATGCCCTTGACCTTTTCCATTTTTTTATCTCAAGAAGCAATACTCTGTGGGGTTTTCCCTCTTCGGGGCTGCCTTTGACATTCATTCTAATCATAAATGTCAGAGTTGTTGCCGAAGAGTGATTAAAAAGCCCTAACTCTGAGGTTTCCAGGATAGTCCTGGAACTGAAAACCTCCTGAGGTCAGTCCTGCTATGTATTCTCTTTTAGCTATTTTTTACCATCTAGATTTGCCAATCATTTCTTTAACTCTGTGTGTGTGTGTGTGTGTGTGTGTGTGTGTGTGTGTGTGCGCGCGCGCGCTTAGGGAAAAATAATCCATTTCAACCAAAAGAAAGCTTCCTTTTTAAGTTTTTGCAAAGCCAAAATAAATTCTGAATTTGAGAGTCGTATCTTTAAGAATGCTCTGGGCTATTCTTCCAAAGTAGTTCTTAAAATATATTGGAAATAATGTGGTCCAGTTAAAAGGAAAGTACTAAAGTTTTGCTTTTAAAATAAGTAGTATGGTGTGGAGTCCCTTCATAGTGTTCACATAAAATCCTTGAACAGCTAAATCCCCCAAAAAAGGTCAAATAAAAATCTGTGCCTTTAATTTTTTTCCTGCTTAAACTTTGGTTTTTTTTTTTTTTAATTTATTTTTGCATTGATTGTTGGATAATGATGTACTACAGAAATATATAAAACACAAGCTGTCTCTTTTTCTGTTTGGTGATAAAATGCTCAATTAAAAACAGGTTATGTTGCATGCCCTTGGCATCCTGTGCTGATATCGTATTGTTCAGAAGAGTACATGTCACCCTAAATAATTTCACATGCATCTGTTTTATTAGTAGGTGCTAATTAAACATGCATCTTGTGGAGTGACTTCCCATAAGATCATTTTGCAGTTTCCTGTATTATTTATGTAACACTTTGGGATCTGTGGGTCACAGATCCTACTAGAAACTTTTCCTCCTAAAATTATTAATGAAAAGTGAAGTCCCTCTCTATAGTATTTTTCCAGACATGCTTGGAAATATATTCCAGCGCAAAATTCGAAACAAACAAAAATGTATTAGTAATATACACGGTGTTATCTATTTCCCAGAAGATTTATAAGCCACCACAAATGTTCATTAATAGACGGTAATGCTCTCTTTTCGCTGAAGGTCTACAACTCCTCCCCCCACCACCCCAATATCCATCCAGTCCCATTGTTGGGGCCAAAATATCCATGCAAGTCATGGTCAATATGAAGATGGCCGAGGGCAGGCTCCTCTGGTGCAGGGAGCTGCCTTGCCTAAATGCTCTGCATAGCCCAACAGATCATACCCACTGACTCAGTCTGGCCGGCATAGGGCTGCTTCTTCTGCCCCCCGCCTCTTTCCAAACTTGTGTCAAAACCTCAAATCCATGGCCATTACTTGCTTCAGAAAGGACCACCATCCTTTCTTCTTCTGTTTCCCATGCAGTGTTACACCACCATGCTGGTCTGCATTCAAGTAAATCACTCCAGAGCCATGTGCATGTAGGTAGTTTTGTAACATAAGGCAAAGCCCTGGACTGCTCTGGGTCTTCTTTTCTTTTCTTTTCCTCCTCCTCCTCCTCCTCCTCTTCTTCTCCTTGTCCTCCTCCTCCTCCTCCTCCTTCTTCTCCTTCTCCTTCTTCTTTTTTAAGATTGATTTTGTTTGTTTGTTTGTTTGTTTGTTTTAGAGAGACAGAGAGCAAGCAGGGGGAGGGGCAGAGGGAGGAGAGACTCTCAGGCTGTCTTCCTGCTGAGCACGGGTCCTGACAGGGGGCTCCATCTCATCACTCCGAGCTCATGACCCAAGCTGAAATCAAGAGTTGGACACTTCACCAGCTGAGCCACCCAGCCCCCTATCCTTTTTGCTTTTTGTTCTGAAAAAAAAAAAAAAAAAAAAATCAGCATTTCTCAGAACACTATGTCCATAAATTGAAAAAAAGTATCAGGGAAATAAGTTTTTGACCCTCTTCGTGTTATATATGAAAGGTTCTAAGAAGCCCTATAGCAAAGAAACCCATTTGGCTTTGCTTAACTCGATGTCCTACAGAGCACTGGCTCTCAGAACCTTTCTTCTGATCATATGTTGCTACCTTCAAAACTCATGAGAAAACATTTTGAGAGTGCCACACTCAACAATCTTTAATGGACTGTTCTAACAGTGATGGATACTCTATGGTTCCCTTCTGTGATTCTGCTCTTCCTCTTGCAAAGGATTTGCATGCTTGGTCTCAGCTCAGTTAAACTAAATGACTCCATACAGTCAATAGTAAAATGTATATATATATATATATATATATATATATATATATATATATGCACACACACACACACATTCAAAAAGTATGGCTTGAACTTGAATCTGGGCAGTCCGGTCAGCGGATCTACCCACCAGTCCCATAGTTCATGGCATTTACCACACTCACACTGCAGAATACAGTACATTAAATCTCTTAAAGAGTGACTAATACGCCACTGTGATGGGACAGACGCTTGGGGTTTTAGCCAAATCTTGTAAATTTAGCAAAGAATATCAGAGCAACTCCTTCTGTTACCCTAAATGTCATGGACTCTTACATTTTCATGAAGAACACGCAGGTCTTGGTTTTAAAGGTCTTACATGAGCACTTTCATTGAAAATCATAAGGTTTGCCTACACTGAGAACATGAATACTGCAGTGAGCCTATCCCGGTGGTTCCAGCAGGCGCTGGAGAGTCCAGAGTTAGTGGGGGAGGGAGAGAGTTGGGTTGGAGGTGACCAACTGGATTGAACCTCAGCACTCTGAGAGCTCCAGTGAGCAGATTTCAGGACCAATATGACTTCTTTTCACCACAACCTATTTTTAAGTATAACACATATTTTCTTGCCCTACTATCTAGAATTGAGACCATCCAAAAGCACAATTTGCCCCCAAATACTTCACTTCACCAACATAATCCAATTACCCCCTCTTCTAAGTAATCACTCCTTATTTCCAAACCTAGACTACTTAATTCTTGCCTTAGTTTTACTCCATCGTGAAGTCTGTAAGACAGTCTATGGAAGGCAGACTTAGTTTTGAGGTGCCCACGGGGCTAGCACCTCATGTCTCTGTGATTGTTGGCCCCCCAACCCATCTAGTTCCAGTTTATTTGCTGAGTTCTATCCTTGTGACTTTGTTTTGATTTCCAACTTTGCTGTGTTCCTGACAGGTCCATTATTTTCAGAGAATTGGCCTCCCATGATTGTTTCTACCTCCCCTTAGCTCACCTAGATCCTGACTCCAACTATAATAATAGCACAATACTTTATCCATGGGTCCATTTAGGGGTTCTGGGGCCACAAGCAGAGAACAAAGAATGCCAAGTACATACAAATGAACTGAGCACCTAGCAGCTGGGCAGAGTCATTTTGCAATTAAATAGGCACATTTGTGTAACACTTGTGCAAGCCTCTTGGGTATAGTTTCGTGATCTTGCCTTGTATGTGAACTTGAGCCACCGTGGATTGCTCAATTCAACACTCATCTTCAGGAAGCCTTCCCTGACTGTCGGAGCCAAAGAGTCTCTTTTTTTTGAATTCATATAGCTCTTACAGTCTGTGCCTGCTGCCAGAAATTTACCATTGAATTACCTTACCATACCTCCGGCATTGAATTATCCAGTGGTCTCTTTGGCTCTCTGTTCACACAGTATAGTCTTCCTAACTAGATGAGGAGTGTACCTAAAAAATTTTTATATCTCCCACAATATGTTATATAAAATAACAAGGAGATATTCCCATAATCTCATCAACTAGTGTGATACGGGACAATGAGATATCTATTTGAGTTAAGTGGAAATTGAGATAAAACATGTGTGTTGAGTGGGATTAATGGAAAAGGAAGAAGAAGGCATTGAGAGGTAGAATGAAGAAGATAAGAGGGAAGTTCAACCATCTGTTCCTGGGAGTCTGGTTTAAACTGAACCCTGCCATTTTCTTTGTTCCACAGGCTTTCAGAATTATCTTCCTGTTTACATAATTACCTACACTAGACGAATTAGACAACAAGGTCTTCCAAGAATTCCTAATGTCCCCATAAAACAAGCACAACAAAGATCCCAGGAGGGGCACCTGGGTGGTTCAGTCCACTGAGCATCTGACTCTTGATTTCAACTTAGGTCATGATATCAGGATCTCAGGATCATGGGATGATGGAACCCTGCTTCAGCCTCCACGCTCAGTGGGGAGTCTGCTTCTCTCTCTCTTTCTCTCTCGCTCTCTCTCTCTCTGCCCATCCCCTCACTTACTCTCTCTCTCAAATAAATAAATAAATCCTTTCTAAAAAGCCCAGGAATTAAGATTTAGAGCCTCCTTATCCCTCTGACAGCTCATGAAATGCTCAACTAAGGTGAGAAGAAAACTCGGCCAAAAATTCCTTCCTCATCTCCTTAACTCAACGTGAGCTTCCACGGTCTTTGGGAAGCTAAGACTCCTTCTTCCTCCAAAGACCACGGTGCCCTACTTAGAACAGCTGTAAAGCCAGAAACGCTCTTCTCATTATCGCAAACAGTAATTTGTTTTTTCTTTGAAATAATTTATGCCTCAGAGTAATTAGTTTGCCCTCTTTACATATTCATATCTTTGTGTTAATCTATTATATGTAGCCATGTCTTTACCAGTTTAAAAAAAAATTTTTTTAGAAGGATAAACACTGGTTTCTTCATGGTAATATTTGATTAACCTCAATAAATGATTCAGCAAATTGTTGGCTTTTAAAGATGTGAATGTGAATGTGAGGGAAGAGTTTTCTTTCCAAAATAATTACAGTTGTGCCCAGGCAATTTAGTGAGCCAAGACACTCCTAAACACTTGGGTTCAGCCTCCCCTTGGGGATCAGGTTGCAGAATTCATAAAGGCCTTATCAACTTACTTTCAGACTGATAGCTGTAAGCTGTCTAATTGCAAATGAGTAGTTGCAAATGTCCAGTTCCTCAGGAGCTGGGGCAGTTTCTTTTCATCTGTAATTATAAACAGGGGCAAATGACTGTCCATCTAGTAGGATGTTGAGAGCGAATACCCATAAAGAACCGGTAACATAATGGACTCTACCTCAAAAATCTATCAGGTAGCTAGGCCAGTGGGTGGATCCAAAGGGAGACCTATATGGTCTTAAGGTTACCTACAGCTGCAAAAATTAGAGAAGTTGGGATAAGAGGAGGCCCCAGAAGTAAGATACATTTCTCTCTAATTATTGGCCTGCTATCTGTGTGCTCATCAGGCCCGATACCATCCACTGGAGTCAGAAGACCTATGTTGGATGCCTTCGCTTTGCCTTATCCTCACTGTGTGGCTTGAAAAACTTTATATCATCTCTCTGAGTCCCATTCTCAGGTTCCTATTCTGAAAAATGAGGACACAAGCGTGTTGCCTGTCCATCTGAAAAGGGATGTCCACAATGAGGATAATGTGTGATAATTTGGGAACTGTCTTGATGTCCTTAAGAGCTCTGTGTCTGCTTCATTGGCAAGACAAGTCTAGGGGAGATCTCCCTCAAGTCTCCCTCCCTCTGTTCACCGAGGTTGTTGTAGACTTCCATGCATGCCTGCAATCCACTAGCCACGTGCCAGCCAACCCCGTCACAGACTCTGCTTCTGATCAGGTCCTTCTTCTCCTCCTCTTCCCCTTCCCACATAATCTTTCCCCCAAAATACTTTGGAACTTCCCAAGATGGCCTTCATCCAAAATATAGTGTCCAGATCCTTTTTGATCCATACCCAGGAGTCCTAGACTAGACCAGTTCAACACGTGCTCAACCTCTTGTCCTAAAACTCTGACAGGGACATGACCTCGACTTCAGCTTGCCTGGAAGGGATTTAAGACCAGTTGATATGTGAAGATGCTGTGGACTGTATAATTCTATATTCTGTTATAAAGTAGCCACTGCTAAGATCATGTTTGTGGATTATCCATGTGGCCCTTATGGCTTGTGCAATAATGGGGTATTCACTGAAACTTTGGAGGTAAACTATTCCATCTTTAAAAGAAAGCTCCAATGATTGAACTGGAATGTGGGTCCCAGTGTGGTCCCACTGCTACTCATTGCTGCCATACAGAGGCCTAATCACCAGTTTGCATAATAATTATATACATATTTAAAGACATTTTCTTTTCTGCCAAAAAAAAAAAAAATCTGTTTTTTTCCTGTTGTTTCTAGTAGATATATTGTCTAATTCTGTATTGCCTTGTTTTCTTATCTCTTAAAAACTCCCCCAAACCCCCCAAAACTCCCCAAAAAACCCACCTCTAGTATTTCTAGCTTGACTATAATACTACTAATAATGACTAGTACTAATATTCAGCTAATAATCTTCCAACTCCTCAACAAGATTATGATGCATGATTTTGTGAGATTTTTAATGAAGGTCCAAATGTAGACTAAGCATGAAGTCCCAAAAATCTAGCTTATTTCCTTATCTGCAAGCCCGATACGTTATCTATGAGAGAAATCAATTTTCTTTGACAAGATTTGTTCTTAGTGAATCCATGCTAGTTCCTGGTGATCACTGCTTCTTCTGGAAGTAACCCATTTTAGCATGTTGTCCAGAATTCACTTTCATTCTCTTTCTGGAAAGCAGAATGGCTTCTCTGTTTTTGAACATTCTCTGTTCTCTTTAACTGCACCCAGATTAATGGTAATGTCCCAGCAACCTCTTTAACATCTCTCATTTGTATCTTTTGATAAGGGATGAAGGGAAGAAACACCAGTTGGATTGAAGAATAAAAGCAGCTAAGTGTGTGTGTGTGTGTCTGTGTGTCTGTGTGTGTTTGGTGTGGGCACTTCTTTCTATGGAAACATAAACTTGTAAATTCCTGAGATCCCAGAATTCTCTTCAGAGAAAAGCTGGTGAATTGAGACAGGAGCTTCTACCATCTTGAAAAGCCAGAATCCACAACTCTCTTTGTTCGTGCACAGTCCAAAAGAACATGCATTATTTTCCAGTAGGCTGGGTCCGCAGCAGGCGTAGAAGGGAAACAATCCTGAGCAGAAGCAAGAGGGAAGGGCCAGTAAATGATGGATGAAATGAATGAAAATTAGAACATGTGTTCTAAAGCTTCCCAAAGCACAGCACCCCTAGAAAAGAGACAGAACTATATTTGTCTCCGTGTTTCTCCACTTGGGTCTGGCATAATCAGCAATATCTCTTCGGCGAGGGAGAAGACAAGTGTCTGCTGGTCTGGATTAAGACGCATTAACAGGGGAAGCATATGGTCTTTTACACAGTGCTTGTTCCCACACTGGGCCAAGGTTAACAAATTAATAAAAAGGGAGCGAGCCGCATAAATGTTGAACCTTATTAAGCATGAGATCATCACTCCGAGCTATCTTTATTTTACAAGAATCTAAATGAAAGAAATTCAAGCCCCACTTTCATATATACCGGCTGAAAATCATTCTTATAATAGCTGATCATACTTTTGAGGACAGACAACAGCAGTTTTTAACTGGAAGATGGTGAAGACAGATTCTGTTCTAAAAGAGTTTTATTGAGATGATATTGGAAGAAACAACATGATTTATTTAAGTACTGCATTGCATTTTCCTTTGTTCTTTCAACAGGTTAGTAATTACGGAAGTAGCGATTAGCCTTGACAGAGAGTACACAGAACATAAATGGATACTGTGCACAGTGGAGGGGCTCTGTGGTGCCAAGCTTATAATTTTCAGTCGGAGCTAATTATCCTTATTATACTGCATGACTCTTTTTTCTTGAATTATGAGTGGAAAAGTGCTGAATAGAAATTTTTTTTTCCAAAGTGCCCTGAACTGTTCAGGGAAATGGAAATCACAAACAATGAAAAGCTTGTTAGACCATGAGAGCGATCATCTATAAAGGGATTCTGAAGGAAGTTCCCTTTTCCTGCACTATAGAAATGTAAAGTGCTTATCAGAAAATGATCTGGGGTTTTTGTTGTTGTTGTTGTTTAAGTTTTGCCACGGGGATGATAAGAGAGAAAGAGCTAGCTAACCTCAGGGGCCCCCAGCCTCCAGCACGCAGGCTGGAAGAAAGAGGGAAAGGCTTGCATATTTGCCCAGAGCCCGGAAAGGATGGGGAGGAGGGCTGGGTTTAGACTCAGGGGCACAACGGAATTGGCAGTCACCTACTTATTTGGGAAGTTTAAGTCCCGGAGCACCAGAGCGCTCACAGTGAGGAAAGGCCAAGTGCCACCTGTGAACTGGTCGGAGATGAGAGGCTCAGTTTCCAATCCAGTTACAACAATCCTCTCTCCAAGTTCCCTTCTCCATTGCCCCCTCCATTATAGTGATGCATATGAGCAGAATTCCACAGATGGTGCATGCTTTTATGAGCTCAGTCCTGAAATTTGGTTTGAAATTTCCCCAGTGTCCTCTGTGCTTCTGTCTTTGCAACAGATGCACTTAAATGTTAGCAATTTATTTGTGGCCTGTGCTCCAACCCGAGCTAAAGAGGGGAGAGAGGGCTTTCACAGGAGAAGCGGAGCTCTCAGGCGCCGGCCTGGTGAGCCACGCCACTGGCTGCAGGAGCGGGAGGAGGGCTCCGTTTCTGCGGGTGCAGCTGGTGAGCCACGCAAAAATCAATTTTGTCTTCCCCTCCAGTTCAAGTCGGTTCTATGAATACAATGTTCAATCCAATTATTCTGGAGGAAGTTCTCTGCTTTCTTTAGCCTATCCTGCTTCGTACACGACAACATCTCCTTTTCCATTGTTACCATTTAGCAGGGCTCTAGATTTCAGAGGGACAGGATGGAGAAGTTCATGAGAGTCCAGGAGGAGGCAGATTCTTTTTTAAGGACACCGGAGCTCTGTAAGGTGACACCATCTAAGAATACAGCCCTGGTTCCAGGGTAACGTGTGAGTCAACCCTTTTATTTAGTATGTCAACAGTTATATGCTCATTTAGCGCTACTAAAATATTCTTGAGCAGAAAGTTATGGGCTTTCTGTGTGGGTTTAGAAATGTCAGCCCAGATAAGCAGGCAATTAACAAGAGCATAATGTTATCTTCTGCTAAAGCAATCATCACACATGTGATTAGGAGGTGATGTGTAATTTCCCAGAGAGGGGCATGCGCTAGTAAAACACAATTAAGGCCGGTAAGATATCATGGGGAAGAAGACACTTCGTTGTTTAACTGGGATAAAATCCCACGGGTGCCTGTGATATTATTACATAAGGCAGAGAGACTACTGGCCAAATTGTCCAGATCCCGTTCCCTGCCCAGTGGTATTGGGATAGCCACTCTCACCCCAGGGCTCACAACTTTCCATCCTTGATACAAAGCGAGTCTTGTCACCTTCTTCACCTTCACCTTTTCCACAAGGCTCTTCATTAAAATGAAGATATTCCAATTTCACCAAGTCTACGTTTCTAATTCTAACAAACTGGGTTGAGTTTGAAGGTCCTTGAAGGGCCAGCCCTGCAATTTTGACCTTGTCATTTGCTTCTTGGATGACCAACACAGGTGATGTCGATCTGACCCTCCAACCCTCATCCATAGAGTGGGGACATGGAGAGAACTTATTTTAAAGTTCCTCAAACCCCTGTACTAGAATGTGGCAAACACCCTTTCAGCAAGAGGCCACACTGGTATCCAGTTTCTTCACACACACAAACTGGGTCACGATGCTTGCCTGACGTGTCTTGTCTCCAGTGGCCTCTTGGTAAGGACAAAGTTTCAGCGCACGCACTCACTCAGTCATCCTAGTGAAAATTACTCTTCGAAGGGATTCAATTAGATACTTTATTTAAAGAAAAAAAAAAAAAGCTTAGCACTATTCCTGGCATTCTAAGGGTTCATAATAACTGTTGTGTATATCATTTTAATTAACAATACTGTTTATATTTAAATACTTAATACAGATTAAGTAAATTTATATTTAATGATTATATAATCAACAATTACATGTGAATAAAGATATATTTCAATAGTAATGTAGTGATATTACTTATCATAATCATTATTCTCTGATATGTATCATGCTCCTTTAAAACAAAGCAGCATGCATTACATAATCATGTCAGTATTATACTCCTGTACTATAAAAAGACAATAATGCATTCGGCCATGGTCATCATCGCTTGCAAAATGTTAAGTAGAAAGTATCCATGTGAATATCGATATGAAATAAGCTCCAAATGGGGAACGAGTTTTCTAAAATTCAGATCTGATCATATCACTCACGTGCTTAAACCCCTCCGCGGCCCCCACGGTTCCTAGTGTAAAACCCAGACCTCCCAGTGAGACTTCAGGAGGCCCTTATGACTAAACCAGGTCTTGCCTCAACACCTCCCTCCAAGCATGCGCCCCGGACTTCCTTCCCCTCAACCACCCCAACAGGGAGCAACTACACAAGCTCTAGGGGCCCCCTGGAGTAGGACTTCCTCCTGGATGTCTTCCCAGTTCTGCAGGCCTGAGTTGGGTCTCCCTCCGGGTCTGATCCTACAGCCTTGTGGAGGGTTTTTTTGTTTTTGTTTTTGTTTTCTCACAAAGAATTCTCCAGAATTGCCTCTTTTCTTCTCCCCCACTAGCCTGGGAGCTCTGCAGGGGGTGGTGAGCTTTGAATTCACCACAGTGTAAGCACCGCGTACTTATGGTTCATTTACATAACAAATTTTCTAGAGTCTCTACATATGCAACGCTAAATCCTCCATCCTCTGTAATGTGAGCTGCATCGCTCAAATGGATTAGTAATTTAAAATTAGATTTAGCCTAATACACATACATACCATTCTGCTCAGATGGGCTTATTCTAGTACTTTATGACTTTGGGAAACTCCAGGTGGTGGTCAGCGTTCGGGACACCTGCCAATAACTTCACACGAGTCCGTTTTTCCTAGGAACCCCCAAATGCCTTTGTGGGCGGGGCTAATGAGACAATCTGGTGAGGGCGGGAGGAGACATCTTGACGTTTATGTATTCATGGGGGTGCTGTGGGAGAAGGAGGAAGCCCCACCCACCAAGACATCCTCGGGTCCCCACCGCGCTGTGTCTCTGCTAAGGCCTTCCGCCCCGGTGAAATCTCTGGCTGGAAATTCCAGAACGCAGGAGCAAAGAGAGCTGGGCCTCCATACAGATTTTTGCAATGCTGCGGATCCTCCCAGGGTGTTCTGGGTTGTCAGGCAATCCTGGCAGATGGTGCCATTCCCCGCTAAATTTCAACACCTGAAGTTCAGATTCTCTGATTAAGGGAAGGGAGGCTTTGTGTTCCTTGTTGACAGTTATGAGCGATAATCATGTTTAAATCTCCCTGCAAACCGTATCTGTTATGCCAAAATAACTCTGCAAAGGTTTACAGCCTGCTCAGAAGAGTAACTCCTGACATTACTAGATTTTTAAACAGCTGAGACGTAGTGCTCCAGAATTTATGTCCTTGGAAATTCATAGATTTTGTTAAGTATCTTCCTCAGCGATAAAAAGGAGAGGGACCAATTTTGTTTATGCTCGTAGTTTATTGTTTGCTTGGCTAAAAGTCAGGTTGCCATCAACTGGGAGGCAAGAGGATGAGTCAACGACTAAGAAAACTTAAAAAGGCTTAGATAAGGCTGCTTCGAGCTTTCTGAATTGCTGGTGCCCACTTAAAATAACAGATGGACTAATATTTCCCCCCTGTGTTACACAAATGCTAAGGGCAGTGGAAAGCTGATCTTCTCATATTTCTAAACAGTTTTAGTTTGATTATGACCCTGCACTGAAATGCTAAGATCTGCTGGGAGCTTTTTGCTATAATTATTCTGCTGCTGGTCGAAGCTGACGTGAGATCAGTGAATGGCAGAAGCGGGCACTCCTTTCCAAAGATCGTGAGGCGTCTGCTAATTCCTCCAATAGGACAGATGAATTATATTAACGTGTCAACATAATCATGATAAGGATATGAATAGAACGAATGTACAGGAATAAAACATCTTTGCCTATATAACTGTTGAATTCTGCCCTGGGGGAAAAGAAGTCTGGTGTTTATGTTTAGTGATTTTTTATCTCCAGTCTGTCAGAAGCAATGATCATATTGTTACAGGTAAAATGCCCTTCTCCTTCAGAGAGAGGAGCAGGAAAGTCACATAAGTCCCTGAATATCTCCAAGGGAGGTGGGGCCCATGGGTTGGGGGAGATGGACCGTCCATGTTGGCAGGAAAGGTCAAAGAGATAGCGTTAAGGTTGTTCATAGGGTTTTAGAAGGACGTCCTTCTCCAGATCTTCTCTATTACCTTACTCTTCCACTATGTGCCTGATCAAGGTCCCGTCCTGGGGCAGCCACACAGGACCCGAAGAGTACGGCTAGATCATAAAGTTGGCTGTTACTAGGTAGTAAGTCAGGACGCCCTTTCTCTTGCCGAGCATTATCAACCAAGGCAAGCAAAGGTCTGCCTGCTGGAGGAGTACGCCACCTTGCAGATTACCTTGGTGGCTTAAGTGACTCTGGCTGTCTGAAGGGAGTCGGTAAGCTCAGGCAATGTCCTGGGGGCATGTGCTCCCTGCCTTGGACCTTCTTTTTCTATCCCTTTCATTATTTCTCTTCCTGACACTTTTGCTCTTTCTTCTGTTTTCTTCTCCCTTTTCTTTTTAATTTTGATTTTCTGTTACTGTGGTAAGAATATACAACAGGAGATCTCCCCTCTTAACAGATTTTTAAGTGTACATGCCTGACTTGTTAATTATTACTAGGTATAAGGTCGTACAGCGGATCTCCAGAACTCATTCATCTTGCATTCCTGAGGCTTCATACCCATTGATGGTCAACTCCCCATTTCTTAATCTACCGTAGCCCGGGCAACCACAATTCCGCTCTCTGCTTCCCTGAGTTTGACTCTTTTGGATACTTCAGACAAGTGGAATCATGCAGTGTTTGTCCTTCTGTGACTGACTTTCCTCTTCCTTCTGACTCAGCAACCTTAGACCATGGGATTAAAGAGGTAGTCAGACAAGAATTTGGACTCCCATGTCCGAGAGGCACTTGAACCGTGATTTGATGGAGGAGTTGGGTTTTCCATTCCTCTTGGAAGCGGGCATCATTCTCTCCTGAAGCAGCCAAGCCAGCGAGCGAATGGTCAGTGAATGGTTCTTGCTGACCAATGATTCTGCCATGACGCAAGAGTCTCTGAACCGTAAAACCAGGGTTGTTTGTCGAATTATTAAAGACTTCCAAGGCTTCTTCATAAGACTGAAATCTCATCCTTTATTCTCTAACTCATTCTGTTTTATGAGCTATAAAACAGTGTCCTGAAGGATCTACCGGTTGGATGACCCACAGGCGGCCTCCTGGCAGAACTCTGTTTCCATTTTGTGGAGACTGCATTATTTCTCTCCATAGTCTGGAAATAGAGGGCTTAGTTTTTGTTTCTTGGTTTTGTTGTGTTTTGGTTGATTGACAGCCTTTGATCTTTTTACATTTCCATTATGTATTTATTTATTTATTTGAGAAAGAAAGAGAGTGTGTGTGAGCTGGGGGGAGGAGCGGAGGGAGAGGGACAAACAGACGCCCCACTGAGCATGGAGCCTGACCTGAAGCTCCATCCCAAGACCCTGAGATCATGACCTGAGCTGAAATCAAGTCAGACACTTAACTGACTGAGACACCCAGATGCCCCTAGTGGTAACCTTCTATATGAAGTTCCGGATTTACTTAAAGGTTCTAAAATAAAATAAAATAAATTTGCATGAGCGTCTTGGTTTGGTTTTGTAATTCTTTTTCTGGTGAAAATTTTTATTTCAATTGTCCTGACCAAGAACCTCAGTTAGGGGACACCTGGGTGGCTCAGTTGGTTAAGCAGCTGCCTTCGGCTCAGGTCATGATCCCAGTGTTCTGGGATCGAGTCCCACATCGGGCTCCTTGTTCTGTGGGGAGCCTGCTTCTCCCTCTGCCTCTGCCTGCCACTCTGTCTGCCTGTGCTTGCTCTCTCTCTCTCTCTCTCTAACAAATAAATAAATAAAATCTTTAAAAAAAAAAAAAAAGAACCTCAATTAGTTATGGCTGTTGGTCTGTGTCGTGTGGTGTGGGAGTGGGTCGTTTTGACTTTTACTCTATATACATCTCACTAAAACCATGACAAATAAGGTATAAGTTACAAGCATTTTGAAATACAATATCCTGAAATTTTTTAAAATTAATTTACAAAAACATATATTCCAAAAGTCAGATTATCTCTCTCTTTTTTAAAGATTTTATTTATTTATTTGACAGACATGGGGATCACAAGTAGGCAGAGAGGCAGGCAGAGAGAGTGGGGAAGCAGGCTCCCTGCTGAGCAGAGGGCCCGATGTGGGGCTCGACCACAGGACCCTGAGATCATGATCCAAGCCAAAGGCAGAGGCTTAACCCACTGAGCCACCCAGGAACCCCCAGATTATCTTTTTTTTATAACACCATATATTTTTAACCTTACAAACCACCTGAAGAATTTTTTATTGAGGTATAATTGACATAAAACACTCTTAGTACAACATAATGATTTGTATTTGATATTATATCACAGATATAAAGAATTGATATTATATGGCAAAATGATCACCACAATAAGTCCAGTTGACATCTATCACCATACATAGTCACAAAAATTTTTTTTCTTGTGATGAGGACTTTTACAGGGAGTCAGGTATGTCTTAAAAGGATGCTAAATATTTTTTAGTAGCTCATAGAGAAACTTTAGCTACCTTTTAGAGACAACTTCCGTTTTAAAAGAAGCAAACAACAGCGAGAACATATACAAAAATTTCTGAGAAATGTGTGCACATTTAGAAATCCAATGTATAAGTGTATTAATAGTAGTGTCAAGAGAACTGAATTCAGGTTGAAGAGAACTGTGCTTTGTCCTTGTCCCACCAGGAACTCTCATGATGACTGCACTGAATCTCAGTTCTTTGAGCCTCATTTTCTTTCCTGGAAAAGGGGGATAACATCTTCCGGCCTCCTGGGGTTGTCGTAAGGCCAAAATGAGAGGACTGACATGAAGCACTTTGCAAAGTTGAAATTGCTGAGTAAATGCAACATCTCATTATAAAAATAATCCAGACTGAAAGGTCTGATATCACTGAAAAATAGTTTGTAAAATAAAAATAATAATATGCTTAGAAAAGTCAGACAATTAAGTTCTATGGTTGTATGGTTTTGTTTTGTTTTGTTTTAATATAGATTCTCTGCCATTTTTTGGATAGTTTGGCATCTCTCCAATTCCCCCATGACCATTTGAAGAAGACTGTCCAGTGTTTCCGGGATTAATTTTAGATAATTGTTTAAATCACATAGGCCTAAGAACTGAAACACAACTTTTTCTAGAAATTCTCAACTTAATGAGACACTTTCCTATCCTGGAATGGTTTTCTAGTCTCAACTTGTCTTTTTAATTTTTTTCCCAATTATATAAGCAACATATGATTATTTTAGAAATTTGAAAAATAGAGAACAGCGGAGAAAAAGAAAATTAAATTACCCATAATCCCATTGTGTCTTTTAAAAGTTACCTAAATCAAGAAGTAAAAGGTCCCTCTTCACACTACCAGTCCCAATGCCCAGACACAGCCACCGTTGTCCCCAGGAACCCATATCTCCTTTCTTACTTATCCAAATATTGCCAGCCCATCAACAGATCATCCGTAGATGAACAGTAATAATCGAATCCAACTGCTGTATAGCCTTCCAACTTTCTATCATATAAAACCATAGCTTTACACATATTTTTTTTCGCCTTTGTCCATCTGAAGTTATATTTTAGTTAAGAGCTTATTAACTTGATTTACCACTTTTACATACAGCCACAGATGGAAAGTGGCCTCCATCTGTGCTCTGGCCCCAGGCTCTCCAAATGCAGGGCGGGTGGGGTGAGGGGAGCCAGGGCTGAACCAGGGAGCCTGCTGCATGTGCTCCCTCGTCCCCTGGCTCTGGATGGCCCTGCAGGACCCCCTCGGCCTCCATCTTGCTCTGCGTGTCAAGCCCAGTCCTGGACTTGCCTAGAGAGACTAAGGCATGGGACAGAAGACTCGAAGGAAGTAGAGCAAAAAGGAGACCATGAAAAAGATGGAAAGGGACCCAAGGGTACACCTATCCCTGTCCTAATAATTATGATACTGTATTGTAGAAGTTTTTTTTACTTACCCATTCCTGCTCAAGACTGCGAGCTTATAAGGGCAGCAGCTGGGTCAAGTTCCAGGTACAGAGCAGACACAGACAAACAAGAACTCTTGAAGCAGCTACCTGAATGGCTAAACAAAGGAATAAATGAGTCCTGAAACCTTGAAGTGGAAATACAGAATGACTTACAAAAATTCTGAAAGCACACCTCTGAGACTGTATGAGTAAGGCACCTTTGGCCACCTCATTTCAGATATTTATCTTCCAGTACGTTTGCGTGAATATCAGTGCCCTGAGCCAGAATCCAACGTGAAGTTTTCACCCTAAATATGACCCCTAACACGGAGTCCTCTAGTGGAAGCTGTAACAGCTTTTTAAAATTAACGCGTCCTGCCTATAGCTGAGATCAACCTTTCTTGGTGTTGACTCTGTAAATGTATTTATTATCAAGCTCAAGTGTGTGTTCTTCAGTTTGACGGCCTATCAGCCAGAATTGGGATTTCTTTGACCCTCTGCAGGAATAACGCAGTAAGCAATCGGAAGACAGCAGCGATGAGGTAAGTGAGGGTCTGTTCGTGCATTTTAAAGGCAGGTAAAACAAGCTGCGTCAGCTAAATTCAGAGTAAAGTTGCTAGTGCTGATCAAACAGCAGCCAAAATCTAGGAGCTTTTCTGCTGGCAGACCCAGAATGACCATTTTTATCTCTAGGATCAATGTTTATACAATATAAAGGAATCATAAAACAAAAAAACAAGCATCACTGAAATATAGGGGTCATGTTTCCGCTCGTCTTTTGCAATCACAGGATCAGCCACGCAGCTGGGCTTGGATTTTCCTACCTATAATCTGGCAATTCTACGTTTAGGGAATTTATCCTGAGGAAATAATCAGCAAGATATACAGATACACAAAGATACTCATAGCAGCCTTGCTTATACTAGCAGAACACTAAAAACAATGGTAATACCTACTCCAGGAGAGTGGATACATAAACTGCAGTGTATCCTTAAGACAAAACGTAAAACCATTAAAAACCACGGAGTAGGAGGACATGGAATCGTGAAGGAAAAATAATCATGGTACCTCCCACAACGTACTGTTAGAGTAAAGTCTGCAAAACAGTATACAACGGGATTCTCCAGTTGTTTTTAAAAATTCCCAGGTATGCATCGAAAACTGACCAGAATGATCGGCAACAATATTTTACAGTGGTTATCACTGGGCAATATCAGAGGATTTGTTACTTCCATCTTTGCTCCTTTCTCTATTTTATGAATTGCTTACAGTGAAAGTAGAATCAAAAAACTATTATTTTAAAAAAGGATGACCTGATTCCGGCATTTCAATTTGTGATGTTGAAGATCAACTTCCACACTTGACTCGAAACCTGCGAAGTTCCCCACCCAATGCCCTCCTTGCTCACGTGGTGTTGTTGGGATGTCTGTTTGCCTTACTCACTAGATTGGATGCTCTTTTGATGGCTGAGTTCATATCTAAGTCATTTTCATGTTCCCAACAGGAGATAAATGAAAACTCACAAAGCAATCCTAGGTTTTCTCGGAGATCCAGACAAAACTAACCCCGGGAAATCCTGAATTCCATGCCACCACAGAACACGACCTCTATCCTCTCTTGCAGTATGGGGCACAAGGCAATCACTTAGGTTAAAACATCATAGCAGGGGCACCTGGGTGGCTCTGTGGGTTAAAGCCTCTGCCTTCAGCTCAGGTCATGATCTCAGCATCCTGGGATCGAGCCCCACATCAGGCTCTCTGCTCAGCGGGGAACCTGCTTCCCTCTCTCTCTCTGCCTGCCTCTCTGCCTACTTGTGATCTCTCTCTCTCTGTCAAATAAATAAATAAATAAATAAAATCTTTAACAAAAATAACAACAACAAAAAATCATAGCAGACACAATGCGACAGGCTCCCCCTGTGTCTCCCTAATTTACGTATACTTTCATAAGCATTTTACTATTCACTGTATAGACATATCACTCAGGTTTAAATAGTTGATTAAACATGGTAATGGTGGCCATTTCAATAAAACCCTAAGAACTAGTCTGTTGTTCAGACCATAATCCTCATCACTGCATTATTTCAAAGAGGAATCAAATCTTTTTTATCTTTCTCCAGGAATGGTCCCCCTCCAGGAGTGCAAGAAATGCTTTCACACCAGGGGTTTTGGGGGTGGGGGGCAGGAGGGAGTGCCCATCATTCTACCTGAGCCCTTGAGTGGCGGTGATTGTAAGGATGCCATTAACCCACGCCTTAGGAAATGCATGAGCTCCAACTCAAGTCCCAGTGACCAAGGGCCTTCTTCAGAAGGTCTGCAGTGGCGTTAGATTCTCGTGCCTGTGACTCTCCGGCAGGTCATCAGGGACAACACACCTAGTCTAGACTGAGACTTTTCCAGCACACCCGGCCAATCAACACGCATTCATCATTACAGGCTTATTGTTAACATGATTCAGCTTCAGTGACTCATTGGCAACACACACAGGACAGTCTGTTGTGTCTCTAGATGGGCAAGAGAGTTTAAAGAATTAAGAAACTTTTTTTTTTTTTTTTTTTTTTTTGCCTAAAGGTGCAGAGTACTCCAGGGATGAGTGAGGAGAGCCCACTGGTAAGGCTGAGAGCAATGCACACTAATGAAGAGTTTTGTGAAGCGTGCGGACGGCTCTCTCCCAGCATTGTCTGCACGGCTGAGTTAGCACGCAGCATATGCTGCTTAGAATTGTAATTATTTTGCATTTATAGATGCCTCATCCTTCCAACTTTGTTACATGCTCCAGAAGGGTAGGGGCCACATTGCTTTCGTCGGTCTCTAGCCCCTTCCACCCTGCATCAGGGAGTGCGGGGCCCCGGTAACGGCGACCCGTCCCGGTTGTGTCTCCGCGACTGTGGTGGCACTGTTGGCGTCACCAATTCTGCCGACCAAATAAAGGTAAAACTTTTAGAGGTGCTGTCAAGCTTGATTGCCCAGTGAAACTTCTTTGGCCTGCTAATCACTGAAAAACAGGCTCTCTCACTCATCTGAGATTTCCCCTCCTTCCTGTTCTCAGCTAGAAATACCATGAGAACAGACTGTCTCACAGTGTTTTCAGATTTCCACTTCTAGTCCCTGCCAAAAGCAGGAAGTGCAGAAGTGGGCGATAATTCTTTTTTTCTTTTTAGAACACTTTATTAAAGAGTTTTGGTTGTTACTTGTTTTTCCCCTTGAACCTCATTAGAATTAATTTGAGCAATACTTTGAATTTGCATAATGATTTTCTTATAAGGCTCACAAAGCGTTTTATCAATTCCATTCCCCAGGAAGGAAACGTAGAAAGAGTACAGAAGTAATGGAATATTAGAGATCGAGGGCATGTCGGGGATTTTCTACTCCAGCTAATTTTTTTTTTTTTAACTAATGAGAAAATTGAGACCCAGAATTATCACTTGTGAATTTCTTGCTCTGTGTTGGCACCTACCCCTGGAGCCTCACACTGTCCTCTTCCTCCCCACCACAGCGTGACACCCTTGGTCATCTTGTCTCCCGCTTACACCACCTGACCTCCCACCTGCCCACCCCGTCCCCATCTATTCTGCCCTCTCTGCTCTCCTGCTCCTTACCCACAAGTCAACCCTTTCATTTTGGGGAAATCAAAAGCAGATTACCATCACTAAAAGTGCCAAGAACCACAGTGTCTGAGGATACTACTGAAAATGGAAGGAGAAAGGAAGAAAAGGAAAAGAGAAAGGAAGAAAGAAGAGTAAAATCTGAAAGACCAAGAACAAAAAAGGGAAGGAAACATAGTTGCCTCAGGGGCCAAGGAAATCCTTTCCCTGTGACTGGCCTGGTAACTCCTCTCAAAATCCTACAGGGCCACAACATGGTTGCTGGGATTGCTGTTCTAGGCAAGGTACCATTTTGGTTCTACCCCCTGGAGGTGATTATCCTCCTTAACCTTGCTCTGATGAGTATTTCAGAGCCTAACAAGGTGAGTCCTCAAATGAGGGCCAACGTGAAACCAGAAGTTGGCCTCGTAGGCTCTATGGGTTGAATTGTTGTTCCCCACAAAATTCCTAAGTGGAAGCCCTAACCCTCAATGTGACAGTATTTAGAACTAACATTTTTAGGAGGTAATTAAAGTTAAGTGAGGCCATAAGTTGGCGCTCTAATCCAATAGGACTGGTGGCCTTCCAGAAAAGAAAGATTTCCCGCTCTCTCTTCCTCTCTCTCTTTCTCTCTGAGAATTCTCAGAAGAAAGGACATGTGATGAGACAGTGAAGTCAGGGGCCATCGACCAGCCACCTCAACATACCTTGTGGGGATAATGATTTCCCGTGATTCGCCTCCATCTCAAGGAACAGACCTACATTAAACTGTTCTAGGACTAAAACAAGGTGACAACATGGAACAAAGTCACAAAAAGGCAAGTGATCATTTGCGAGTGCTCAGGACTGTGTCCACTTCAGAGGTAGATTTCCGGGCAAGTTCACAAAGCTTTAGCTTCAGGGCGGCCAACCTTACACGGGACCCTTCCTAAGCCCAGAACCTGTTTCTGTACTCGTATAGCTCTAATTTTTAAAATAAAGCCACTCCCCCACCGATTGTATGTACCTTATACCCCACCTCTCACCTTTGCATCCAACAAATATTTAGTATACCAGGCTTTATGCTAGACACGGAGTATAGAGGAGGCAATAAGACAAGACTGTCACAGTACAAGTGAATGAGTTTCATAAATAGATTATTTGTATAATTTAGATAAAAACTATCAAGAATGTAATAGATGCGAGGAGAGGAGGGAGTTTATGTCCACTCCACAAGACCTCAGTAGATGCAACCTGGATCCAGCCTGTTCCTGCACCCACAAAGGCCCCAGTGATGAGCACATCTTAATGGGAGGAAAACAGATTTATTGAGGACCCGCCATGTTTCAAGGAAAGTACTCCATATTTTGCATATGCGATCTCAATCATTCCTTCTTTTTAAAAAAGGTTTATTTATTTTAGAGAGATAGAGCAGAGGAAAGGGCAGAAGGAGAGGGAGAGAGTGTCCCAAGCAGACTCTGCATTAAGCACAGAGCCCGAGGCGGGACTCGATCTCACGACCCTGAGATTACAACCTGAGCTGAAATCAAGAGTCGGACGTTAATTGACTGAGCCACCCAGGCGCCCCTTGATCATTTCTTACATCCATGTGGCATGAGTACTGTTATCTCCATTTAGTGAGGACACCGAGGCTCGGAAATGTGAAATGATCTGGCCCATGGTGGGGCTATGCCTATGCCCGGTTCCATCTGACTCTTGCTTACAAAGCTTCCAGTTTGCCAAACCTGCCAATGAGCCCCCGAGGCTGGGGGGCTGCTGACAGGAAGGGAGGGGAGGATGGAGGGAGAGCAGAGAAGGGATCCTCGAGCTTTCTGAGTTATTCCTCCACAATCCTTCCACCGGCACTCTTACTCACGTGGGGTCCAATTTCAGAGTGCAGTGCGTGGCTGTGGCTGTGAATGAGCGCGGGCCGGAGGCTTCACCATGCCTGGGAGTGCCGTGTTCTTCCTCTGCTTTACATAGGGCTTTGAGCTCTGTAACTCTTGGGATTTTTAAATCCAGGAGCCCCCTGATTTATATTGATTCATTCTTTGGATGCCTAATTCTACCAAAAAAAAAAAAAAAAGGAAATCATTCGAATTTTGAAAATTTTGGAACTGAATTAATCCTGCCTCACTATAAAATCTTCACCCCACATAGCCCTTATATAAGCTCTTTTGAGGATGCTTCCTGTGCAGACGAAAAAGAAAAAAAAATTGTGTCAAATGACCATAAGCCGCCTCTCCTCTGGCTATGAGTATAACAAGAAGCACTAGTATGACATGCAGTTTTTCTCCTTTTATCTTCTTAAAAGACCAACCAGAAATCCAACGTGAAAAAAGCTAATGTGATACTAAGTTTGCAAATTTAAACTAGGAGTTCTGCAGCCGAGACATGTAAAAGTTTCCATGGCAACATTAACTCTCATCTTTAGGAGTTTCTGTTCTATTAAAGCCATTAAAACCATACTTTTGTATATACATCAAATGTATATACAATGTGGTCAAATTGAAGGTCGAGGCTTGTTGTCTGTATTTTGATTCTAATTGATTCCTGGTCTGGGTTCCTGTGCCCGGTTCGTGAATGTGCCTTTTGTAAAGGGATACTCTGCAGCAGCGGGTTGAAGTCTTTTGTTCTTCGCCTAATTTTGTTCTCCTTTATGTTCCATTCCCTCAGTACCTGGGATGCCGAGAGGACGAAACATAACAGGCAGACAGCCATCAGCAACACCAGGAGCCCACCCTACGATAACCACGGGGCCACCCTCACACATAATGCCAATCCAGCTTCCTCCGGGAGGCAAGACAGAGAGGGGCGGGGACTAAGTATAGGTTCTTCCAGACGCCCCAGGACTGACCTACTCACACAGGCTTCCTCCATAATGCGTTTCCAGATCAGTTTTTAAAGCTGGGAAGGAAATTGGCTTTGCCAGAGGTCATAGTCAGCCAACTCCGGGAGAGGGTTAAAAATGTCTCCTCAAACTCAATCTGAGTACAGAATCCTAGTAAAATCCTACATCAGCTGGAAAGGGTAGTTGTACTCAAGACTTCATGAGCTATCCATAGAAAATCACACATGTAATGAACATCTCCTTGAAGAAAGAAAAAAAATCCTAATAATCATAAATTCTTGCCCTCGGTGTGGATGGTGTTTATTTTCCCAAAACAGAGTGAAGCAGATGGGGATGGCAAGGATGCCGGCAGATTCCCGTGAGCTCCCCTAATGTGAAGCCGTGTTGGACAGTCGAGGACATCTGGAGCGAACGTGGGGGAGGGAAAGGAAACATTTCTTCAATGCGCTTTTCGTCTGAAATAGTATCACGGTGTCATAGACACGCAGAAACCCTGAATGGAGCAGACAAATGGATGTGGCAGAAGGCTTAAAGTGAAACCAGCCTCCAATGATTGGGGCTATTTTTAGTTTTCTAATGAAGAAAGCAGCTGTATTCAGAAAGGCAGTCACTCGCTGCTTATGAGACCTATTTGTTCTGTTCCGGGGGTTCCAGCATTCATCGCCAGCGAGGCTCCCCCTGGGATCCTCAGAGAGGGGCTCAGAGCAGCCGTTATCGTGGGGTTGGGGTTTTTAAAGGAAAATGGAGAAGATTCGTAAGAATCGTAGTTTCTAGACCTATGAGACCGGGCGACTGATAGGCTAAATGATAAGCCTACACCTTTCCAGTACAAACCTGGTCCCACAAATCAGTTTCAGAGCCTGAAGGAGCAAAGCACACAATCCCAGCTTACTCTTTTGATGACCTACGCGCCAAGGCTCTGCCTCTTCCAATCTCTTCGGCCTGCACTGCTACACAAGAGGAGGGAAGACAGGAGACATTTCCCAGAAACTGAAAGGCAAGCACTGAAGAGTGACCCACTTTTAGAAATAAGAGCGAGCAAGAGAGTGATTTACTGCTGTATTAAAGAGGAATGGAAGGCATCGAAGTATTGTGAGTGAGAAGGCTGTTATCTGAGCTCCTGACAAAGCTGGTTTTCAGCACACAGCCTGTCACCCTCAGGGGTGGGATCCCGCGTACCCAGTAACTCCTCACTCTGACATTCATGCATCAGCTCTGCACGGGGCTTCGTCCAACATCAGACCCCACATGGGACCTTCCTTAAAACTGCTCTTACTTGGCAATGGAGGATGTCTCTTATTTCTAAATATTTAACTTGCTGGTAGAAATTTCCCATTATGTTAGCACATGTGGGTCATAAATCACACCCACAGTTCCAAACCCTCCTCTGCCTTGGAAAAACAGAGAGGAGGATGGCAGACGGAACGGGCAGGGTTCCTCCCCTGAGCAGTGATACGGATGTGGACCCAGCCGAGCCCATGGCTCCTCCTCCTCCTGTGTACCCAGTGGCACTGTCCAACGTCGAGGGACCCGGATGCAACCTACAAGAAGACAACCACCGTAGCCACTGCAGATGGGGTGGGGCTTTGAGAATCATCGGTGCACACCCCCAGGTTCAACTCAAATGAGTTTGAAAATCTCTTGCAGGTTAAAAAAGACAAAGGGAGAGGGAGGTATTGAGGATGTAAAGAAGTAAGCTAGCAAGCGAAACCATCAATAACCACCGAGCTGTAATCCCGGATGCTGTCCTTCCATCACCGGTAGAACAAGACCGCATCCACGATGCTTAATATCTCCTTCCAGTTCTCCAATTTGGACACAAAAGATGACAGAAACTCCCTGCCCACCAGAGCTTTCATTTAAATGTGTAAGCGCTCTCACGTTGTGCAAAGTCTTCCTCTAGCCCAGTGGGTCTCAGCCCCCATCACGCAATCGAGTTGCCTCGGGAACTTTTAAAAACTAGTAACACCCAGGCCTGCACCCAGGCCAAGTAAGCCAGAATCTCCAAAATGGTGGGACCCAGACCTCCCTATTTCTACAGCTGCTCCATGGCATTTCCTCCTCTCGGATGCTCGGAACATCCCTGAGCTTGGACACTCCTCCCCCTAGACCTGCATGGCCCACGACACCGTCCCTTAGCCACAGGTGACCCCCAGAGTTGGTAAATGGGGCTGAAATGCCTGATTGTTAAATTCACACCAGGTTTTTACGACTTAGCGTGAAGAATGCAAAATATATGATTAAAATAATTGTATACTGATTACATACTGTAATATTTCAGATACATGGAATAAATAAATAACCAATAAAAAAGGTTATTAAAATCATTTTTACCTATTTGTTTTACTTTGTTCACAGATGAAAATTACTTACACGTATATTTCCACTGGACAGCACCGGGCTAGCCATATTTTAAACTTCTGCTAATCTTTCTCTCTGGTATTCTCTTCTCTGCCTGGAGAGTCCTAATTCTTTCGACTTCTTCTCTTAAATGATTTTTCCAGGGTGAAGGGCTGTTGTTCTTCTCTGAACCTCTTCCATGGTAGAGCTTAGAGTAAATAAAGCACATTTGGGCTCCAAATTTGGGAAGTTGCCAGGTTGGGGCGTCTGTGGAGTAGCACAAAACTCCCTAAGCTTGGAACACCTCTTCCCATTCTCCAAGGCCATTAGGAATATTCCTTTGACACTAAGACACTAGTTGCCCCAAATCCTTCACCAAATATTCCCCTAAGGACTTAACCCACGAACATTCACCATATCTTCAAAGAATAGCATTCGGAGGGAATGACATTCCTGCACAGTTCACCCCTGTAGATCAGAAGGGGGTGTCTGGGTTGGGAGTAGCCAGGGCGAGTGAGAATAAAATCGGAGACCTCACCAATAGCCACTCTGTGCAGTCAGGATACTCACCAGGATCTAGAGTTTTCTCCGGAAGCTAGAGAGAGCTAAGAGGCCCATGAGACAAATTTTGTCTGCTCAACAATTTTGCTGAAGGATTGTCCCACTCTTTAAAAAAAATTTTTTTTAATTCAGTCCTCAGAAATAGGTAAGATGGGATGTGATTATTTATTTGGCCAGAGAATTCCTCTTTTAGATAAAGATGGGCTCTCTTTTGCCTTTAAATGGCAACTTCCCGGACATATTTTTAAAAAGCATTCTATTTACAAAAGTTCTACTTCATTCCGTCCACCGCAGAGAATGAAGCACCTTGCACCAGACCAGGGACCAGCAAACTGTTGCACGTAATGAAACCTCATCCTCCTACCTTGGTCTGCATGCATTTCAGAATCATTGTCTATCCGGTCACCAAGCGGTGAGCACCCACAGCGGCTTCAGCATCTGCCTCTCTGGCCGTCTCCTCCCTTGATCCTGTGCACTCGGCATTTCTCCCCAGGGTGTCCTTGTAAAGAATTGGAGTCTCCTTTGTCTCAGATATCCCCTTCAACTGCCCAGTTCTGGGGGGGGGTGCACTGGGGCCACCCCAAGGGTCATTTTCCCAGCTTGGGGGGCTCAGCCGTAGGGTTCTTGTGCACGGTCCCTGTTTTCACATTCAAGTCACCATGGAAAATGCAGAACACAGTATAAGGTGAAACTCCATGGGGTGGAGGGAGGTGGTTGCTGAGCAAAGGAAGGGCGATTCCAGCTTCTAAGCTCTTCCCTTTAGAGAACATCCCGCCCCCATCAGTGGGGAGCACTGCCTCTTTCCACATCCAAACCCAACTCTGTTGGTGTGTTCTTTAACCTGGACGTCCCTCCAACTCATTTCACATCTACTGTCTGAAACCCCTGTTCTCACCGAACCGTTTAAATTGCATTTGAAACCCTTTCCAACGTGCGGACTTTCTTTGCTCTCCACGGCACACTGCAGGGAGGGAATAATTCTTGGCCCTTTGGCCTGGGCTATCGATCCAGCATCTATAAATCAATCTGGTACTGCCGAAGAGTGGTGGTTGGAAGCCTGCAAGCTCAGATCCAGGGGACATTAAGGGCTCAGCAACCCCAGTGCGGGCTCCTGTCCCCACATCATATCATCGCATCTGGCCCCTGATTCTATCTATTTCTGCACCTATGCTGGTGAGCTAGGATTTGTATTCCAAGCCTATCTCCCCTTCTACTCCTTGAGGGAAGGAAATGTGTCTCATTTCTCTCCCTATGTGTAAATGTCGGATAAAGCTATTCACACTGGGTACCCCATGAGTGTTTGGCAAATGGGTGAATGGATTATATATGCTAATCAGCTCTGACAGCAGAGAGACTGAAAAGGAGATGTCTCCCAGACTCAAATCAGAAACCTACTTTGTGAACCATTAGGAATGGGGATGTTTGAAGCAGAAATGAGAATTTTCTTAGGCCAGTCCCCATAAGAAAATACACAGGAGGCAAAAAGGCCTAGCAGATGCTACTGAATATTGTCACCAAATAGTACAGGGCAAGGAGGCTGGGACAGGGCTGGGAGACTGACACGCCCCCTGCAGCAGGGCACCAGGCCATGGGGGCCTGAAGGGAAGGAAGCATCAGTTAGATGCGTGCAGGACAGCACACAGCCCAGGGCTCTGGGGGCGGTGGGGTGGGGGGGGGTCCTTGGATGCCCAATGACCTGGAGGTCAGAAGTCTAGCTGAACCCCGGGAAAAGGGACATGAGATGAAGGGTAGTGTTGAAACCAAAAACTAGCAAGAAGGAGCTAAAGACGACAGAAACTGGTCCGGTCTAACACACTTCCTGTCCATCAAGTGTTGGAGAATATGCCATTCCTCCCGTGGACCAGAGGTCCTGGGTCACTGACCAGGGACTCTGGGAGCATTCTGAAGTGGGCCGGGGAGCACTGACTCATCTCCAAGCCAGCATCTCTTTTGCTAACCCCCCAGTGAAGGCATCTCCCGCCGCCACTGGTCCCCATGGTGGGGGTCCTGTGTGCATCATCCAGCATCACCTTTCTTGGAACTGAGCACACGTACTGGGGCCCACCCAGACCTCCTGATCAGGGGAGGCCCAGAAATCTGCATTTTCACCAACACTCCAGAAGATTCTGAAATGAATTCTGAGCAGGTTAGGCTCAAGAAACTCCAACCTTAGAGATTCTAACTGCTCTGGAAGCTTCATCCCCCAATGATTCTCCTTCACAGCCAAGGTTAAGAACAGCGGCTTACGGCTTCTATGAGTTCCTGTAAATCGAAGCCAGTTTCCTCTTCTCCCTGGGCTTGTTATGCCTTCTCTATAACTGGGATAATGCTATCTTATTTACCTCAATGCAAGGTACCAAATTAGATGAGTTCCTAAAGTACCTTTCAACTCTACAGAAAATGATTGCCTGGGTCCTTGAAAAAGAAAAGGAAAAAGAAAGAAAAACAGAGAGACAGGGAGAGGGGGAGGGAGGGAGAAAGAGAGGGAAGGAAAGGAGGGAGGAAAGAGAGAGAGAGAAACAAAGAGAGAAGGGGAGGAGGGAAGGAAAGACCAGAAAAGGCTGGTATGGTAAAGAGCAAGTCAGCTAATGCTGGACAAAGCAAGTCTTCTAGAGGAGGCCATGGGATATTGGTAGCTGAATCCCATAAATGGGACAAGCAACACTTGGTATCTCTCCATTGGTAAATGGGTTTTAATGCAAGGACCATTTCAAGACACTTTTATATAAAAATCAAAGATTTGTGCTGTCGGCAGTTTCCATAATGAAAATTATGCTAAAGGCCAGACCAGTATCAGACAAGGGGGGCCAGAATGGGACAGGCGTGGGTCTTCTTGAGATAATTTTAGTATTCCCGTTTTCTTTCCTCTTTTTTCTACCCCTACCTTCTAGATAGAGGAGAACTCTGGAAATCTTCTCCATTTCCAGACAAACCTGGGACAAAGTGGGTCTACACCACAGGATAGCCTAGGGTCTGGCAGTGGGGGCACCATTGGAAATAAAAACATCAGCAATAGATTCTTTGATGCCCCATGAAGCTGTGTCCTGGCTGGGAGCCAGGGCTGTATTGAAAAGTCACTAGGCACTGCCAAGAGCATAGCAAGGGTCCAAGTTCCTGTGTTCAGAATAGTGCAAACCTAGAGAGGAGCCACTGGTGTGGATGAACCTTCAGGAAGCTGGCTGTGCCAAGCGGGGATGATAACTAGAATGGCTAAAAGAGGATGCATTTTGAGGACCAAACCTAGATCACAGCTAGCGAGGGGCAGAGGGGGTCAGGATTCAGTGCCTTAGAAGAAATGTCCACTGTCAGGTCCATACACATAGATTATGATCAGAATGGTGCCCCCTTGAGTTGTGCAGTGCTCAGTGTGAACAACGGTGCATGACAGCACCATAGTAGGAGTTCAAGAGATATCATTGGGGGCGACCCTCTATTTCTTTCCAAATAATGCCTTTTTTTTTTTTTCCCCCCAGGGACTATTACGTTAAAGATACCACACAAAGGGCATGAATGTAATCTATCTTCTAATTCCCTGTTCCTGTCATTTCCTATACTTTCTTATGAACTGGTTCCTTAGCTTCTCAAAGACTGACAGGGTAGCTGGGATCAGAAATAGGGCTAAGCATTAGCAAGAGCCATTTGAGAGTCAATTAGATAACCCTTTCAAAAATATGTTAACATTGAATCAATTTGGCACAAATTTAAACTAGAAAGCTTGAATCTTTTCTGTTAATTATTTTGAGCTTAAAGGAAGAGAGAAAGAAAGAAGAAAGAGAGAAAGAAAGAAAGAAAGAAAAGAAAAGAAAGAAAAGCAGATGACAAGATCATCTTATCTTGCAAACTTCTTTTCAGAGAAGTTATGCAAGATCCCCAAAGTGTGTCCTAAATAAAATCCTGGAAAAAAACGAAATCTCTATCCTCATCAGGATAGTTACTCGGGAGCTCTGAGAGAATAGAGTCATTTCACGAAAGACAGAAACATGAGGAAACGGGTGGCTTGGAAAGTGTCTTGCCTGGAGATGGCCAAGATACAAAGAAAAAGAAAAACGTACCTGGCATCTTGGCCACATTCCCTCCTTAGCACAGAACTTCGTTTTATGGAAAGACATAATTATCTCCCAACTCCTCCAATGCTGGCTGTCTGGCTAATTCTATAGAGACAGCCTATTTAAATGTTCTAGGAATGCCGTGCTCACATATGAAATGCAAGGCCTCCCAAAGAAATTTACAGAACGGTGGGGACTGTGGTGCATAATTCGGTGGAGTGAATAGCTTGTCAGACCCAAAAGTAGGTACCTTTTACTTTTTTGTAATTCCATGCATATTTTAGAGACTATATACATTTGCTCGTTCTACTTATGGCTACATCAAGGTTAAGACAGAACTCAGCTTCTGTCTGAAATATGGAATCACTTAGCAAACTCACTGGGTGAGTGTTCTGTTGTAGGGACATACCTGCAGCACAGGGCCTTCAGGAACTGAGGGTAGTGGGTGCAAATACCCATCTTTAGGCTCCGCAGAGCTAGGACACCGTAAACTCCCCAGACTGGGGAAGACCTACGGGGGAGTGGGTCTGACTTCTTGTATCAGTCAAGGCCACATCCCATGTCCCGTTGGCCCCAGTGCATGGGAGACACAGAAAAGTCCCTCTCCCAGTTCTCACAGCAAGCTACCCTCAGATGAGTCCCTGTAAATGGGATCAATGATTGTTTATGGATGACCACAACTGATTCCCCAGGCGGTCATCACCTAATGTCCTGTTCAGAAAGAAAGTTTGAGTAGCCTTAGAGTTATGTCCTCATGGTGATGGGGAAGACATATAAAGAAGAGAGACTTCTCTGCTCTGTTCCTGAGCTCGGTAAAGTCCCCTCCCCTGTTCAGATGTGGCAGTTACTCCGGTAGGATTTTTGTGCTCCTGGTATTACCTTTGAAGAATGCCAGGAGAAGCCTTCGTGTTTCCCAAAAAAAGCTTGTCGTGAGAAGGGCAACGATATTCTGGGGGTGGGCAGGAGGAAATCAGGAGATGTCACCAGAAAAGGAAGAGCCTAGCGGGGAGGGTCTTGGGAATGCCCAAGACAGCAATAGAGGAATGAACTGGAAAGGTGCTCCTGGCTCCTTGCTCTTTCTTCTTTCTGACAAAATGAATCCATGCCTCTATTTTTTTTTCCCACTGAATTTCAAAGCATCCCCCACGGATCAGCATTAGCTGAGGCATTAGACAAGTCCGCATCTGAGAAGCACCTTAATTACAGCGAGACTCAGCGCGTGGTGCAGCGATTTCATCCGCTTCCCATCAGAGAGTGCGTCTGAGTGCAGATAGCCAGGGAGAGACTCATCCCCTCCCCTAGAGGGATTTTCGTCATGACTAAGAATAGGTCCAGCACACACGGGGTCAGCACCGGGTGCCCACTTCCGGGACGTGGGGGTGGGGGTGATCTCCTCCTCTCCATCCTGCTTGGGCACCACCCCACACACCCTTACCTCTTCCAGTGCTGAGCGGCAGGGGAAAGCGGGCGCTCCCAGCACTGCTCCCTCCAGCTCCGAACTCTGGCCCGGTGACTAACCAGCTTGCCTCTGGCAATGATGGTGCTGCCTGCACAGCAGGACTGTGGGATGGGCTGGAGGTAATCCCTGGGAGGTAACATCCCAGTGCTTAGAGCCTCACCTGGCAAGTGGCAAACACTCCGGAAATGGTGGTGGTGGCTTTATCATTATAATTTTGTTTTTCTCAGCGTTGCTGAGTCCTCCAGTGATGACCATTCTGTTTTGTTTTGTTTTAAATAGGGAGCAAACCTCTAGTCCTCATGGATGCCCAGTTTGAAGGTAAATGCACGTGTCCATCCAAAAGAAAAATTTCCAGGGTTGAAAAAGAAATGCTGGGGTGCCTGGGTGGCTCAGTGGGTTCGGCCTCTGCCTTCCGCTCAGGTCATGGTCTCAGGGTCCTGGGATCAAGCCCTGCATCGGGCTCTCTGCTCAGCAGGGAGCCTGCTTCCTCCTCTCTGTCTGCCTGCCCCTCTGCCTACTTGTGATCTCTGTCTGTCAAATAAACAAATAAAATCTTTAAAAAAAAAAAAAGAAAGAAAGAAAGAAAAGAAAAAGAAAAAGAAATGCTACCCTAGGACAGGGGTTGGCAAACTTTTTCGAGAAAGGGCCAGAGAGTCTCTATTTCAGACTTTGTGGGCCATCCTGTCTCTGTTGCAATGGCTCAACTTCAGGGCAAAGGTGGCCACAGGCCATTCGTGAATGGACCAGTGTGGCTGTGTTCCAATAAAACTTTATTTATAAAAACAGGCAGCCATTGGTCCCCGGCTAGAGTTTGCCAACCCATGTCTCCAGCTATAAATTCCAAGAGAGAGGGATCAAATCCCTCATATTCACCTCCATGTCCCACTGCCCAGCATCATGTCGAGCACACACTGACTGCTCACATTCTGATTATTTCTGAGTGGATGAATAAAAATTCCAGAGGGACCCGTTTCTCATTTTTTTAAACATTGGAGTTCAGCATACCTATGTGGACTAGGAAATGCACACTTCTAAGTTCTGCCAACAGACATGACAAACAAGTTTCTGGAACTAAGACACCATATCCATCCAAGGGGTTCAGGCTCTCTGCAAATAGGAGTTAGTTACATCCAAATAACAACAACTACAACAAAACACACACACACACACACACACACACACACACACGAAAACAAGCAAACAAACAAAAAACCAGAAGTGAAAATAATGACCCAGACTCCAACAATCCCCCAGATCTGTCATTCTTCGAGCATTCTCTGATTGTCCCTCATGGACTCGTTTGTGGCACAAATGGTTGGCCTCTCCTACTGCCGGGCAACCCCAAACCCAAGGAGTAACTTGACAACTGCAATTTCTACCACTTTGTTCCTGGTCCTCTGCCCCGGTTTCCCGAAGGGACAGGCAGCCCAGTCATGAATCCCCTCTGGAGTCAGACAAGCTCATGGACCTGGAGTGATTTCCTCTCTTTATGCCTTGAGCTCCACATCTGCAGAAAGGAGACAATGACGTGACTGTCTTCCCTGGTTAAGGGGATGATGATACAAGACCACGCTCAGCATGTTGCCTCGTTAACAGGCCCTCAACAAAAATTAGCTTTACTGTCTCTGGACCTGCACCTCACGCCTGCTGAAGTCATGGCTAAGGGCAGCCTTGCCGTGGTTTTAAATGGACAGTCACTGCCTAGGAAAGAAGGAGCCCAAGAGGGGCTACTTCCTGCCCTCTCCCATCTTTATCCTCCTTCCTGCTCTTCCCCTGTCCCACCTGCTGGTTCGCACACCTGCAGGAAGGGGCAGGGCCCTGAACCCTTTGGGAACCAGGACATGCCCTGGAAGCTGAAGAACATACTCCCAAGTGTTCAGACAAGAGAGAGGAGGCACACTTGGAAACCCACTCAAATAAGCAGCTGGGAATGAGTGAACCACGCTTTGCTCCTTTGGCTGGGCTGCGGAAGGCAAGGGCTCCTTTCCTAGCTTACCACGAGCAGGTTCTGAGGCCTGAACCCCGTCGGAGCTTTCCCCTGTGCCTCAGTCTCCCCGTTTGAGAACAGGAAATAATAATTTGGGGACCATCTAGGAAATCACGAAAATGCAGATTAGAGCCCTTTACGAAAACAAAACGTGATTGTCATAGGTCAGCATCACTTAATGAAGTCGTGATTATACAGATAGCAGGATCGTAATAAAAGCCACCATAGGTCTAAAATAGTTTTAGAACAGCTCTGCCTGGAGGGTAAATGACCTCAAAGCACTTTTTATCTGATTCTCTATGACTGCAATACACCCTCACCCATGTCAGAATAATGTAGGGGGGCGGGGGGGAGGCAATGCCCCTCTGAATTACTGAAGAAATAGACTTTATTGCAATGGGTCCATCAAACCCAGCTCTTCTAGAAAAAAAAAATGGATATAGAATAACCAAATGTTCCTATGATATGTTTGCTTAGTAACAGATACAAATTATTTATAGTTGCTTGTACCTGAGGTGTTTACAGAGAGTTGCAGGGAACTCAGAAACTGTTTATTCTCTTAATGTAAATTTTTGTCTGCAGCCTCTGGCCCTGATCCTGGGGGTGGTGGCGTTTTACTTTTAGTTAGGTGTCAAAACGAAGATAGGAGCTCCTTCGTTTTGCTTAACAAGCCCTGTCTTCAGAGAGAGTGCAGATCTAAACTTAAATATTGCCTATCTAAATCACACAATTTCAAAATGTATGGGATCTGCATCTCTAACAGCTTGGGCTCCCCAGATTGCCATGCAAATTCACAGGAGTGCCGAGGGCTCAGCTTGGGCTTTTTGGGGAACAAGTGCTGGTAAACACCTCTGGCTCACCACCACACCCTGACCCACAGGGCGCTTGGCAGCGGGGCTACGCGGGAAAGCGTGCAACCTCTGACCGGCTGGGAGAAAAAAGAAAAACAAAAACAAATATAGTTAAATGACCTACTAGCCTGTGTATGGATCCAAGCCCATGAGAACTTTAGTCAAGGTCCAGAACTTTCGGTGGGAGGTCGACAGCCAAGGGGCTGTGAGCTCGCTCACGTAGTTTCTCGTTCTAAATGGGCTTGCCCTTCCATGACCTCTGTATTGACCAGACTGAGGTTAAAACAAGGGCAAGTTCAGAGCAGAGGTGCAAATTCCAGGGGGCAACTCCCACTGCATGGAGAGGGCTGGCCCAGGCATGCTAAAGGGAGGTTCAGTCAAGAATCAAGCTAAGACAGGTGCCTGGTCAGTGACAGCGGGGATCATCAGGCTCCATCAGTATCTTGTTGTCTGTCACCATTCTGTGACCCTACCTCTAAGCCCAGAGCCCATTGCATAGTAAGCCCTCAATAAAATGAATGAACGAGTAAATAAATATTTGTTTCTTGGTTGAATGAATAGAAGTATTCAGGCCACACAAAGTTATGGGTGGGGAGGTCTGGGGCAAAGTGCATTTACAAGGGTAGGGACAGAGACGATTCAACAGCATGCTTCTTTTCTCTTTTTTTTTTTTTAATTTTTAAATTTTTAATTTAATTTAATTTAATTTTTTATTAGTATGCTTCCTTTCTGAAATTGCTTGCCTCTGGGCCCAGGTTCCAAATGTCCACCCTTTGTTCAAAGGATAGCCCACCACGTTGGCTCTTCTGAGATGTGACCCCATGATCTCTTCTAGAGTCTCTCCTCTTGCAAGTGGAAATTATCATTTTTTTAAGTTGGTGATACCCCAGAGGCAGGCAGGTTTGCTGAAAGTCATCCACTTTTTACGATCAGCCAAATATTATCTTGCGTCCAGCAGATGGCACTTTGATAACGAAAGCCCCCAAACCCCTTGTGGAATTTGATAATGGCTTCTTAAATTCACGCAAACTTTTAAAATATGACGATCCAGCCACAATGAACCATAATTGTGGTTATGGATGGTCAGTATTTGGATATAAATAACACCAACACTCTCTAAAGGTCCCTGATTTCAGACTGAGATTCAGGAAGTGGAGAAATTTTATGCAAAAATCAAAGGCAGGCAAAATTATTCCGAGTCTTCAAGAATCCTGAAAGAAATAAGGTCACAGGGCCTTCCCTGGCGCTGTGATGTTTATGTTCCATGATTTCTTTCTCTCCTATTAAATGTACCATCTGGAAGCAAGCTTACCATCTGGAAGGACACGAAGTGGATTCCAGATGGATTTCCCTTTGATCCAATCAATATAGACAGGAGAACACAGAGAACAAGCTCTATTCTACATTTCGATCTGGCTGCTACATTTCAGTGTGTGGCTCACAAACCAAGACCCCCACGGACACGTGGGGAACAGACTCCGCAGGGAGAATGGGTCGGCCCCGAGAAACAGAAGCGGCGGCAGAGAAGGGCCAGGAGGTACGAGTCAGAGTTTGAGGACACCCAAAGTCCTTGCCACAAAACAGATCGCCGCCTCAGAGGAGGGTGGCATCATTTCAAGCTTTGCTTTATTTGTTTATTTATTTATTTATTTATTTAAGATTATTTGTTTATTTATTCATTTGACAGAGATCACAAGTAGGCAGAGACGCAGGCAGAGAGAGAGGGGGAAGCAGGCTCCCTGCTGAGCAGAGAGCCCAATGCGGGGGCTCAATTCCAGGACCCTAGGATCATGACCTGAGCAGAAGGCAGAGGCTTTAACCCACTGAGCCACCAGGCACCCCAGGCTTTTCTTTCCTTTGTTTTAACCAAAAGGTCACCGTCTGTTTTCACTCGTCTGGCACATTTGAGAAGAGGGGAAGACAGAAAGTCAAAGATTACCTCCACCTTTTCCCTCCTGAGGCTTTGCCAAGCTGCTCCAAGCACCACCATGCTAGGCAGAGAGGAGATAAAGTCAAGTGCAAGGTGCCTGGTGTGTCTTCTGAGCCACCCCACAAGCAGCCCCAGACCCAAAACGGGAGAACCGAGATGAGATTCCCTGGCGAGAAGGAGGCAGAGGAATGTGTGGGAAATGTGAGCGCCAGCTGTGTCCTGACGTGAGAATACAGATCTTTACTTCGTGGGGTTGTTGGAAGGAACGAAAGCATGCAAAACACCCAGTAAAACGCTGACCGTGGAGTAGATGCTCAATAAACTGTAGGATTGGTTTTCCTTCCAGCCATGGTTTGCGAAATACTTTTATAATACTCGTCTATTTGAGCGTCATGAAACTTCTGTGAGATAGGAGGGACTCTTCTCTCGATACAGTTTTGTTCACGAAGAAGAGAGTTGTAATGAATGGCCCAGAGTTGCATATGCGACAAAGGGAGATTTTGGACTTGGGCTTGGGCTTAGACCCGGGGACATGATTGGATTCTCGCTTCAAATGGCCTTTCTCTGTGCCAAGGGCATCCTCCTTTTCAGGGCTTCAATGCTTTTCCTTCCTTTTCTCATGAATTTACGATGGTTCTGCATCCATGATCTTGGAAAGAAGGTCCACATATGGAGACTCGATAGCATTTTTTTTTCAGAGGTGCCTTATTTGGGGTTGTTCTCAACGGCCCTATAGGACATTAAATAAATCCTTCTGGTTGGACACATGCTTAGCTGTGTGTGAGTGTCTGTGTTTCTACTCTGGGCTAAAATACAGGCACTTAGCCCTGATATTATTCAGAAACGAATAACCACTGCTGTAATTCTATGCTACACATAAAATTTAGTACACTTACATTTGGTAAATTGCACATAAAACAAAATACTTATGGTATTTAGTGTAGATGGATGATGGTGGCACATAATCCAAATGAGGGAAAGATAAAAGAAAATACCCTAAAGAGGAAAGAAAAAGGTATCTCTTTCATGTTTTATGGTTATCCAATGTTGGGTTATATGGTTCTAATTTGTTCCTATAATTTTACTAAAGACTTCTGGGTATTTCCCTCGTAAAGCTCTATTTATGGAGAGCTTAAAAAAATTAAAAAGCAAACTCTTGTCAGGGGAGAATTTTCGATGTGGTTGGTCATAGTCTAATTTTTTGCCCAAAAGATGGCTTTTTTCCAGGCCTGTTTAGCTATTGGAATAAACCTGGGTGCCTCAGCCACAGAAATTTATTTCGTCTCGTAAAAACGTTGTGGAATTTGCATAACATATTTCCATACCCAGGAGATGTTCAGTTATTTATTAATTTACTTGTGTGTTTATTTATTTATCCAGTCCTATTTCTGAAAGACATAATAAAAAGCAGCAGATAGCCCCAGAGAGGCGTATGCTGACATCGTCCCGTCTCGCGGTCCTTAGTGCGTGTGTCGAGCAATGAACGTGCCCAGTCTCTCTTGGCACATGATACACCACAGGCTCCTGTCACAAACTCGTGAGACCTGGAGATTGGTGGCTCCCGGCGGGGGGAAAACACGGTTTGGCACCCAGAGCTTCTCCTTCCCCGGGAGTAGTGGTTTAATTAATGATGTTGGAAAAGGAAACTAAACACAGACACTGTTGTAGGAGGAGGCGGCCGCATAAAGGCCCCACCTAGGGATTTGGGCCTCAAGCCAAAAGGAATTCAAGAGAAAAATGGCTGCCATCTGGCCAGCTCCTTCGGGGACTTTGCTGTGGCCAGGAGACTCACAGTGCGACGCTGGTGCTTGCGCCTCTCTTGTGAGTTAAGATTAGTTACAAGTGCTTCTTGATCTCTTGTCACCTCACAACACGTTGCAAATAATATTTGAAGAGGGACGCTGGGGGGTATGAATGCAGTCCCGAGACCAGAGGCCCTAGGTCAAAGAGCTCAGTCCTTCCCCTCCCCCTCCCCATTCACAAGGGCTGAGGAGACCAAATTTCCTTCTTCCTTCCTTCTTTCCTTCCTTCCTTCCATTTATTTATTGAATTCCAATGTAACTAGCATACAGGGTTAGTGTTAGTACAATATAATGCTTCAACAGTTCTCATGACTCAGCACTCATCTCAATAAATGGACCCTTGACCCCTTCACCTGCTTCCCCCTCCCCCACCCGCATCTCCTCTGGGGACCACCAGTTTGATCTCTAGAGTTAAGAGTCTGGTTTTTTGTGTGTGTTTGTCCCTCTCTTATTGTTGTTGTTCTTCGTTTCTTAAATTCCACACATGAATGAAATCATACGGTATTTGTCTTTCTCTGACCGACTTATTGATGATGAAGAGACTGATCTTCCTGGTGGTCTCGTAACCCACTCCCGGTACGCTGGGAGGACACCTGCAAATTTGGGCCCCGGGGAAGGAAGGCGGAGAGGACAAGCATATAGACATCTAACAACAGTGCTAGTTTTGGAAATACTATCAGTAATCCCAGTCATTATCATGTTTTAATGATCCCTTTCAATTTAAAATAAATGCTTATCTTGGGTAAAATATAGTAAAAGTATATACTAATCAAGTGAGAGAAGAGACACAAAACTACCTCTGGCTGCCCAATCAGGGGCCATTCCTTACAGTGATCAGGACGTTCCAAAGTCTGCTCTTAGGCTTTGCAGATCTGGACCTTTTTAAAATTTTTTTCAGCATACCCAGATGCTGGGGGTCTGGTTCACATTAACCAACCTCATAAGAGACTGATGCATAAACCATAACATCAATTTAAAAAGTTTTTCTTGGAAGGGGCGCCTGGGTGGCTCAGTGGGTTAAGCCTCTGCCTTCGGCTTAGGTCATGATCTCAGGGTCCTGGGATAGAGCCCCGCATCAGGCTCTCTGCTCAGCAGGGAGCCTGTTTCTCCCCCTCTCTCTGCCTACTTCTGCCTACTTGTGATTTCTCTCTCTGTCAAATAAAAAAAAAATCTTAAAAAAAAAGTTTTTCATGGAAGTTATTTTCTTCTTACAGCTTAAAATTTAAAGTTTATCATCTAGCTTACCCAATTCTCAATGTCAGAAAAGTCCATTTGGGTGTGTGTGTGTGTGTGTGTGTGTGTGTGTGTTTTAGAAAAGTCCATTTGGAACAGGAATTGGGGAGTGCAGAGTCAGAACAAAAAGGGATGGCTGCGTTCCCTTTAGAGATACTTTATCTTGGCCATGGACGGACCGTCCTTGCCTTACCTTGGAGTGGTCCTCGCTAGTGATCGTGATGTTCATAACTCCCACATCCAGTGTCTCAGTCCCTGGATAATACTGAACAAACACATTGTTCACCCTCTAACCTCTACTTTTAAAAAAATCTAAGCAGGCCATATTCTATGGTATAATATAACCGATCGGCTTAGTAAAAAAATCACACTCTAGTCACGTCCCTGGAATTATAACCAAGCCATTTTAGAAGGTATCGATAGTTTTTCAGACCTTTTTTCTTTCCTTAAAGATTTTATTTATTTGTTTGACTGAGAGAGAGAGAGAGAGAGAGAGAGAGAGTGAGGGGGGGAATGGAGAGAGGAGAAGCGGGGGAGCAGCAGGGGGAGAGGGAGAAGCAGATTCCCCATGGAGCAGGGAACCCCACTGGGGACTCGATCCTAGAACCCTGAGATCATGACCTGAGCCAGAGACAGATGATTCTCTGACTGAGCCACAGTTGGCCCCTTCGGTTCTGTACAGAGTCTGAGTGTGGTCAAGCCGATATTTTGAAGTTCAAGGGGACACCTTACTTCACTTTGCTTCACCAGCATCCTCCAGTGATAGGTGGTGAGAGAGGATAAGATCCATGTTCACCAGAACATATGTGGGTCAGTACTTCCTAATAAAAATTATAGACTTAAAAAAAAAAAAAAACAAAAAAAAACAAGCCCAGTTATCACTATAGCTCCTTAATTCAGCTTACTTGGGGGAAAAGACTAACTTGAATTAGCAAAAGTCTTAATCACAGCTTTTGTCTTTTTTAAGCTCTGATTTAATGGAAAGGAGTCTGAATTAGAATGAGTATTCTATTTCCCTTTTCCATTCACTTTGGGCAAGACCACTAACCTCTCCTAGTCTGTTTGCTCATCTGCTTTTAAAAGGAGACTCTGGGGGCGCCTGGGTGGCTCAGTGGGTTAAAGCCTCTGCCTTCAGCTCGGGTCATGATCCCGGAGTCCTGGGATCGAGCCCCACATGGGGCTCTCTGCTCAGCGGGGAGCCTGCTTCCTCCTCTCTCTGTCTCTGCCTGCCTCTCTGCCTACTTGTCTGTCAAATAAGTAAATAAAATCTTTTAAAAAATAAATAAATAAATAAAAGGAGACTCTGTAGCCAACATGCCTTCAGGGCCCTCCCAGTGTTTACTTTCTTTAATGTGTGTATCTGCAGCTTTCAAGAAACAAACTGCGGTTTTCAGGCCAGTAAGACCCCCTTGTACTAAGTCGATGATCCTGCCCCAGTGAGACACAATGTTTCATCTATGAAACTCTCAGGGGTTTAATGATGACAAAAACAACAGACACTAGGTTTTGAAATTAGTTCTGTGTTTTCCTTTAAGAATATACAGCATCTCTTGGTTACAGCTCAGGTGGTGATCGCAGGGTCCTGGGATGGAGCCCTGCATTGGGTTCCCCACTCAGCGGGTGTCTGCTTGTGGATTCTCTCCTCTGATCCTCCCCCTGCTCATATGGGTGCACTCTCTCTCTCTCTCTCTCTCTCTCTCTCTGTGTGTGTCCTTGCTCTAAAAATAAATAATCTTTTTTTTTTTTTTTTTAAAGAATATACAGCATCTGAAGTTGGGCTTGAATGAATGCCAACTGTTCAAAACCCTTTATGGACCCCATATTATTATTTACTTGGGTTTGAGAGGTGAAGGGGAATCACAGAGGGGAAGACAGTGGGGTCCCTGCTTTCAGAGTGCGGACACAGCAGGGGGTGCTGCGTAGGCACAGCTGCTCTGTAAGGTGGTACCAACTGGGCCAGTTTACATGAAGCCCCCTGACAAAACACCCAAAAGGTGTTTTAAATGGTATCGATAGTTTTTCAGACCTTTTTTCTTTCCTTAGAAAGGATGGAGCATTTAATTTTGCCCAAAAAGGAAAAGGGACAAGAAGTCTTCCCCAAGGAAGTGGCACGGAGTCAGGCTTTGGAAGGTCAAGTAGAGAGAACAAAAGGGTTGGGGCATGGGGCAGGGCAGCCTGGAGGGTGAGCTGGGAAGGGGAAGAATTGTCCTAAGATGTGGCTGGGAACGTGAATAGGAATATGAGTGAGCTTTGGATTTATGTACAAAAGCATTCGGACTTCATCTTCCACCAGGAGAGTTTCATGATGAGATTGGGGAAACCAAAATATTGTGGATGAGGGTTCTGAACAGGGAAAATCAGGAGGCGAGACTATTATAATGGGCCAGGTGGCAAGGAATGGGGGCTTGTGCTAAGACGGTACCAGAAGGGATGGATTTGGAAGACATCCCAGAGGAAGAAGAGCCCACAGGAACTTGGCAACTAATTGATGTGGGAGTTTGGTAAGGGGAGTCATGAAAACAAGACTCATTTTGTTGTTTTTATTGTTGTTGTTTTATCAGATTGGTAGAGCCCAATGGGCAGTGGTCTCCTTTATGCTTACAGGCACGGATATCCTGTGACATACAGAGAAGCCGTGCTTACAAGAGATGAGGGAACTTGTGACTTGCTGCATTTGGATAATCATAAAGGCTCTATCAATAAAACTCACCAACAAAAGGATTCTTCATGTCTACAGACTTTACATGACAGGGAGATATTAACAACAAAGGAAAATCAAAATGACCCAAAGAAGTGTTGCACTTTGGGGAAAACATGGTTTTGAGAGTTTGAAGTTATATTTTGTTTAAGGTTATGTTTGCTTGCTTTGTGTGTGTCATTTGGTGTGTACGTGGGGGGGGGGGCATGTGTGTGTTTGTGCATGTGTGTGTGTGTTTAGTGTTTTTCTGCATGCTTCGTTTGCCTAAGACACTGGTTATGAACCTTAAAATGGAAAAAATGCAGTAATAACAAAACAAAGTGTGACAGATGTAGACAAGCCCACTTCAAACACTAATATGCCCTCTTGCCCCCGGGGAAAAATTACTACAGGGCAAGTACAAGGCAGCATGCATTACAGTATTTTGCATTTTTATACCCAAACAAGATGCAAAATAGATTATTTTAAGATGAATGTTGCCACTGACATGTAATAAATGATCCTGTAACTGACTGTTCCAAGTGATTGTTCTAACAATCTTTATCATCCTGCTGAATCTCACAACAGTGAGGGTTCTTGTTTCTATTTAACACGTGAGAAAACTGGAGGCATAGAGAAGTTAAATAACTTACCCATGACCATGAAGCTCGTAAACAGAAGACTGGAGTTTGAGCCAGGCAATCCAATCTCAGGATTTACGACCTTCAACTCTCTGCTATGTTACCTCCAATTAAATATGACTAAATGTTTTGCAACATTTGCAATTAATAAACAATTAAATGTAGAACATTTGCTGTCATGGGGAGGTTTACAACGAATTATTTTTTGAGTAAATAAAGTTGTGGAACTATGTATGGCATGGTATAATTCTCTTAAAAATTACAGTACGTGGGGCACCTGGCTGGCTCAGTGGGTTAAGCCTCTGCCTTCAGCTCAGGTCATGATCCCAGGGTCCTGGGATCGAGCCCCGCATTGGGCTCCCTGCTCAGCGGGGAAGCCTGCTTCTCCCTCTCCCACTCTCCCACCTGTGTTCCTTCTCTCGCTATCTCTGTCTCTGTCAAATAAATAAATAAATCTTAAAAAAAAATTACACAGCATATATTGCACATGTATACACATTATAGACATAGAAGAAATTATATCCACAGTTAAACAGTGAGTATCTCTGTGTGGTGGGATCATTGGTGATTTTTATTTTCTACTTAATAATTTTCTGCATTTGTCAGATTTTCTAAGCTACACTTAAAAATTGTATTTGAATTTCCAGTTGCTAGTCCGACCTGTAAAGAGCCTAAAAGTTGTCACCCCTGTCCTCACAACAAAAAAGAAATGGAAGAAGCTGAAATTCAATGACTTTTCTGAAGTCCCCCAGAGAACTGAGGTCACAGAGCAAACTGCAGCCCCCACCCACCCACCCACCCCCTCGAAACTGGAGAGATGGGCAGGCAGATACCGAGGATCACAGCTGACACGGATCGAAAGTCCACGGCTGGATTTGACAAATTACTGGAGGCTCAGTGTAACCTAGCTTGGGGGTTAAAACTTCTACCCGGCCTCCTCCTGGAGGGGTCCCCCCGCCCCACTTTCCTGAGTTTTAAACCTCAAGAGCCCTACCAGGTCTGCACGGTGAGGTTGGGTGGAAAATCCCCTCAGCTTCTGGTTGGGGGTTGGGGGTAGAGGAGGAAACGTTTTGGAAGAAACCCAAAGCCAGCAGGCTGCCCTCAAGAGAAACTGCTTAACTAAATGTAACCCACAGGGGGTTTTACAGAACATAATCAACCCCAGGAAGGGAAATACCCGACTCCCGGCCCTACTAGCCTTTGCCATGGGGGAAGGGATATATCCATTGCAGGTTCCCTAGAAGGCAGACCTAATGATAAGTCTGCAGAACACTTTCCCTGCCCCCACACCTTGCCATCACATCCATTAAAGCCTCTGTTTAATCATGGGTGATTGCATCTAGAAGACCTATGAGCCTCAGACCCTATTGAAGGAATCTCTAGGAAATCCCAAAGACACTGGGGCAGATGAAATACAAGACACCAGAAGAAGCTTTACCCTCTGATAGGATAGCTACACCAAAGAGCATATCCAGCCTAACTGCTGGCCAGATGCACATAAAACCTCATGTTAAAAGTTTAACCACCTCTGTTTCTTACCCCCCACAGGCCATGTCCAGCTTTCAACAACAACAAAAAAATTACAAGGCATAGTTTAAGGCAAAACCCAAGGTCTGAAGAGACCAAAGCAAGCATCAGAACCAGACACTGACATGACAGAGAGTTGAGAATTATCAGAACAGGAATTTTAAAATAACTATAGTTAACATGTGAAGGACTCTAACAGGAAAAGGAGAAAACATATAAGAACAGATGGGCAATGTAAACAGAGAGATGAAAACTCGAAGAAAGAATCAAAAGTAAGTGCTTGAAATCAAAAACACCATAACAAAAATGAAGAACGTCTTCGATGGGCTCATCAGGAAAATGGACACGGCTAAGGAAAGAATCCACTTGAAGATATGTCAGTAAAAACTTCCAAAGCTGTAACACAAAGAGAAAAAAAAAATCAGAAAGACAAAACAGACTATCCAAGAACTGTGTGATGATTATAAAAGGTTTAACATACATGAAGAGGGGATACCAGAAGGAGAAGAAAGAAAGTAACAGGAAAAAAACTTTTTTTTTTAAAGATTTTATTTATTTATTTGACAGAGAGAGATCACAAGTAGATGGAGAGGCAGGCAGAGAGAGAGAGAGAGGGAACCCAGTTGCCCCCGAAAAAAAAATTTTTTAAAGTAATAATGACTTGAGACTTTTCCAAAATTAATAATAGATCCCAAGTCACAGATGCAGGGAGCTTAGAGAACACCAAGCAAGGGAAATACCAAAAAATCTACACTTAATACATACAGTATTTAAATTGCAGAAAATCAAAGAGAAGGAGGAAACCTTGAAAGAAGTCAGAGATAATTTTTTTAACTTGCTGATAAAGGAGCAAGGACAAGAATTATATCAGATTTCTTTATCAAAAACCATGGCAAGAGGAGAGTGGAGTGAAATATTTAAAATGTTGAAAGAGGGGCGCCTGGGTGGCTCAGTGGGTTAAAGCCTCTGCCTTCGGCCCAGGTCATGATCCCAGAGTCCTGGGATTGAGCCCCACATCGGGGGGAGCCTGCTTCCTCCTCTCTCTCTGCCTGCCTCTCTGCCTACTTGTGATCTTTGTCTGTCAAATAAATAAATAAAATATTTTTTAAATAAATAAGTAAAATGTTGAAAGAAAAATCCACCAACCTAGGATTCTCTATCCAGTGAAATGATCCTTCAAAAGAGAAAAAATAATGAGTTTCTCAGACAAATAAAAATTAAGGAAATTTATCACAAGTAGACCTGCCAGGAAGAAATGTTAAGAGACATCCTTCAGAGAGATTAAAAATGATCTAGGTCAGAAACTTAGATCTGCATAAAGCAAGAAAGAACATCAGAGAAGGAATAGATGAAGTAAGTCAAAAGCCTATATTCACACTGACCATGCAGGAGCCCAGAGTTAACTTACCATTGTCACCACCACTGCCAAAGTCAGAGCTCTATGAGGACAGGGCACACTCTGTCACCACAGTTGCTAGAATTTCCTTGCCCCAATAGGCTCCCAGAAGCTTCTGGAAGCTTCATCAGAAGCCAGAAACAAACAACAACAACAACAAAAATGGTTTCTTCTCTCTTTAGTTAATCTCCCATTAGTCTCCCACAAATATCCAGAATGGTCTTTTTTTTTTTTTGCACCATCCTCACCATTTTACCATGTAACAAGAATTGTAGCAACATCATGTCTGCCCAGCCACATGCGACTATTTCTATTACAACAAAGATACCCTCACCTTCTCCCTAAAAAGAGGAAGTGCGCAATCCTATCCACTACCATAGCCCCATCTGGGAGATATTGATTCTGCTTCGTGTTCAGCCACAATCCTGATCTTTAAATTCTATAATCAAGAGACTAAATTGTAAAGTTAACAACCACCCACAAAACCGACAGACCTGTCGCACAATTGACCAATAGAGAAAAAGGAGGAGACTCAAAGACCCACCAACATTCTGCATATCAAATAGGAGTAAGTAAGGAGGAATAATACTGATTTTGTACACTTAAGTATGGTGGGTTGAATTGGGTCCCTCTAAAAGTCATGTTCAAGTCCTAGCCCCCAGTACCTATGAATGTGAGCTTACTTGGCTCATCGGGGCTTTGAAGATGTCATCAAATTAAGGTGAGGTGACTGCGTAAGTATTGGTCTAGACACACACAGCGGGAAGAGGCCACGTGACATTGGAGAGCATCAGGGAACGCCAAGGATGGCCAGCAAACACCAGCAGCTGGAAGAGACGAGGAAGGAGTCACCCCTGGAGGCTTCAAAGGCAGGCTGGCCCTACTGACACCTTAATTTCAGATTCCTGGCCCCTGGGACAAGAGCAGCTTGGACACAGCTGGGCATCTGGACCCCCTCCCCGGTTGAGTCTCACTCGGAGCATGCTTTATAAGAGCCAAACTGTGGTTTTTCTCCCCTAATACACTGTATCCTGACTTCATTCTTCAAATATGCATCTAATTTTCAGGTAAAAGCTTAGCTACTGTGGTATTGAGGAATTTAGATGAAAGTATTTTAATGATTTTTTAAGAGTATTTAATTCTCTCTAGGCATTTATCTGAACCACTAATAGTTTTGTTCATTTTTCCCCCCATCTAATTCTTACCTGTATTAGTCAGGGCCCCAGCAGGAAACAGGTGACAGACAGCCTAACTCTGGGGTAATTTGAGGAAGTGTGTGCTGGGTGTGGGGAAAGAGCAAGGGGTAGATGGCATAGAAAATGGGGACCCATGACAGCAGAACCACCACTGGGACCAAAGGGACATGTGACATTTGACTGGAAGAACGTATCTTAGAACAAATGTTTGGATTCCACCGTGAGTAGAAGGCAGGGGGCCGGGTGCGGGGGAAAAGAGTAATTAATACACATTCTCCTCCCTCCTCGTGGGACTTTCCGAGCAGGTGGAAGACAGACACTCAGCAAATGACGACACAAATTAGTATCACAGACAGTGGGTGAGTTCCATGCATGAAAAGTGGAGGAGGCGATGAGATACTTCAGCCGAGCTGGGACCTGGTTCCCGCCAGCCGGGAAGGCTTTTCTGAGAAAGTGATGCTCTGAGCTGAGTCTGCAGGATGCAGAGGAGGTTCCAGCTCCAGGAGTGGGCAGGGAGGGACGCGTGTGAGAGGGTAGGAACAGAGCTGCCGAGACTCCCACGCTGGAGAGGGGAGGGTGCATCAAAGGCTCTGAGAGAGGCCCTGTAAGGTTGATGCTCGCCCCACAAGGGCGAGGGGAGAGAGGTAGAGCTGGGAAACAAGGAGGGACCAAATCATGCCGGGTCTCCAAGGTTAGGTTGGGGATTTGGAATCACATGAAGAGACTCAAGAAAAAAAGGGGGGGGGGGCGGATTGTAAACGGGGATGCCAAGATCTGTCTGCATTTCTGAATGATTCTTAAAGATGAGGGCTACATTTCGCTCATTTTCTAATCCTGTGTGGTAACTTTACACAGAATTGATACTTAACATATTTATTGAACTGCATTCCAATTCTGTGAGAATGGTATTTTGGAAATCATGTTTAGTAGTAAAACCTAAGGGGAGGGAGTATGGAATTAAATCTGGGACTGGGCCATACTTGTTTCTTTCCGGAAATCTATTTTCCCTGATTCCTCTATGTCAGGGTCACATAAAATGAAAAAAAGATGCAATTGCTTGAAACAACGTAACATCAGCATGGAAAAAAAGGTATTTCTCATGGATACTGGTTAAAACCATCAGCTATGAAATCAGATTGTATGAATCTGTGCATCCTTGAATAGGTCACTCAGCCTCTCTGGGCTTCAGTTTTCTTATCTGTGAAAAGAGATCATACTAGTGCCTCGTTCATCTCTTTGTTTCAAGATTACATGAGAACACAGTAAAAAACTTGTGGAGGATGGCCAGGCATGATTAAGTGCTTGATGAACGTCCCCTATTACTAATTGCTACAAATTTCATGGTGTGTATAAAAAGTTGCTTTCCCCAACTGTAAAATAATTTGCTCTTTAAGATGTTCCCATTCCTTGATTGACGGTAGCTATTGTTTATGTGCTCATGATAATTAGACAATGGCAAAATGACTTTTACAGAAACGTTTAATGCATCAGGGTTTTGTTGGGCTTATTACACCAAGTAATAAGATCTCTCCCCATTAGTGAATTGTGTTCTGATATGTTCTGGATAATGCCCTTTGAGAAAAGCTGAATGCTAACAACACAGACGCGTCATTTTCCTTGATTTCCAGGTGATTAGAAGGAATACTAAACATGTCTGGAGTTCACGTACAGTCAGAGCCTTCATTTTTTTTTCTCTTGCGCATACATCAACTTGCAGAAAACTATGTGTTTTAATATTTTTTTCTTCCCCATAACCCTCCCCCCCATATATGTGTAAGTGAAAAATCCACACGTCAGTGCATGAACACTCACACAAATTGATTACGGAGGCTCATGAAGGTTAAAAGTTATCCTTTAGCTCAGTAGACAAGATATTCATTCTCCTCCTCCCAACTGCAAAACAAGATTTCTCGTCTGTTTTATAAATCATTCTCCAACTAGTCCATGACAGATAAAGATCAAAGAACAGGTTAGCACTGAACTGGTTACAGATTAGAGATCAGGTGACGGCAGCCCCCATTGTTTTCTTCTGTACTGTACCCCAAACGGGGACGCCTTTGTGCATGGGAGCACATGCCCATACTTGTTGACAGAATCCTTTTTAGAAAGTAATGCTTTTCTATTTAGAAAGCCCAGAGAGAGGCAGCAGAACGTGTAGGCAGTAGTTCCCAACCCTGGATGCAGATCAAGATTACCTGTGGAGCGTTTAAAAAATTGCAGATCCCATGACCTCACTCTAGACCAGCAGTTCCCAGCCTGGGCTGCACGTGTGAATCGCCTGGGGAGTTTTTGAAAAGTAGGATCCCTGCCAGGCGGCCCCACCCCAGACCAATTGCGTCAGATTCTCAGGGGGTAGGGCCTAGAGAGAGGCACTGCTTAATCAGCTCTCCAAGTGATTTCTAATTCTATAGCCAGGCCAGATTACCATGGTTCTAGGTGGTTTGAATTCACTTATTCATTCAACAAACATGTTCTGACAGCTACTCTAGGCAAGGCATTGCTGGCAACACAGCAGTTAAAGAAATGAACTTTCCCGGCTCCCCTGGGATTAGAAATCTGAATCAAAATCTTCCAAGTTAGGGCCTAGGTATCCGAAACTTCTAGAAGCTAATCAGCCAAGATTGAGAATCAGAGAGTAGCAGAAAGAGCAGGGAGTCTGATCCCTGCGTTTGAATCTTGGCTCCTCGGCTTGGCTATTTGATCTTGGGTAAGTTATGTAACTGTTCTAAGTTGCTGCTTCCTTATCTTGAAAATGGTGGAAAGCAAATCTTCTCTTCTAAGGCTGTTAGGAGTTTTAAATAATCATTTTTAAAAATTGATAGAAACCTCAGTGCAGGAGCTGTCACCTACTAAGCGTTCAATAAATATTCGTTTTCTCCCTTTGTCCTGAAAGCAGTATGTGTGCTAAGTACATAGGTTGCACAATTGAAATATAAGACCCTGGCCCCAGCTTTCCAGGAGTTAAGGTGTAATAAACAATTAGCCGCCACATCATACATAAGCTATTCCTAGGTGTCGGCTATCAGCTTGCTTTATTGTTGTAGGGATTCTGAATGGAGAGAAATAATCACTGGAAATCAGGAGGCAGAGAATTCCTAAAGGAAGAATTTGAGAGTGGGCTTACCAGTGGGTAGGTTTTGCCAGAAGAGAAGAGAGGTATTACAAGCTGAGGTTTGAAACAGCATAGCAAAGGAAACTTCTAGATGATACTTGAAGGCAGGTCATCTTTCAAGAAGACATTTACCTTTTCAACATTATTGGACACGCGTCTACGCAGGTCATTGATCAACAAAGTGGAGTTTACCTCCCTATCAATATCTGTGTGAATAACACTCTTTGAGGTCCTTGTGTCTAAGAAGCTGTATGAGGTTTATGTTTTTAATGATGCATTCATTTGTTTTATAGGCATATTCCTGCATGTTATTTAGGAAAATTTTGCCTGCATCTGTTCATTTTTACTCGCATTCTCCTTGGGGGTACCCGCGTGCCTTCTTAGACATAAGTCACTAGCCTAATAAATAACAATGAATTTTTCAACAACACCAAGAACAAAGAGCTGAATCAAGATGACATCATCCTTCTCCTAGTGAATTTTCATTCAGGCTTCCATTTAAGTCCTGCTAGAGATTTGTCCCGGGGATTAGTCCCTGGCCAATTGTAAACGGCCCAGAGAGTGGGTCTGTTTAAAAGGAAGCCCGTCTGGCGGCCGTTTGAGGCAGGCGAGAGAGCCCCTCGCGGTAGCCGCCTCCTGCCAGGCGGATCAGCGGTCGGCTCCAGCCTCCCCTGCAAGGTCTGGACCTCCTCACGGGCTCTGGGGACGGTGGCTGCCGGCGCACCCCTCCTCTGCTGAGATGACTTGGAATGACCTACTTTGAAAATGGTGTGAACTCGGCCGAGCGCCAAGGAGTTGGGGTGCAAACGGGCTTGCCCAGAGGGCTTCCAGCAGCAAAGAGCAGGCTCTGTCGGGGCTCTTCTAGAAGCCTGGTGTATGGTTTTGGTTGGGGGCGGGATGGGAGGGAGGAGGGAAGGGGTTGCTCTCTCTTTTTTTTTTTTTTTTTTTTAATTCCCAGGGCCTGGGCTGTTCCAATTCATCTTTCTGCTCTTGGAGTGCTGGCTACCGATTGGCCGAGCGTGGTGTTATGTCAGAGAGAGACAGCCAATCAGAGCAGGACTCTGCCTGTCTCCCGGCCGCAAACTGCTCAAGTAGGGATTACCAGCTCCGCTGGGGCTGGCCCGAGCTCAGCTGCAGCCGGTCGTGATCTTTCCAGGGCAGAGCCAGGAGGAGCACGGGGACTCGAGGCTGAGTCACAGATCGGAGACCTCCTGAGGCCTGTATCTTGCCCCCCACGTGGAGCGCTGGCTAAGCCTCCCTTTCCCCCCAGGATTCATTTTTCTCTGAGTTTCTGGCTTCTGAAACCAACATGGATGACTCTGGGGCGTGGGAAAGGGAGAAAGCAGGAGGCAGATACCAGGAAGGTTGCGATTACCTTACCTCCACCACTTTTAAGGGACGACTCCAGATAATCCCCTTCCCCCTCTATCTTCAGGACTGCCTACCCAAAAAAGGAGCCGGCCGTGAATCTAGGGGAATTATCAAAACTTGTAAATCAGCTTAAAAATGACTTTTTCTTTTCCCAAGCAGCTGCCCTGAATTCAGAATAGGTAAATTCCAAGCGCTTACCATCCGATAAGATTCTCCTTAAGATGAAGTATTTGTCTGTACACGTATGAAGAGAATGCGGTCTGGCTTCTCAACTTTTCCCTTGGGATACTTACAGAATGATCCTTTATTTGTGTTGAATGAGCTTGGGCTGTTATCAAATATGAAGGAAGAGAGAAATTCCACTTTAACTCCTACCTTTGAACTTAAAATGGGATATGCAGTATTTATCTGAAACACCTATTTAAAATTGTATACAGTTGACCCTTGAACAATGGGGAGGGGGCGGGGGCCTCGGGGTGCTGACCCCTGTGAAGTCGAAAATCCTTCTGTGAGTTTTGACTCCCTGAAAACTTAGCTAACAGCCTACTGTTCACCAGAAGCCTGACCCACAACATGCACTGTGAATTAACATGTATTTTGTATGTTATATGCATTATACGCTGTATTCTTACAATAAGGTAAGCTAGAGAAAAGAAAATGTTATTAAGAGAATCACAAGCGAATATACACTTACAATACCATTCTATGAGAAAAATCCACATGTACGTGGGCCCACACAGTTCAAACCTGTGCTGTTCAAGGGTCAGCTGTACTTACAACAATTCTGACCTGCTGCTCAGAGTGCCTCTCTCCTTGTTTATTTGGAATTTTTAAAACCATGAAGATATCTCCCCCTCCCCCCCATGATTCTCGACCCTGAAGTCCTCTCAGTTACCAAGGGCTCCTGTGAAACCTGCCACTTCGACTTTCATTCCAGCATTCCCATCTTTCTCAGACCATGGTTTATGGCACACCATCCAACCAGGACTAGACAAACCTCCCTGAAAGAAAGACCTAGCAAAATATTAAATATGGGATTATCACCCTGAAATGCTATGCATGATTCTTCACATAAATTCACAGTTGGTAGCACGTTGGTAAATGTTGCCAAAAAAAAAAAAAGTGCTATTGGGGTTTTAAAACAGGAAGAGGAGCAAATTTTGTACCCATCTTGAAATGTATCCTGACTCTGTTCCATGCATGATAGACTCAGGTGTTGCGGGTACAAACCCTGTCCCACTTGTGGGGCGGGCAATTTGCACGGCGGGAAAGCAATAGAATTCCATGACTTCGACACGTAGCAGTTACTGGTTGTACTCACCATTTGGGCCAGGCCAGATCTCACATTATCTTTGGCAACCTACTGTCTCTTCCTTCGCTCTGACTCCTTGGGACCCTTTGACTGACAGATATAAGAGCAGAAAAGCTACAGTGGAGCTGAAAATGTGTATCAGCAGCAACACTCACACAAGCCTCACCCTGGCAGCGGGTTTTAATTTAAAACTCCGGATGGAGGTTGCTGTGCCTGAGACTTGATGGTTGCCAGGCAAAAAAAAGCCACACTCATCAGGTAGGGGGATAGCTGTGTGTGGGGGGGGGACCAAGCCCTGGGCTGAGAATGGCCTCCTGGATGCAGGAGGAGAGCCAAGGAGAGGAGAGGAGAGCCCCAAGCACTGAGAAAGAGAAGGACCCACAAAGGAAGACAGAGTCAGGAAGCCACGGGTCTGTTAGTGTCTGAGCCTGGAGAACAGTTGTAATGATGGAAACACGGCTCTATACGGCAGCTTAGCCACGTGGGAGGGACAAGCCTAATGTTGTGTAGACACGTCCGTATTTTTCCCTTCAAAGAGTGGAAAGTGGTTTCCGTTTTCATTTTACAGACCAAGGAAAATGTCGCAGGCTATGTGAAGTTATCTCTCATCATCAGGTAATATTCATTCCTTATTAAACACCGGGAGCATGCGATGCTTGGCGAGGCGTCCCTCAAGAGTGGGGCAGCCACGTAGAGATGCAAACAAGGGACTGGAAAGTGTCTTTACACCCTTGACTGTAGGGTCCCATCTTCCTCCTCCTTCCCCCACTCCGGGAAGTTTCATAAACATTTCCGTGTAGAAGAGCTACTTAACTTTCACCAGATCAGCCACAAGAATAATGGATACAAAGAGAAAGGGAAAAAGGGGTAAAGAAGGGGTGAAGGTTTGGATCCTTGGACACATCATAAGATGCTTGAGATTTTTACATGGTGGAGCTAAATTCTGCCTGAAGAAGAGACACTCACCTACTGATGAAAATTCCTGAGCTTCTACTGAACCCTGTCCCTGAGTTTTCTCACATTTTCCAGGAGAGAACTTAGAGGACTCTGGAAAGACCATCGAGATAGTCTGGCCTATGCATTGACTCTACTTTTTCGCTTTCTTCCTCCCTGTCCTACACATCACCTATTTAAAGAACCACGTTGAATCCGATGGTAGTAAAAGGAAATACTATAAGACAGATATAGAAGGGGGAAAAATGTGTTGTCAGTAGATACAGTAGAAATGGTAATGTTTGGGCAAGAACAGGTCTTGGGAAGGAACAGTCCCTCCACTCTAGGGGGAGGGGAAACACCATGATGAGGAAGGAGAGGATTCTAATTTCATATCTGGGGTGAACATTTTTTTGAAGCCTTCCAAAGATAGAGGCGAACAAACCTGAGACGTGTTTGGGGACAGGGCTGTGATTAGATTTTGCTTTATCATCTTCCATACAAGGAAGCTCATTAATAGGCAGACAATGGAGTGTTGTCAGCTTTTCACTGGGGAATACAAGTACAGCATCTCCTGATATCCAGCTCCCAGGAATAGGCAAAGGGGAGGAGGTAGGAAGCTGTACCCGCTGCATAGACATAAGACAAACATAGTGTTGCAAGGTCTCATTCACAAAGAGAAGAAGGTATCGAGAGTACAAATACCAATTAATGCTTAGTAGGGACATCGCATTTGCTGGTAACAGAACTATGATTGAACAAGGAGTTCTCTTGTCATTGGGGGGAACGGATCTTTGTGTTGAAAATGTCTATATGGCATCGTTGTGGGAAGGATGTTCATTTCATCCAGGAGATGGTAAAAAAATAAGCTAAAGCCGGTCACCAGGTATCAGAGCTGTGGGAAAGTGATTTCTTCTTCAGAGGCTGCGCTGGGATCTGCATTAATATGAAATTAACCACACACTACTCACATGGATCTTAGCATCTAAAAAAAGCTCACATTGTGCTTTAAGCCTTGTATTACAAAATAATAGAAGTCATGAGGTTAAAGTTTGTTCCTGCAGTTTTCTCTGAAACATCTGTACAATTTCATACCGGGGATGAATGTATGTTCCATGTGGGTCTTTGTCAATGGAAGAGCTAGAGGTTGGGAGCTGAGGCTCGCTCCCTCACCCCACCCCAATCACGGACGTAGGATTTCCTGCTTGCAAACACCCCAGAAAAAAAAAAAATTAAAATAAGAAATACCTTTTAGGGGCGCCTGGGTGGCTCAGTGGGTTAAGCCGCTGCCTTCGGCTCAGGTCATGATCCCAGGTCCTGGGTTCGAGCCCCACATCGGGCTTTCTGCTCAGCAGGGAGTCTGCTTCCTCCTCTCTCTCTGCCTGCCTCTCTGCTTACTTGTGATTTCTCTCTGTCAAATAAATAAATAAAATCTTTAAAAAAAAAAAAAGAAATACCTTTTATGTTCACATTCATTGTCATTATTATTATTTGCCAGGTCTCAACAGTATGACTCATTCCAACTAAAAGCCCCCAGGGGAATAGAGGAGAAAAGCTAAGAAGCAAATTCCATTCAATAAATTACTATTGAGCTCCTACTAGGTTTGGCACCCGGAGGCAAGAGTCCCTACAGAGTGTGCAGCCCAGTGAGTGGGCCCCGTCAGGTGGATATACAAATAACTATAAATCAGGGCAGAGCCGACTAACTGTCTTACCAAAGTTGGTAAAAATGTGGAGTGGGGGGTAGATCGCCATTTGAAAAGGCTCAGCAAAGGTTTTGTAGAGAAACCAGTAACTGGAAAAGGGTAAGTGAGCCCAGTGACAGCTGCCCACCCCCTCCTAAAAAGCTTGTCTTTAAGCATTAAAAAAAAAAAAATCCGTCTTGCTCCCCTTCTCATTACCTTACCACCTCTCTTCCCTGCTTCAAAGCCAGGATTCTTGAATGTGCTTTCTATGCCAGTGGTCTATACTTCCGGATATCCCAGTCCCTCCCCCAAGCAATTGCAGTCAGGTGCCTGTCCTCACGTTGTTGAAGCAATGCTTGCCAACATCTCCAAAGGCATGCTATTGCCGAAACACCTTTCAACCTTATCTTACTTGACATCTTTACCGTATTTGCATAATTGATTCTATCTTCTCTTCGATAAAAATCCCTTCTCTTGGCCTCTTTTGCTTTCCCTTAATCTCTCCGGCTACTCAGCAGTCTCTAGGAAGTCTCTCCTTTCTCTGTCAGTGCTTCCTAGTTCAGACAGCCTGTGCTCTCTGTACGTGCTACTCCTCCACGCACATCCAACCCTTGAGTCCTCCCTCTCCTGATTCCCTGGGAGGAATACATCCCCTTGTCCGCATCGCAATTCTGTGGGGTATTAGCCAGCCGCAGCTGTCACAATAAATTCCCACACACTGAGTGGCTTAAACACAGAAATCTATTTTCTCGCGATTCTGAAGGCAAGAAGTCTCAAATCGGGCATGTCAGTTTCTGGTGAGGACGGTCTTTCAGACTTGTAAGAGGCTGCTCCTTCACTGTGTGCTCACCTGGTAGAGATCAAGAACAAGCTCTATGGGGTCTCGTCTTCTAGTCTTCTGTGGACGCTAATCTCATCACGAGGGTCCCACCCGCCTGACCTCCTCTAAACGTCTTCCAAGGCCCCACCTCTAACTACCATCCTGTTGGGCCTGAGAGCTCCAATGTCTGCCTCGTGGGGCACGGGCACACAATTCAGTCAAGGGTACATTGCTCTGAAATTCTTCTGCCTTTCCCATCTCTGGTGCCATTTTTCTTCTTACCTGGATTATTTCAATGGTTGTTCAGCTAGCTCCTTTGCCTGTGTTACCTCCTTCAAAACCATTCTCCATACTGCCGCTAGAATGATTTTTTTTTTTTTTTTTTTTTTGAGTCAGAAATCAGGCCCCACCAGTCCCTTGCAAAAGATATTTTAGGAGTTTCTGATAGACTTTCTGGCAAGTCTACACACACTCATATGGCATGGAAATGCCTCCATGTTGGGGCACTGGTTTCTCTCGGGCCTGACCTCTCTCCCTTCCCCCTTGCACTCAGCAGTACCTCCGTACTACAGTCTTTAGGGCTCTGGGGACACACGCCGCCCTTATTAAATTTTCCGCATTCTCAAGACTCGGCTTAGATGTCACCTCCTCTAGGAAGCCTTCCATGATCCTTAGGCTGGATGAGGTCCTCTTTCCTAAATGTCATCCCAGGCCCACAGCGTGGTGACCTCTGACACAGCCCTGAGCCTACGTTGTCAGAGTTGTTTTTCATCTGTCTGTCCCCTCCCCTCGGCTGTAAGTTCCTCAAAGACAGCAGCTCATCCTGACTCCTCCCTTGATGCCAAGTCAATGGAGACGGTCTGAGCACAAGTAGACACTTCAGGTTTATGAGGCGGAAGCCCTTTGGGGCAACTTCTTTTATTTATTTATTTTTTAAAAAAAGATTTTTACTTATTTATTTATTTCACAGAGATCAAAGTAGACAGAGAGGAAGGCAGAGAGAGAGAGGAGGAAGCAGGCTCCCCGCTGAGCAGAGAGCCCGACCCGGGGCTGGATCCCAGGATCCTGAGACCATGACCTGAGCCGAAGGCAGAGGCTTTAACCCACTGAGACACCCAGGCGCCCCGGGCAACTTCTTTTATTGACGAGAAAACTAACAAACAGACGAGAGCCAGCATTGACACTGCTGGAAAAAGTGACTGGAAACAAATTATTTCACTTCTTTGGGCCTTTGTCTGTAAAATGGAGAGCTCGTACTAAATCACCTCCTGAATTTCCTTCCAATGCTAAAAAGTCATAATTTCATATATGGAGACTGTAAATTCCAACCCAAATGGTCCAGTTGGAATTTTTCAGAAAACATGAACTTGCTCTGCCTTGCTCTGCTTTGCTCTGCCAGAGGAGAATTTGGGGGTAATGAGTTTATAAAGACCTAGGTGATCAGGGTTTCCTCCCCACTGCCTGTTCATTTCTTCATTCATCCAACATTTATTGAGCACCTACTATGTGCTGAGCATATAATGCTTTTCAGGTTAGACATTTCAAGAGTGCTGATAAACAGTAAGTTACAAGGGCCCAATTCTCTACGAAGACAATCTGATATGTAATTTTCCAAAGTTCAGACGGAGACGCAGTGACATCATAGGGGAAAACTATATGGAAGGTACCAACAACCACTCTCTTCAATCGCATTTAGCAACGATTATATAACTATTCCATTGAACAAGCATGACTCATAGGATGTAATCAATCATAAGGCGTCACTTCAAATTGATTCCACAGAGTTAACACTTTCTCCGCTCTCAGGTGAAATTTAGAGCAACTTTTTATTCTCCGGTCACTTCCGGGTAATAAAAATGTCCGTGGGTCGGTAATTAACATGTCTAGAGTCGTGTCACAGTAAAAACGTCCATCTGGTTTTGCCCTTAGTCTTCTCCCCTCCCCAGCTCAGCTTCCTACAAAAGGCTCCAGTCGTGTTGGAAGAGCAGCCCGTGGCCTCCCTTTTCCCAGTCCCTGAGCTTTCTCATCTTTCTAACAGGGATTTCACACTTCTCTCGGGTTGGAGTAGCGGGAGGACGGGGAGGAAAGCAGAGCAGAGAGGTTCTTACTCATCTGGTAGTCCTGTGAAGATTTAGTATCTGAGTTCTCTCATCTTACCATGTATCCCAAGTTGCATCTCCAATTGGTTTTTCAAAACACCGTTGGGTAGGGCCTCTCTCACCTGCATTTCCCTGTTGGCAGATGGGATATGTCTTAATATGGCAGATCGCTTAGCCTTCCCTCTGACTGTGGGAGTCTGGCACCGACGCCAGCCTTTTCGTTCATCTGGTCACCCATCCAGATGACCGTCTTAGAAAGGACACAAGACGCCCTCATGGTAGGTGGTCTACATGTCCTCCAAGGGAACCACTCACACTTTCTTTGCCCTTGAAGATTTGGAAAGGCCAGGGGGAGAACATCCAGCAGACAGACTACGTGATACAAAACAACCCTCGCCTTGCATCCCTGCTTCTCATGTTTAATGTAAGAAGTTGAAGAGTTATGTGATCAGATTTTTGACAACCTCCCTTGCAAATTTTGCAAAGGAAACTCTCATACCTCACTTTAAAATACCTCCCTGATAGCAATGTCTCAGGTGCTTTAGCTGGAACTTTCATTCTTTTATGGTTCTGCCTACCTTGCCGTGTTAGAATGACCCATTTCTCATCATACCTTTGGTCTATATTCACCATGTCACTGTGACAAGTAGGCTTTTCCTCCACTCATTTCATTATCGAAGAGAGAGTCGATATGAGTTTTTGTGTAACTTAGAGCACTTACTTTCCTCACCTGGAAACCAGACATCCTATGAGTTTTCTAGGGCTGCTGTGACCAAACACCACAGACCGGGGGCACGGGGGTGGGGTGTAAGCAACAGCAATTTACATGTCGCAGTCCTAGAGGCTAAAGTGTGAAATCCAAGTGTCAGCAGGACCACATCCCTCCAAAGGCTCTGAGATAAAATCTGTTCTAAGTCTCTGTCTTAGCTTCTGGGGGTTACCGGCAATCTTTGGCTTATGTCCGCCTTGTTTCAATTTCCGCCTCTCTGTTCACATATGTCTGTGTGTCTGCATGGCCTTCTTGTGAGGGCATCATTCATTGGATTTAGGGACTCCTCTAGCCCTCTACGCCGTCATTGTAACCTGATTATGTCCACAAAGACGCTACTCCCAGAAAAGGTCATACTTACAGGTTCTGAGTGGACATGGATTTGGGGGGGGTTGCATTATATAATCTAGTACCAGTACTGTAATATTGTCTATAGAAAGGTTCAATATCTGTGCATATATGATGTGGCATGTGTTCTCCCAATAATGTGTGCGTGTGTGTGTGTGGGTTTTTCTTTCTTGTTTTTGGTGTTTTTTTGGTTTTTGTGTTTTTTTCTTGTAATGGAGGGATTGCATTCATTTCAGAAAGGCCTATGGAAATAATATCTCTGGGTTTCACTGCATAGCAAGAGTCGGATTCATGGGGGAATATGACAAAGATGGCGTTCAAACAGCTTAATAAGCACGGGAATGTATCGTATGGGAGAATCGATGCAAGCTAATAATAGCTACCCCTCGAGATGAGCGAGCGGATGCTTTTTCCGCAGCTGAATCGTGAGCAGGGTGATGTAGTACTTGTTGATTTTGCCACATGACTTGGGAAAACAAAAGAGGTACAAAGAAGACAAATGACACTGTAATTCTGAGTGGTTTGACTGTACCCGTACTAAAGTTATAATAGCATGAGGAGTGATGTGCTGTTCTATATAATCATCCATTTTTAAACCTCTGCAACATTTTGGAAATTTTTCCCAGGGGTATTCTTCCCCCTGTACTGGATTTTCCTTTCTCCAAAAGTCCAAGCGGTGGCTTGGAACCTTGCTCGAATAATGACATCACAGCAGATATGCCACCGAAAGCAACATCACGGTATCTATCAAAACTGGCTTGTTGTCGGGGCGTCCAGGGGGCTCAGTTGTTAAACATCTGCCTTTGGCTCAGGTCATGATCCCAGGGTCCTGGGATCAAGCCCTGCGTCGGGCTCCCTGCCCAGTGTGGGGCCTGCTTCTCCCTCTCCCACTCCCCCTGCTTGTTTTCCCTCTTTTGCTGTCAAATAATTCAACGAAAATCTTTAAAAACAAAGAAACAACTGGGTTGTTTGGGTTTTTAACACAGACTTCAATACAGTTTCCTCATGGTTTCTCAACTAAAATCTATACTGAGAAAGTGTGGACCTTTAGCAAGGTGCAATGACTAGTGAATGCTTGTACAGACTCCATTTCCTATCCATTCATTGTTTCTGGTTTTGAGTAACTTCTTCCTTGGACCTCTGATTTTGCTTGGCCGAGAGTGCTTTCTGGAAAATCATATATTTACCCATCCTGGCTAAGTTCACGAGCTTGTGACGCAACTTTAGAGCCTCGGAGTGACTTCATTCAATAGCTGGTATCTCTTACTCAGAATGGTGTTAGACATTTTTCTTATGACTACTTGCATCGCTATTTTATACATAACTTCTTTTCTGAATATGGCGAACGCCACCAGGTACCTGCCTACCTTTGCAGGTGCAAATGGAATGGGGTCAGTGGACACTTATCCATTCCTTTTGGGCAAATAACTTATGCCAGATTTAAACCTTCCTTTGGGCAAATTGTTTTCCTTCTGTCTTACTGTGTTACTGCATCCTTATTGCAATTTGTATTGTATTTTCTTCGTAAGACATTTGGATTCTTGTGAAAGTGTTGTGTATGTAAATAATGGAAACAACGCCCACACCATTTCTTAGCTCCTGTGGGTGCTGCCACACTTCTTTTCTTCCTGTTTTCTTTCTTTGCCTTCTTCTTCTTTTTTAAATCACCATAAGAATAGCTCTTCGGAATCAAGATGATGCAACAATCTTAAAGATACAGCCAGTGCTCTATTATTAATTAACGGAGAGTACTTTTTTTTCTTAATTGTCCTCTGTAACTGACAGCCCACAGGATTGTTTTGAACTTCATGACATTTTGTGCTGGTTTAAAACACAGTAGCAGGTGTGATGCGCATTGTATAACGTTCCCCCTTAAATTGAGCATGGCAGGAGGCATAATACCCTCAAAGGGAAATGGTGATATGGTAACTAGAGAGATTATTGAGCTTCTGTATGGCTTGGCCTCTTTTTATAAAGTGAGTCGGGCAGCAAAGATCTTTCTCTGCTTTGGAGAAAGGGCCAGAAGTGCAAGGGATACAAAACCACTGAGCCTGTTTGTACTCAGTAGTCTTCTAGGATTTTCAGAATACCTGTTACCTAACAGGCTCCAAGGGCACTGTTGGGAATTTCAAGGTCCATTCGGAAGCATGCCCATGGAGCCCTGGAGTGAGAAATGCTGAGAGAGGAGGAACTGCAGCTTCCCTCCATCTCTGCTGGCTGCCTCGTCTTTTGGAAGAGACATCTGGGCACGGGACAGGCTGTGACCACATCAGCATAGGCCATGGGACAGGGGAAGTAGCCAAGATCCAGAGGGGCACAGGAGCCAGAGCCTGTCTTCAGAAGCTGGCCCATCCCCAGGAGGCCACCAGGCAGGCCAGTGAGCAGTGGTCAAAGGGTATGACTAGCTCAGATTGGGCCAGGCTGTTTGGATATCAGAGTGAGTCCTCTCTGCCAGCAGAACACAGTTCTGGAAGAAGGCCAGGTGACAATACTCAAAATCAGGCACAGTTCCAGGTGATCGGTCCAGCCACAGCAGGCCCCCCGCCAGAAACTGAGAAGAGGGCTGGAAATCACATCCTGCTTCTGAAGGGCAGGGGGAGCACAAGGGTTTGGCAGAGCATCGGGACCTGGGCAGAGGAAGCAGGGTCCAGGGCAAGGACCCAGCCGCTGCAGAGAATGAACATGCTTAGCAGAGCAACTGAGGCGGACTGAGGTCACGAGGCTTTGGCCACAGGGATAAAAGAACTCGGAGACTCCGAGTCTACACCAGGAACCAGATTTCCAGGTCTCTAGGCAACCAAACCCGTTCCATCTATTAATAGGTCTCAGGCTGATGACACCGATCAGCACTGGCTCTGACTGGTTGGGGGCGACTAAGAGCTTCTGGAGCTTCCACGTGGATAAGAATTACCTGGGATCCTGTTAAAATGCAGATTCTGATTGGATAGGTGTGACTGGGGCCAATAGTCAGTGTTCCTGACAGGATCCGAAGGGGGGCGGCTGGTTTGCTGGAGAAGCAAAACTCAAGAGGATGCAAAGTTGCTGCTACTCCCTTCCCTACCCACCATTGCTCTCCACCCACTTTACCTGCCCCGGCGACAGGCGCCTCCTCCCCAGCCCTCCTCACCCTCAAGGCTGACCATCTTCTTTTTCTTCCCTTTCCTTCCCCCTCATCCGCCCCCCACCCCACCCCCACCCCACCCCTTTGTCCTAGCGCATTTCCTCCGTCAAGACCACCCACAGGAGAAGAGCTTTGGTTTGGATAATAGAAGGGCCAAGACAACGAAAACATTGTTCCCCTTGTCAGCACACAGCTAAATACTTCTATGTTGGATAGACATGATTGTTCCAGATTAATGTCCTTTTCAGTTACTGTTCCTGTAGAACGAAAGGAACAGGTGACTTCTCCCCACCCCACCTCCACAACTCCCATATCCTCCAGCAGTGAAGAAATACCTTCTGAGGGCTCATTCCACAGCACACACACTAAAATTAGAACAATGCAGAGATTATCACAGTCCCTGCGCAGAGTGGACCCACAAACCCCTGAAGCTAGCCATCTTTTTCAAACGTCATTAAAATGGGCACAAATGAAGAGCTATCCCGTGCTTACAAAAGAAAGGAAGGAATGCCATGAAAATTTTAATTCTACTCAAGTTCGTCTGTAAAAATAAAGCACATCCAATAGAAAGCTCAGTCGAGTTTGAGTAAAACCCAATTCTAAAATTTCAATAAGAAAGCCAATGGCCAAGAATAGCTAAGAAAATTTTGGAGATAAAGAAGTACAGCGTTGTGGGGAAGAGAAGACTTGGTGTGGGAGGGGAGTTTTCACTCTGCAAGAGCTCAAGACTTAATCTGTAGTCAGTTATTAAGATGGTAAAACAGTAGCTAGCTCCATTTAACGTGATCCTAAGCAATTTGGATTTTATGCTTCTTTTTTGATTTTTTATACCGAGTATGTACCAGTTTTGTGATGAAAAGTAAAACAAAACAAAAACAAAAACAAAAAACCAAATGCTTTGAAAACTATCTACTGAAGGTTTTTTTTTAAAAATCAGAATGGACTCACATGTTTGCTTTATATGCCTATTCCGACCGTAGATCTGTATGTATAATATATGCTGATGTGTTTCCGCTTACAGCGTAAGGGGTCACTAGCTCCCGGCTTACCCTGAAACCGAGTTCTATCATGCAGGCCTGCCTACTCAAGCTCTCGATGCTCCCACCAACAAAATGGGGGTGTTGTGAGCTTCCCAGCTCCCCTCGGAGGACTGGCTGCGGCAATTGTACGAGATCATATACGAAAGTGCTTAGGAAACATCTGGCACCATACAAAAATCGCCATTTGAAACTGAGCAGTTACAGATTTTGAAATTTTGTACCTGCCCATGTTAGCGTGATGGAGCCATGGAAGCCGTTTGTGCTGCCCAGGGAAAGAAAGGGAGTTAGTTGGTGAAGCCTTGTTTCTACCACTGCCCCACTCCCCACGTCCCAACTCATGGACACACTGTTGTCCCTGTTCAATGATGACATATTTCCCAAGTGCCCTGAGGCACGAGGCCCAGAGTGGTGATGGCGAAAGACACTGTCCTTGCACGCACAAAGCCTACAGAGAAGCAGAGTATTTGTGGACGCGAAACGAGGCAACTGCAAAGCAGGGTGACAAATGTGGTGACGTGGTAAGTCCAGGCTGCCATGAGCTCTGCTGGGGCCACCACCAGGGTTCAGATGGTCCCAGGATGGCTCGGTTTTTTTTGTTTTCTTTTGTTATGTTTTTAATTAAATTAGCCAACTTATTGGTTTAGCCAACGTCGTTGGTTTCAGACGTAGTGTTCAATAATTTGTCAGTTGCATAGAACACCCAGTGCCCATCACATCACTTGCATCCCTAAGGCCCATCACCCAGTTATCCCACCTAGAATGGCTCTTTAGCCATGGAAGAGTTACAATGGTGAACATGGTGAAGAGGAGGGGAGGGGGCCCGGAGATAGGGCAGGACGGAGGGCAGGCCCTTTCGAGGCATAGGGTAGAACATTTGGACAACCCCCCTGGGGCAAGAAAAAACAATGGACCTACTCTGGGGTTAAAAAAAACAAACAAATAATAATAATAATAAAAACTAGATCTTTTTGAAAATCTGCTTCCTAATGTTGCCGAGGCCAGGCTCAGCATGGGCTCAGTGGGAGGTGTTTTGTGATAAGTTTTAGGGTGACCTTCTTCTGACCCAAGCCTCCCGACCACTCCCTTGCTGGCCTTTCCCCCTCATTGCCTGGCCTTTCCTTTTGAAAAGAGAGCACTCTGAAGAGGTGGAAAGAGGCTTTTTCTCTTTTGAAGCAGCGGCATTATGAACAGAGAAGGAAAAGTCTCCCATGAGCTGTAGCAAAATCCCACAGATTGGTTTATGAATCAATGTAGCTTAGGCTAAAGCAACCTAATTTCCTGAAAGCCACTCCATGGCTTTAGGCTTCCAGAGGGGCATAAAGCTTGTATGATATTTACTCTTAGTTAAAATTAAATGGAAATGGTGGGGGAAAAAAAAAAAAACTTGAAGAGGAATTCTTCTGGAAGGTCACATCATTAAAGAAAAAGAAAAAAAATTAAAGCCTGCAAAGCAAGGGGGGAGGAAAACATATATATTCCATTAAAGAGTCTGGCAATACACATACCAAGGTGTTGAATTATTAACTGTCTCTGAGTAATTGGGTTTCATGTGACTTTTATATCTTTTTATTGTGAAATATAACACACATTTGGGAAAGCACACGATATATAAAAGTTTCATTTAATAAATTCTTGTAAAGTGAACACCCACGTAACAGCTACTCAGGTTAAGAAATAGGACGGTGGGGGGGCACCTGGGTGGCTCAGTGGGTTAAGGCCTCTGCCTTCGGCTCGGGTCATGGTCCTAGTGTCCTGGGATCGAGCCCCACATCGGGCTCTGTGCTCTGCGGGGAGCCTGCTTCCACCTCTCTCTATCTGTTTGCTTCTCTGCCTACTTGTGATCTCTGTCTGTCAAATAAATAAATAAAATCTTTAAAAAAAAAAAAAAGAAAGAAATAGGACAGGGCCTGGGACGCCTGGGGGGCTCAGGTGGTGAAGCACCTGACTTAGGTTCAGGTCGTGATCTCTGGGTTGTGGGGTCGAGCTGGCGCCAGCCCTCCTCCTCCTCCCCGAGTGGGCTCCGCACTCAGTGTGGAGTCAGTCTGCTTCTCCCTCGCCCCTTCCCCTGCTTGTGCTCCCTCTCTCTCTTTCTCCCTCTGCTAAATACATAAAAATCTTAAAAAAAAAAAAAAAAGAACATGGCCTGGAAGCCCTCTATCCATCTCTTTCCGATCTCAAACCCACCCTCTCCCCAAGATGTCACTGTTGCCCTTATATTTATGACAATCTCTTTTTTGTCTTTTCTTTAATTTTACCAGCTAAGTCTATGTCACTAGATGCTATAAATACTCTAGAATTATACCACATACAGTGTTTTGCCTCTGGCTTCTATCCCTTAACATCAGATTTCTCTGTTTCATCCCCGTTGCTGAGGGTACTATGGTATGGCAATTTTCAATGCTGTTTGATATTCCAAGGCTGGATATACACTCTCTACTTGTCTCCACTGTTGGTGGACAGTTGGGCTTGCTTTCAGCGTGGGGCTATGGTAAATAGAGAGTCGCACGCACACATTACTGTTGGGTGTATACCCCTGGGTAGAAATCTGGGTCACCAGATATGCATATCGTTAACTCTCATAGATAATGCCAAACAGTTACCCAAGAACAACCATAGCAACTGACATTCCCTCTAGCAGCATATGAGAGTTCCCGCTACCCTATCCTCAAGCTTTCTGTAATTTTTTCCTTTAGCTTATCTGCATTTGCTATTTCTCCTCTATAATACATATCTATATATCTTTAATTAGGCGAAATGGTTTAATTAGGCAAAATGTTATTCTAATATTTCTTAAAATTATCTTTCCCAATGGGGATATTATTTTTAAAATCTTGAATTGAAATGAGTCACTCAGAGGAAAAGCACGCAGATCGCAACTCTGCAGCTTAATGAATTGTCACAAAGTGAACACAGTCACGTGTGTGCCACCCAGGTCAACGGAGAGAACTTTCTAGCAGTCCCGAAGCCATCTCCCTGCCTCCTTCTGATCACTGTCCTCCCTCCTCATCAATGGGAAGCCATCAGACTTTGTTCCAACACGAGAGATGAGTTCTAACGAATAGAATGATCCAATACACAGGATTTCATCTTTTGCCTTGTTTTCATTTTTCATCGTTGAGAGGTTCATCCATGCTGTGACATGTAATGGTAACTTGCTCATTTTTTTCCCCCTTTTCTTGCCACAAGGAAGAAATACTGACCTAAAGGAGCTGAGCTGCTCAACACTGTTTCAAGTCATGGGATATGCATGACCAGGACCACACGTGGCTTAGAACGCTTTACATCCGTTTGTATTTTGTTGTTGCCACACAAATAACAAGATTTGGGGTTAGAAAGATTGTAGGGAGAGTGAGTGGGGTACCCGTGAGCGGCCCTCTGGTTTCTGCAGTAAATGACTCCTCTGGGAACCGTCTTTCAGTGAGAACTGATGTTTTCTCTCCCTTCTTGTCCACCTAAAATGCAAAGCAGTGTCCCGTCCCCAGGCTTCACACTTTTATGTAAAATAGAGCTGCCACAGGATTTTACTGGAAAGTTGATTTGTTTCTGAGGATCATGAGAGTCCAAGGATGAAACTGGCGTGTAGCCACAGGGGGAGCCCTTGACCTAGAAGCAGGGACAACTTCAAAGCTGTGTTGGTACATAATGGAACACGGCACTTTTAGCATGAATCGTAGCCTCAAAACTTTCCAAGGTGGGGGGAAAAAAACCCGAAAACTGTCTTCCAAAAGGGAAGGTAAAATCAATACCTTATATTTTTTTACTCATTCAAATCAGCAATGCTAAACCCTTCCACAAAACACAATTGCTTAAATCTAGCTTTTGGGACTTTTTCCATTTTC